>NC_059132.1:22627460-22930490 GCF_020740605.2 Lemur catta | reverse complement strand
CGGCCTCTTCTCAGAGCTCTGTCTGGGCCCCACCTGCCAAGGGGGAGGCCTGCCTTCCGGGGCCAGAGGTGCCCCTGGGCCAGCTGGTGCCCACTAGCAGGCGCTTCATCCTCCAGAGCAGCCGTCTCTTCCCCTAAAAAATGGGGACGGAAGTCCCTCATAAGGGTTGTGAGTGAGGCTCACATGAAGAGTATATCTCTACATAAATTCAGCACCTATCATTAATAATTGTAGCCAGTGTGATTAGTGGCAGAGCTGGGAATAAGGTATTTGACTTTCAAAGCAATGCCCTTGTGTGGCTGGGCACGGTGGCTCATGTCTGTAATCCTAGCACTCTGGGAGGCCGAGGTGGGAGGATCTCTTGAGGTCAGGGATTTGAGGTTGCAGTGAGCTAGGATGCTGCCACTGCATTCTAGCTGGGGGTGACAGAATGAGACTCTTGTCTCCAAAAAAATAAAAAAGCAATGCCCCTCTTCATGATAATAATGTACAGCAACCTCAGCGGATGGGTATTATTCCACTCCCATGTTACAGATTGGAAAACTATAAAATTAAGAGATTGGGGCACTTCCCTAATGTCACACAGTTGATGTGTGTGGAGCCTGGATTTAAACCTGGCCTCCCTGACTGCAGAGTTCTAGCTCATCCTTAACCACGAGTTGTACTGTCTCCTGAGGCACCCACGCTACCCAGGGCGGGCAGCAAGCAGGTGGACAAACATTTGGTGCATTCCTACCGTGCACCAGGCCCCCTTCTAGACTCCAAAGAAGTAAAAGCCCTGGCTCTAGGGGCGCGTATGCATTCTAAAAGGAGGAGATAAAATATACACATAAACAAACACCCATTTTAAGATGTATTTAATATAAAGTGCTATACAGACAATCAAACAGGCTCTGTGCTGAGGAATGAGGCAGCAAGGAGCGGCAGTGGCTTTGAGGCAGCCACTGAAGGCCGCTTGAGGAGGTGGCGTCTGAGCTGAGAACTGCAGGAGGAGGAAGAGGCAGCCACGCAAACGGCTGGAGGAGGGCGTTCCAAGCTCAGGGACCAGCAAGTGCAAGGGTCTCGAGGGGGGAATGAGCTTTGCAAGTTCAAGCCCGGTGGCTGGAGAGAGGAAGAGGAAGAGGGCATATGTCACAACAGCCCTGAGCAGCAGAACACCCAAGAAACCAATGAGCCACACGGGGCAGGTGTGGGATATTCGCTCTGTTTTTTTCACCACTCAGCCCTCAGGCACGGTCACCCCTGAGCTCTGGGGGAACTGCCACAGCTCCTGACACTCTCAAAGGAGGGGATCAGCCCCTGGCCAACAGCTGGCAGCATCCAGCTATGGCAGTGCCCGGTGCGGATCTGCTGGCTTCATTTCTTCTCCTCCCAGCTTGTCTGCAGGCTGGGTCGGGGCCAGAGGGAGGATGGCTGGCAGAGCTTGGAGAGGCAGCCTTGAGCACTTGGCTCTCCCAGCCCAGCCATTAGAGTTGACACGTGTTACCAAAGTCCCTCAGCCTCCATCTGTCAGTTCTAGAAATCCAATCACCTTGCGGGAAAGGCTTCTGGCAGCAGAACCGGTGAATCATAAAATCACAGACTATCTGAGCTGGAAGGGAACTCAGAGATCACCAAGCCCAGCCAGAGAGACGGCTCTCTGCCGCAACCGCCCTCCCAAAGGTTTTCCATACTGTATAGCCTGTGGGTCTCAGCCTGGCTGTATCACAGCTTCAGCTGGAGTTTCCAAAAATTCCCAATGCCCAGCTGCGCCCCAGGCTAATTGCATCAGAATCACTTGGGGTGGGGGTGGGAGTAGCAGAATTCAGATTTTTAACACTCCAGCCAGGTGACTCCAATGTGCATCCAAGGTGAGGACCAGGGCTGCGGTCCCTTGCAGCCCCCTGGCAGTCAGGGTGCTGCAGCAATTAGGACTGTGACCTCCGAGGTCAGTAAGACTTGGATTTGAGCCTGCTCTGCAACTTCTCCAACCGGGTGACTGCAATCAACTTTCAGAACCTCTCCAAGCCTCTATTTCTTCATCTGGAAAAAGCATGTCATGGTAATACACCTCCCTTATACGTTGTTCTCAAGGCCAAATGTATTAATGCATGAAAAGCGCATGGCACAGTGCTTCCTTCCTACCTGGTAAGAACTCAGTACATGTCAGCTTTCATTGTTGTTGCATTCCCCAGGTCTAGCATTCTGTTAGCTCTTCTTTAGGGTAAATTGAAATGTTCTTACAGCTGTAATAGTGATCTTCTCAAAACCTACGGCTGCTTAGCTCACCTGCCCACTTCAGATCGTTCTGTGGTTTTCTGTTATTCTTAAGGTCAAGACAGAAGTCTTTGGTTTGACCTACCAGACTTCAACGTCTGGGCTCTGCCCCTCATGTTCCCATCTTGCACCCTTTCCCCCCATGGCCTGGGGGAGGGGCTTCTTTGATACCCCCACAAGCCACGCTTGGTCCCAACACAGAGCCTTTGCCCATCACGTGCCTCCCTGGAAGGCCTTCTTCACCCAGCTTCCCCCAGTCGACTCCCACTCACCCCTCCGCTCTCAGCTCTGTTGTCACTCCACCAGGACAAATCCTCACCTTGCCATTCCCTTGGCATCATGCTGCAGCTGGCATTTTACAATTATTTGTGCGGTCCCTTGTCCAATGTCTGTCGCCTGTGCCAGACTCCATACTCCGGGAGGACAGACACCACATCTGTGTGCTGCGGATCCCTAAAGCCTAACTCAGTGCTTGGCAGGTAGCTAAGGTTCAATAAATATTTGTAGAATAAACAAACTGGCCTCAACTGGCCTCTTTTTTTTTTTTTTTAAAGACGGAGTCTCTCACTCTGTCACTCCAGGTGACAGTGCAGTGGTGTCATCATAGCTCACAGCAACCTCAAACTCCTGGGTGCAAGTGATCTATCTGCCCCAGCACCTGAGTAGCTGGGACTACAGGTGTGCACCGCCATGCCTGGTAACTTTTCTATTTTTAGTAGAGATGGGTTCTCGCTCTTGCTCAGGGCTCAGGCTGGTCTCAAACTCCTGATCCTCCGCCTCAGCATCCCAGAGTGCTAGGATTATAGGCTTGAGCCACCTCACCTGGACCCCAATTGACCTCTTGATCAAGTCCACCAGTTGTTTAAGTTCTGCCCTCTGTAGCTCCTCAGAGCAGTCGTGTCTTCTACCCCAGGACCACCCTGCAGGGGTGGGTGGGCACCCTCCAGACTCCCACTCTGCTGTCCCCAAGGCTGAACAGCCATTGCTCCTATGGCAGGTGGCTCTTCCAGACCCTCCACAGCCTCGTCTGGACGGAGTCAGGTTGTCCAGAGTCGACACTAGGGAAGGAGCAGCTTTTCAAAAGCAATTTGCCCACACAGTTCTGCCTAGTGGTGGTGTGGCCATGAGGTTGTTCAGGATTAATGCCTAGTTAGCCGTTCAGCTCCCAGGCCCTTGATCTCCGGGTCATTAAGCTCACGCATTAAACGGACATCTCACCCTGGGAAGTATCCGCTTGAAAACCACTTCGGGTGGAGAGGCACGGATGCCACAAGTTTACAAGGGCATCAGCAAAAATAAAGACTAGATGAAGCTGAGCTTTTCCCTCTTGTTTTGAAATCAGGGCCAATCTGAAGCAAAATTAGGAAGTAGATGAAGAATGTCTAAAAGAAGAAAAAAAGCCATTTGCCCAGAGCAAATGGGGCCATTTCTGAGAAATTCTTTTTGGGAATTCGCAGAGAGGTTGTCGGGAGCACCCTCAGGCCTGCAAGGTCACCTTCAAACTCACCCTCAAAGCTCCATTGTCAATGCCACATGGGCCTGACAACAGCTGTGGAAGTGACACCAGGACACACACAATGTCCCACCCCCCACTAAAGGGCAGAATTGGAGTCTTTTCTGTTTCAGTTTTCGCATCAGCGTGGCCCAGGGACTGGCAAAGGTGAGGAGCTTGTGCAAAGGCCAGACTCGCAGGCCCCAGGGTGGCAGCTGTCCCCTGGGGAGATTCTGCATCTGAGCGTCTGCACAGGTTGAGGTGGCAGACAGATTCTGACTCCTCACCTGGCTCGGGGACCCGGCTGCATTCCCTGGCCTTGCCATGGCAAGCGCTTGCTACGGAATGGAAATGAAACCTGCAATGGGCTGGACGAGAGCCTGCTTTGTGGGAGGGATCTAGAAAACAGCCGGCGGAAAGACCAGGGCGGCAGACCCTCCAGGCTCCCTGCCGCGGGGCTGAGCTCTGTGTGGTAGACGAGCGCCCTCCGGTGGCGCAAGTGAAGATGACAGGCAGGAGTGAAGAAAAGAGTTTCCACCTACAAGGCGTGGCTGCCGCATCGTGGTGCAACCCGTACTTGCACGACTCGCCCCTCCCTTCCCTCACCCTAATCCCAGCCCTGCCACATCTTAACTTTACTTAAAATGTTATATTTTGTTTATCATAATTTTTGCATTAATTTAAATTAAAATATTGTATTAAAATATTATTTATATTGATTACTGAGTTTTTTTTGCATCCTCTTCAATTGTGCGTGTGAGGTGAGTGCTTCCATTGCCTCCCGCCCACCTGCGCTCCCAGTCATAGTTCTCACCTAGAAGTCAGCCCAGAAGGTCCCCCCAGATATATGCAGAGCACCCCCCTCATTTGTCAGGTGAGCCGGGAGGGCCCACGAGGGGCAGGGGCTGGCCTGTTGGGGAACACCTGTGGGGTGTTCCTTGCACTGTAATAATGGGAGCTGCAGACTCCCCAGCTTTCTCCAGACGGGGACGGCTGCCTTTCAAAGTACATCCCGAATGAGAAAAGACTGTTGAATCAAGGCTGATTTTATTGCACAAAGATGTACCGGGTTCTGCGGTGTTTACAAATGTGCAGACCTAAAGGCAGGCCCTGGTTGCCGAGGCCCACTGCAATCAGCCAGCGCTCAGAAGAGGGGCCAGGTCCCCAGTGCATCTGGGAAGGCCACTGCCTTGGAACACCTTCCTCATTTGGGCCGCCATCTTGCATCATCCACCTGGAACCTCCAAGTGGCTCCCCCAGGAAGGAGTCACCCTCGGAAGTGTCAGGGGATAAAGTAGCACTCCTCCTTGCCATCAGCTGGCTGCCTGGAACCCCTCAACTGCATCATCTGCTTCTGTCCCACCTGCTACAAACCCAGCATCTCCAGCAACAGCAATCCTGGACCCCAACCAAGGAAGACAAGACCCCAGCCCTGAGACCTGGAAGATCTCTGCCTCCATCTGCTCCACCCTCCACAAGGGTGCCACGTCTGCCCCCATCATTCCCACTGCCTTCCCTAAGGAACCCTCCGTAGGTGCCAAGGGGACGTGGGTTCAGTCCAGGCCCAGAGAGGCAACCACAGAGCTTTGGGGGCCTGGCCCGCTTGCTCAGGCTGGATTATTACCCAGGCTACAAAGGGTTAAGTTGACTATCTTCAAATACCTATATCCCTGGGGCAAAGAGGAGGAAGTGGCTAAAGTCTCACTTAAAAAAAGAAAAAGAAAAAAAGAAAGAAAGAAAGAAAGAAAGAAAGAAAGAAAGAAAGAAAGAAAGAAAGAAAGAAAAGAAAGAAAAGGAAGAAAGAAAAGAAAGAACAAGCAGAAAATAAAAAGAAACTGTTCACAGACAAAGGTGCCCCTCAAGCTCGGGAGCTGGCCTCTTCCAACATGGTGTCTCACAGAGCCCTGACCCCTGCATGGACCCACTTGGGCCACAAAGCCCATCCTGGGCTTTTTATTTTTAAAATTTTATTTCTGTAGAGGTGGGGTCTTGCTATGTTGCCCAGGCTGGTGTTGAACTCCCAGGCTCAAGCCATCCTCCCACCTCGGCCTCCCAAGTCTCAGATTATAGGTGAGCCACCGGTGCCTGGCTCCTTCCTGAGTTTTTTAGACACACTTCAAGCCCATACTCTTTGTGGCCCAGTGAGAATAAAGTTACTTTAAATAACCACCATTTTATTTACGGAGGGGGCCACTCCTTCCAGGACTGCCCCGTGCAGCATTCCTTATCCCTGTGGACCGCACTGGGGTCAGTCAGAGCAAGCTGCGAGGGAGCTGTGGCTCCAACAGCAAGTGCTCTCAGACAACTGACCTGTGGGGCTCTTAGCAACAGCCACTTTGTACTGTGGTCTTTTTTTTTTTTTGAGACAGAGTCTCGCTCTGTTGTCTGGGCTGGAGTGCCGTGGCTTCAGCCTAGCTCACAGCAACCTCAAACTCCTGGGCTTAAGCAATCCTCCTGTCTCAGCCTCCCGAGTAGCTGGGACTACAGGCATGCGCCACCATGCCTGGCTAATTTTTTTCTCTCTATATATAATTTTAGCTGTCCAGATCATTTCCTTCTATTTTTAGTAGAGACGGGGTCTCGCTTTTGCTCAGGCTGGTCTCAAACTCCTGACCTCGAGCGATCCTCCCACCTCCCTCCCAGAGGGCTAGGATTACAGGCGTGAGCCACCATGCCCGGCCTGTACTGTGGCTTCTTATGCCCTCGGATCCCTGCACACTGGAAACACCTGGGCCAGGGGCGAGGTCATGTGTGTGGGATCCATTCCTGCCATCTTAGAGCGACAGTTCTCAGTATCATGCTGCATCTCCTTCACTGAGACGCAGGCCTGCAAGAGATTTGCAACTAATAATAAAGTGCTCGAGTCTGTGACCGACTGGACTCGTGCATCGGGCAGATTTGAGATCATCCCTGTATCAACGCCACGCTCCTCTTGCTTCCGATAAGGTTTCTTGAGTGGAATGAACTCTGCCATGGCCTGTGAGGCTCTGTATTATCTTGCAGCCTCAATCCTTGTGCCTCCTTTCTCCTTTCTTACCTGGGCCTCTCCCTTCTGGCCAATCTCCTACCTATGTCAAGGCCTTCGTACGTGCAGCTCCCTTGGCCAGGAGACCCCTTCCCCAAGACCCTTCCAATCCCCACTTCCAGGCTCAGCTTAAAAAGGAACCTCTTCCTGGTTCCAAAGGTCTTAAGGGAGGCTTTGCGGGGGGTGGGGTAGGGGTGGAAATAGTTTGTTCTCGATCGATGTGATGGTTACAAGGTGGGCACATAAGTAAAACTTCACTCAGCTGTCCATTTAAAATTTGTAAACTCACACCCAAAAAGATGTAATCTAAAAAAAATTTCAACCTCTTCTTCCCTGTCTCCTGTTATTCCTATTACTGTCAACCACGCCATGTTCATTTCCTTCCTGGCATAATAATTACATTCTTTGCTTGTTTACTTGTAAATTTTACCTCCCACTAGAATGGAAGCCCCATGAGGACATTCTGTCTTGTCCTTTGCTGTATCTTCCAGAGGGTAGCACAGTCCTTGCTAAACAGTAGATACTAAAATTATTAGTGAATGAAGAGATGAATGGATGAATCAAAAAGCTTGGATTTAATGATGGAGAAAGAAAGAGGCAGAGGAGGTCAGTCTGAGGCTAGAAGCTCCCTCAACCCCCAGCCCCCTTACAGTTTAGGGGTCTTGTGCCATATGCCCAGGTCCAGAAGTTATTCCCTGCCGGGAGGCCCAGCCCCGGCCTGTCTATACCTCATTGGGGTCGTCCTGGTCTGCGTAGATGAGGAAGCCCGTGAAGAGGCTGTCGGTCCAGTAAGGGTCATAGAAGAGCCCATTCTGCTCTGAGTAGAAGATCTGTAGCCAGACCTCGTCACCCTGCTTTAGAGCCAGGATGGTGGAGCCCGAGGCCACGTCATGGTTGCCGGTGTTGGCATCGAAGGTCCGGATGCGGTACTGGCCGTTGTGCACCAGGCCGATGGCCAAGTGCTTGTTGGCCAGCGTGATGTCGTAGGTGAAGTAGTAGATCCCCGGCACGCTGCAGACGAACTTGCCGCTGGAGGCGTTGTAGTGGCCACCCTCGTTCATCAAGATCTTGTCAAACTTGATGGGCAGCCGCTCCCGTGGGTAGCTCTTGGTCACCGCCACCGAGAAGGCCGACTTGGCGCGACCACTGCCGCAGCTGCAGGGGCCCGGGAGGCCCGGCTCCCCCTTCTTGCCCTTGGGCCCCTTCTTGCCTGGCGTGCCATGCTTCCCGGGGGTACCACTGACCCCCTTGGGGCCTCGGGGGCCAGCCCGCCCAATGGCCCCGGCTTTGCCCTTTGGTCCTGGCTTTCCCCGGTTACCTGTCCGGCCAGGTGGACCTGGAAGACAGAGCAGCTGGCGTTACGGAGGGGCCGCCACAGGCCTAGGCAGAGGTCATGGGCCTTGGCCTTCCATCCTTGGAGCGGGAGCTGGTGGGTAATGGAAAGACCAAGAAGGCTTTGGAGGGAGACACACAGAAATGAGTGTAAGTCCTGAAGGTGTAACTGGGGCACTTCTCCCATCTGGAACATGGGAATGGGATACTTACCTTCCAGAGCCACTGTGGATCCGGGCACAGAAAGAATAACATAACAAATTCCCACCCTTTCCTTTTCCTGCCTTCTACGGAAGAGTCTGGCTTGTCTGCCAGATCAATCCTTCTAGGGGCTGTGCTGATAACAGGGTGAGAAGGGAATTGGAAAAAGCCTCTTGATCTCAAAACCATGATCTTAATAAAAATCCCTGCCTAGTGCACAAGAACCGTGACCACATGTACAGGGTTTTATTGCAGCATTGCTTATCATAGCAAAAAATAGGAACGACTAAATGCCCATCCAAAGGGCGTAATTAAAAAATCATGGTCCATCCAGACTGTGGAATTCTACACAGGAGTTAAGAAAATGAGGGGCATTTATGTGCACTATGTGAAACCTTCTCTGAAATATACTGTTAAGAGGAAAGAACAGGCCGGGCACGGTGGCTCACACCTGTAATCCTAGCACTCTGGGAGGCCGAGGCCGGTGGATCGTTTGAGTTCAGGAGTTCGAGACCAGCCTGAGCAAGAGCGAGACCCCATCTCTACTAAAAAAAATAGAAAGAAATGATTTGGACAACTAAAAATATATACAGAAAAAATTAGCCGGGCATGGTGGCGCATGCCTGTAGTCCCAGCTACTCGGGAGGCTGAGGCAGGAGGATTGTTTGAGCTCAGGAGTTTGAGGTTGCTGTGAGCTAGGCTGACGCCACGGCACTCACTCTAGCCTGGGCAACAGAGTGAGACTCTGTCTCAAAAAAAAAAAAAAAAAGGAAAGAACATGTGGCTGAACCTTTTATGTTAAAAGGAATCCACAATGCTAACTATTTCTATACCATTTAAGTGTATAGAAGAGGCTTGGCTTATTGCAAACACCCACTAAATACTAGTTGACATATCTTGCAGAACATTAAAATTTTCACGTAGAATGCCTTTTGGCTTTTAATGCTCATATTTCATAAAATGTACATTTCTCTCAACACAGCTGCTGGCCATCGATTATATAGAAAACATTTAATTTGTATCCTTCAACTCAATACAATATTTTAAACAAAACATATGTGGATAAAGATTTGAGTTCATTGGACACAAAACAACTGTTTGTGACAACCAACCATATGAACTGGGTGATCAAGGAAGAGTTGCTTTAGGCATTTTACATCCTAACAAGGTACTTTATTTCTTATATGTATATATGTAGGCATTTCACTGTGTTTTAGAGTTTTGAGTTAAACTGTAATGCATTTAAATTTTCCCTGTTTTACATAATTGGGAAATAGGTTTCCAAATCACATTTTCTCACTGAACATCTAATTTTCAGGAACAGATTTCTTATGTTAAGTGCCTGGCAATGGCTGGTATTATTTTACACATATGTAAATACATCGAAAAAGGCGAGGAAGGACACACACCTAACCAATTAACAGTGGTTACCTCCGGAGGGTGAGGGGAGGGTGAGAAGGGGTAGTAATTAAGGAGGCCTTTTGCTTTATTGGTATTGCTTGAATATATTACAATGAGACTGTATTTGTATATTACGTGTGTAATTAAAAATAAATAAAAATAATAGGAAAAAATAAAACTAAGAGAGGTCACAAAGTTGTTGTTTGAAAAAAAAATGAAAATAAAATGTGGGAGAAGGGGCCGAGAGAAGAGGAGGAAGGGAGACAGAATCATTTTGGCTTGGAGTTTTTTGGGGGACACGAATAGATAAGGAAGCTTACCAGAAGTTCTACCATGTATCTGATGAAGTGCTTACTGCATCATGACTTTTTTGAGAGACTTCAGGAAAAGCTGACTTTACTTTTCACGACCTCTCTGGAGGTGGACCTGTGTGTGTGGTGGCGGGAGGGTGTTGGACGTTGTCCCGAACTGGTCCCAGGGAGACCTGGCTTTATCCGGGTGACATATGCCAGGACTCTCCAGCTCTCAAGGCTGCCTTGCTTGGCGCGGTGGCTCAGTTCTCAGCAGAGACTCAGCGCATGGCAGAAGAGATGACAAAGCAGCCTACATCCTCCCAGCTCTTGATTAAGGGGGAAATGTCAACCACAGAGACTCTACTCTCTCCCTCAGGATCCATAAGGCAAATCTTAGGGGAAACTCTAGCTGGTCCTGCTTGGAGCACGTGCCCAGCCCTGAGTCTACCACTGTGGTCAGGGAACTGGATACCGGGACACCAGTGCCTGGCGCACTGTAAGGCCTCCTCAAGTCAAAGCCATTATCATTACCTTTCTAGCTATTTTTCTGGGAAGGAGGTACTTTTAGTGGAGTTCATTCAGTATACTAGGAAAAGGCCTGGATTTGGAGTCTGCTCTAGCCTGTTACGTGAGCTCAGCAAGTCATTTAGGGGGTAACATTTATTGCATGTCTACTCTAAGCCTGGTGCTTGACATGCTATTTTATTTCATTTTTACCACAACCCTGTGAGGTTGCTATTATTATCCCCATTTTAGAGATGAGGAAACTGAGGTTTGGAGAGAGGTTAAGTAGTTTGCCAAAATTAGTATCCAGGTTGGTTTCCAAAGTTCAAGTTCTTGCAGCGATGACATTCTGTTCTCAACTTAATTGCTCTGACTGTTTCCTCATCTGTAACGTGGAGATAATAAGAATATCTCCTCCACAGGATACTGACGGTCGGATGAGCAACATAGTTAAAAGTGCCCTGTCAATGTTAAAATACCATACAAATAAAAATTACTATATTTCCCCACCATTTAAAATGTGTATTTGGGGATGCTGCTGACACTGGAAAGTGCTGGTTGCTGGGGTGACAGTTCAGAGATTTAAAGAATGTCAGAAGAGTATTCAGTCTATTAGCTGTCTGCCTGGCCTCCCTTCCTCTGGGAAACTGCCCTGTACTATTTCATGTGGCCCCACTGCGGCTGTCAATCACAGTGACCAGCTGCCCTTACCACCCACTCTCACACACGCAGGGGTGGGCCCATGACCCAGTCCTGGCAAATGGTGGTACCACAAAGGGATTGGTCCAGGATACACATGTGGCCATGGAGAACTGGTCATCCTGAGATTTGCTCTGTGGATCAAGCCATGAGGAAGCTGGAGCCCACTAGCTGCCATCTCAGAACTTCCAGCTAGCCTTTGTGAGGACGAAACCAACACGCAGAGGGAAGCAGAGCCCTGACAGTGATATTTGAGCTCCTGGACCCAGCCATTCCTGAAGCTCAGCTCTTGGACTTCTCAGTTTTTTGAGCCTACAAATTTCTTTTGGGGCTATAAATTGGGTTTCTGTGACTTGCAACCAAAAGAGTTCTGAATAATGTTTTAGGAGATTCGCCCAAAGTCACTTGGCAAACTGAAGGTACAGCAGGGGCAAAACATAAGATTCAATCACCACTGTTCCTTTTGGAATACACTGCTTTGTTTACAAGAAAACAGTAATTTGACTTATAATCAAAGGGATTAACACCAGTTTTAGGAATTTTAGATGCTGTCAGCCCCAGGTGGGAACAGGAGGGGTAGGCTCTGGGCCTCTTACCTTCCTCTCCACTGTCCCCCCGGTCCCCGTCCTGGCCATCCTGACCATCTTTGCCAGGAAAGCCCATTCGTCCCACCATTCCTGAGGGCCCTGGGGCTCCTGGGGGGCCGGGTGGGCCCTGGGGGCCAGGCAGGCTGCAGATGAGTTGAGCGGAGCCTTTCTGGAAGTCCCTGCGAGCGAAGGCGCCAATCAGCGGGTCAGCAGCACAGGGGAGGGCACAGGCCAAGAGCACCCAGGGGATCATGGTGGTGACCTGTGGGAGGCAAGAGAGCTGTGGCAGGTGAGTGTGGCCACTGAGCGGAGCCAGTGGTCGGTCAGAGGGGAAGCCGAGGAGGAGGAGGAGGAGGAGGCAGCTGGGATAGACTCAATTGTGTTCTGTCTCTTGCTCTTTCTTGCATCATGCACAAATAGCAGATGGAGTAGCATCATATCTTGAGGACATATCTGCACAATCTGAGTCATATGCCCAGAATACACTGTGGAGGGGTCTTGGGGGTGAGGCAGCCATCATCAGACCATCACCTTCTGTCGTGGCTGAGATGGACGCAGGACTTATGGCCCAAAGACTGACGACCGGAAGGAGCTGTGGATGGAGAGAAATGATCCCTGGTTTCATTCAAATAGGTGGCATGAAATGAAATGAAAGTCACGCAGTTAGCAGGTGACGGGGCTGGGGTTTGAACCAGGCCATCCAGATCCAGAGCATGTGCCTTCCTGTCTCAGGCTGGACTGTGTGCCCTTTGAGGCTGATGGCAGCAATAGCACGGTCCCACCAGAGATCAGTGTGCTATGCACTCAGAGATTATCCACTCCCAGCCACTCACTGTGCATATGCAGAAACTGAGGCCTAGAGCAGAAATAAGCAACTTGCCCAAGATCTCGCAGCAAATTGCTTCTGTCCCTTTGCAATCAACGACCTCTCCCCCAAGAATGAAACCAGGAGGGAGAAGACTCCAGGCATGACTTTCTGCCACGGGGATGAGCTATGAAGTGGTAACTTGGTTTGGGACCTTAGGCAAGCCCTTTTCCCTCTCTGGGCCTCAATTTCCCTACCTGAACAACAAGGGGTTGGACTAGAGCAGTGGTTCCCAAACTTGAATGTGCATCGGACTCACCTTGAAGGCCTGTTAAAACACAGCTTGTTGGGCCCCACTCCCAACTTTTCTGATTCATCAGGACAATTTGCATTGCTAGGAAGTTTCCAAGTGATGCTGCTGATAGTGGTCTGGGGACCCCACTTTGAGAACCACCGGACTAGACAGTCTCTAAGTTTCCTTGCAGCTCTGATCCCAAGCCTTTCAAGCTCCAGTCTGCCCGCTCTTTCCAGATGGGAAGCACTGTTGGGCTCACTGTCCCCATTCGGCCTTTGGCGACCTAATCAGAGCCTTCAAGCACTGGGGGACTCATTGGCAGCTGTGGTGCTGGTGGCAAGGTGGGGACATTGCTCAGGCCTTGGCCTTGGAAGCTCACCTTTCCTTCCTGGGCCCTCGATCTCCTTTCCCTTCAGACCCTGCTTTGCCCCTGGCCCTTGGAGCCTGTTCAGGCTTTCTGGGCTGCCTCTGGCTGCTTTCCTTGGAAATAGGCCTGACGTGGACAGAGGTACATATTAGCTTTGCGTATCTAGTCGTCTGGAAAGATGGCAAAAGATGGCTGAGTGGATGAGTGTAAGAGGATGTTAAAATTGAAAGCCCTGCCTGGGCACCGAGACAAATGAAACACTGCATGCCAAATCGAGGGGTCAGGCCCGAGTGCAAAATTTACAAAGGAACAGTGTGAGAGCCCATCCTCCAGCTCTCGGCACTCATTCTTGTCAGATCAAGAATTTTAAAATGTGACTCCTGTCATTGGGTGCAGCAGGGAGAATGGACCGAGTCTCAGGCCTGCAGGAAAAAGCTAGAGGAGAGAGACGGGCAAGCCTGGGGGGAAGGGGCTGACTATAGTACCTTCTCACCCTCCCAAGGTAGATGGAAGGTACCAGAGGCCCTGCCAGCTTCGCACTTGGCTGGGGGAGCAGGAGGAAGTCTCACCTTTGAATGAAGATTGAAGTGTGGAATCCTAGAGTGGAGATTCAACCAGGCAGAAGGGGGAGCTCCCCTCACTGGCTAAATTATAAGGGGGAAGAGGAGGCAAAAATACAGGTGTAGTTTGATTATATTTCTGGTGTCAGCCTTGCTCAACCTAGATCACATACATACATTAATAGCAGAGGTGGCAGGCAGATAAGGCAGGTGCTTTTGCAAAGCTGTGGCCTAGACACTCCCAGGCCCTGCGACTCGCCATCTCTTTCCCTTGCCTACTTGTCGAGAGGCTTGGAAAACTGGTTAGTGTTACCTCACAGCTGCAGCACATCTGGGGCCCCCAGAATAGAAACTAAATTTTTAAAGTACGTTTGAAATAGTTCAGAAAGTTGCAGTCTACAAACATTTTGGAGTAGGGAGAGAGGGAGGAAGGGAGTGGGTGGGAGCGAGTCTTTGAGGCAGCTCAGAATCCTGCAAATGGCTGGATGAAGACAGGCAGGAAAGGGGCAGGCAGATGAGAGCGGGAGGAGACAGTGGGGAACCATCTGTCGCAGCTGACGCAGTTGACCAGTTGACGGTATCCACGCCCAGCCACCCGGGCCCCACAAGAAGGGGGAGGGTTTGCTCTCTGGCCCGTCTGTCCTGCATCAGCCTTTGGGCAAAGAGGGGACTCCTCTCTGTGACAGCTGGGTCTGGGCAGGCCCCACTGCCTGGGTGGAGGAGGAGGGGTCTGGGACAATTTGGGAAGAAGGATTTTCTGAGCTGGAGCCTGGAGGCTCCTGTAGCCCCAGAGGAGTCCTGGCAGCTTGAGCCAGGAACTGTTTTGGAAATAATGGCGGGGAAACTAGATTCTGGTTCCAAACCTAGAGGGAGGGAGAGGAGAATCTCCTTGCCTCCAGGGTACCTCCAAGAAAAACAAGGCTCCAAATAGCTCTGCTCCCAGCCTGCGCCCCGCCCTCACCCACTCTACAGTGGTGAGAAAATCTGGGTTGGGGTGCTTAGAGCAGAGCCAAGGCCCCGAGGAATCCAGGCAGATTAACTCTTCCAGTGCCTCGTAAATAAATGTAGGATCACAAACCTGGGGAGGGCTCCCAGGGACCATCTTCTGCAAGCTCTTCGGTTACAGACGGGGAAAGCGAGGCGGAGCCAAACTGATTTTATCACACACCTACCACATTCCACGCTCTCTGTGAAGCTATTTGCCTGCACTGTTTTATTTGAAGTTTACAATGAACCCCACGAAGGCAGTATACTTATTGTTCCATTTTTCCAGAGGAAGAAACACATGCTCCAAGATGTGAAGTGATTTACTCAAAGTCGCACCATCAGGGAGCAATGGAGACAGCCTCCAAAAAGCCACGTCTGAGGGTCTCTGAAGACTATGCTTACTGCATTCCACCTTCCTTCCTTCCCCTGCTGTTTTATTCCTGTTTCACAGAAGACACGAAATGCAGAGAAGCTAATTTGCCCATGTTTATACAGCTAGTTAGCGGCAGAAGTTATATTTGAACTTGGGTTTGGCCTACCCTGGTACCAAAATGCTTTCCATAATATCAGCATCTCTTTGATTTTTCCTCCTAAATACTCCAAATTACAGAAGAGACCTTGAAGCATATGCCAAAGCCACACACAGCAATAGAGAAATTGCTTTGATATCCTGTAGTTTATTTTACAATTTTATACACACACAAGCGCGTACTACATGACTTCAAAATTGTAAAAGTGATGCTGTTCTCTCTCAGGATGCTTGAGTAAATTGATGCTTGAGGGAAACCTGTCCCTTGAGAAGACCATACTTGGCTCAGACAAGGTGATGGGTGGGTGGGGGGAGCCTCCTGGACCCTGACTCCCCACCGCAAGCCCCTCTGGAGTGTTGATGGGGGCATTGCCAAGACCTGAGCCAAAAGCTCGGGGTGTCACTCCCCAAGACCCTCCAGTACCTGCTGGCTGCAAACAGCAAACCTTGGAACCCTTGCTGTGGCCCACAGGGCCCTAAACGACCTGGCCCCTACCTCCACCCCAACCTCAGCTCCCGGGGTCCCTCCACTCCTCTGGCCACCCCCAGGCCGAGCTCCACTGCACCCCAAGGCGCCAGCCCCTTGGCCAGTAACCTAGTGGGCTCCACCCTTTTGGTTTGCTTGTTCTTTGTCTGTTGTGTTTTGGCTTAAATGCCCCTTCCTCCAGGCCCTGCCGACCTGCCCTCCCAGGCAGTGCTCCCTCTGATCCCAGCACTTTCTTTCTTTCCTGGCCCTTACGACAACTTGCCGATATTCACTTTATTCCCATTAAAGTGTAAGCCCCATAAAAACAGGGACCCCAGTGGGCCACCTGGCTTCAAATTTCCTTGCACACAGTGGGTGTTCAAGAAATATTTGCTTAATTAATGAATGTCTGAGACATTCACTCTGCCCTGAAGAAAATCTACAGCTAAAACAAGGCAGGGGCTTAAATCCAGAAGGGAACTGACACCCCTTGATTCACATCAGGTCTCTTTCTTCTCTCAGTTTTTCTAACCAAAACTAGATCTGATCTCTCCTTCCTTTTGACCTCTTAGAGTAAAGGGGCTGTCTCTTTCTCTCTCTGCCCCCTGGGGTCGGGGCTGGCCTTGCAGAATACCTTACTATAGTAGATGCTACATAATGAGTTGTTCAATCGGTCAGGAAAAAAGTATCAGTCCTTTGCCAGCTTTTAAAAAACTATCTTAGTCCCTAAATTATCCTTTCTGGGGGTGGAAAGGTGTGAGTTGAATAGGGAAGGCTTCATTATTAGTCTTCCTGCTGAAGGGAAAAAAAAAATGTTAGTTGGTTAAATCCCAGAAATGGAATCATGAGGTGCTAAACTTGGATGAGTTCTTAAATCTGGTTTTAATCTACCCAGTCCCTGGGCTTCTCATCTCTCAGTCAAGTAGCTAAACATTCGTAAATATACACATGTTCTAGAAAAACGCTAGGGGCTAAAGTGCTGCAGCCTTCAGTCCACTATCAGGGAACAGCCTTCCTCCCCCTCCCTTTTGCTCCTGGCCCACAGGACACGGTCCTCTGGTTGATTCCTGAGGGTCCTTTGCCCACACTGTGGGGTGGAAGGGCCAGAAGTGGGGACATTGGCCTGTCGCTGATTCTGCCGGCAGAAACTCCAGGAACGCTTATCTGGGCCTTGAGCAAGGCTTGTAAGCCTGGGTGCTGAACAATCTCCCCTTGCAGATTGGAAGATATAAATTATGCTCAAATAAATTCGACCTGTTTGTTATCACGTTTTGACACACTGACAGGTAGGGGTGGTGTTCAACTCAGTGGTTAAGTGCCATGGGAAGCCCAGCTACTTGATTTCTTCAACTATCCAACGGAGACAGTAGTAAACTTACCTCATGGAGTTTGTGTGAGAAATGAGATAATGCATTCAAAGATTCCAGCCCAGCGTTTGCCACTGTAAACACTCCGAGGTTGCAGAGAACTCTGCCTACAATGCCCCCTCATCCTGGCTTCCTCCCAGAAGCCCTCCCATAGCAGCCGGCCTCATCCTTCAAGTCCCAGGCCTAATACCATCTCCTCAGGGACCCTGCCCGGATCACTTGATCCAAAGCATCCCACGCAGCCCTGCATATGCTCTCGTACCACCCTGCTCTTTGAAAGTACTTGGCCCAATCTGTGATTATGTATTTGTTTCTTGACTGGTGAACTGTCTGTCTCTTCCCCTGAATGGAAGGTCCAGGCCCTGCATGTTGCTCTCTCTGGTACCACCGGAGTCTAGCACGGTGCCCACATAGACAGTAAGTGCTCAACACAGTTGCTGAACAGCCTTGAATGAAAGGGTCACTCTTAAAATCAATAAAATATCAATAGGATCACAAGGATATCAAAGCCGCACTTGGCTACTGAGGAAAAGCCTGTGAGATGACTGGTCTTGGATTCGGAAGACCCGAATCTCAGTCCCAGTTTTGTAACTTATTGGTCATGTGGCTGTGGAAAAGTCATTTCACCTTATCTGGGCCTCCATTTCCTCACCTGCAAAATGGACATAATAACACTTGCCCCCCTCTGCCTTACAGCATTGTTCTGAGAATCAAATAAGATAACGGATGTGAAAGCAAAACATGATGCAAAAGTTAGAGCTTTGTTTAAAACTGTAAGTGTCACCAACTGCGGTCCTGAACTCCCACCAGGAGCCCCTGGAGTGTTTTGGAGGAGGCCTAGTCCTGGGTGGAGGAGGACACCTGAATCCAACCTAATGGTCGGATTGTCCCTGGAGTTAAAAGGGACAAGGCTGCTGGCTGGAATGAGACAGTGCTTACTTGCAGATGAAGCTTGCTGAAAATCCGCTTTGATGGGAGTGGGAATACTACAATGAAAAACACCCCACACCCGCCCTGAATTCTAGGAAGTAAATTGGAAACAGCTCTCTCCAGCTTCTCTGAAAAGCCAAAGAGGTCGATGGGAGGGGAGAGGGGCTGGCTGCAGCTTCTCACACACTGCTCACGAAATGTCCCCTTTCCAGGGATCTTGAGACCGATGCCCAGTTGGAAACTCTCCCGCATCCAGAGTCTAAATACGGAGGATTAAAAGTTATAGGACCCACTTTCCAGGAGACCCCAGAAAATATCTGATGTGTTGTTTTCTCTCATTCTTTTCCCCTATTTCTGGCTCAGCCTAGAAAAAGAGGCCAGGGACAAATCATGACCTAACGAGGTCTCAGAAGCCAGGGGTTTGTCTCAGCAAGCATTCCTGAAAGCACATAGGAAGTCAGCCTGGGTATTAAAGCTAAGAATTACATCTTCTGACATATACAACCCCAGGCTTTACAACCCAACCAACATGGTGCATGATGTGGTGGGCAGTGGAGCCCATTCCTCTGGGCCCGGGGCTGCTCCACATCTGAGCCCCAGCTGCCTCCCCTGCACAGTGAGGACAAGAGTCAGGCTCTGGGGTGGCTGAGGACAAAGCCACCCAGCTTTGGCCCTGCCCTTGGCTGTTTTCTGCCACGTGGAGACCAAGGAACTGCACTGAGAGAGAAGAATGCAGCTGTTGGGCGAGATGCGAGGGGGAAAGATGGAGGCCGGGGGCCAGGCTCCACGCAGCGGGGGAGTGTGTGTGAGCAGCCCTGTCCAGGAGGAAATGATTCGAGCCATACGTGTTGTTTTAAATGGTTTCATTGCCACATTAAAAAAGTAAAAGGAAGGTGAAATTAATCTTAATGTTATTTAGCCCAATATCGCCCCAATCATGTAATCAACGTAAACTTTACTAATGAGACATTTTACATTCCTTAATTAGCACTAAGTCTTTGAAACCCAGTGATGCACTTTAACACCTGCCCCACATTTCAGTTCCAACTGGCCACATCTCAAGTGCTCAACAGCCACACAGTGGCTACAACATTAGCTCCAGCTTGAGTTCAAATCCCACAGACTAGCTGTAGTAGGACCTTGTACAAGTTACTTCTCCTCTCTTCCTCAGTCTCCTCCTCTCCAAAACAGGGATGGTAATAATAGTACCGACCTTAGGGGGTTATTATGAGGATTAAATGTCCCTCGAATAAGGCCTGGAATATGGTCAGAGGTATAAAAGCATTCACTACTATTTTATTTTATTATATCTTACCCTTCTGAAAATCAAACAAGATAATGGATGTTGAAAGTGAAACATGATAAAAAATTTAAGACCTGTTTAAAATTGCAATTATCACTACCTGCCGCTGAACTAACAAAAACAGTCCTGACCTCCCACCCTGAGTCCTGTGGCATTTCAGGCAGAGGCTCCTATATCTTCTAATCAGTCCCCATTTTCACTGCAATTAGTGTGAGCTGTGTTTCTGTCAGTTGCTGCCAGAAGAGAGTCCTAGGGAGATCTGACCTTCGCTCCTGCCTGCTGTTCCCGTCCCGAGGAAGCTGGCGTGTCCATGCTCCATAATACAAAGACCAGTGGGTCCATGGGACAGGGCGCGGCTCGCCAACTGAGAGGGGCTAAGTGGGATATCATGTGTGCGTGCCTGGTACCATGCTTTGGCACACGAATACCCAGTGAACAGTGCCCCTTATTGTACTGCCTCTGAGGCCACACCCTGGGGATCTGGAGGTGAAAGATGTGGCAGCTGCTCCTGTGGGTCACTGTGAGCCCTGGGGCGACCTGGGCACAGTACAACTATGTGGCTACACTGAGGGCCCAGCCTGGCGCCCCTGTGTGACCAGGAGAGTAAACAAGCTTCACGCCTCCTTTTTCTTTGTAAGAAGCTTCCCAGCAGCATTTAGATGTAACAGAATCCAGGACCAGGCAGGTGGCAGGGGAAGAAAATTTTGGGGCTAGATGATCCCTTCAATAGTATAGAAGGGACCATGTTTGAAGATCTAAGAACTAAGGGAGAGGGACAAATTCTGAACTTTGAAGGGGTGGGTGGAAGGGAAATGCTAAGTTTCCTTTGACTTCTCTGGGCAACTTCCATGGAGTCACTTCTGGTCAGTCCCTGATGGACATTTAGGGTAACCCTAAAGACGTGACATCTAATGTCTAGCATTAGAGAAGCACAGAGCTGGTTTGGTAGTTAAAAGATTTTTTTTTTTTTTTTGAGACAGAGTCTCGCTCTGTTGCCTGGGCTAGAGTGAGTGCCGTGGCGTCAGCCTAGCTCACAGCAACCTCAAACTCCTGGGCTTAAGCGATCCTACTGCCTCAGCCTCCTGAGTAGCTGGGACTACAGGCATGTGCCACCATGCCCGGCTAATTTTTTTCTATATATATTTTTAGCTGTCCAAATCATTTCTTTCTATTTTTAGTAGAGACGGGGTCTCGCTCTTGCTCAGGCTGGTCTCGAACTCCTGACCTCAAGCGATCTTCCCGCCTCAGCCTCCCAGAGTGCTAAGATTACAGGGGTGAGCCACAGCATCCGGCCTAAAAGATGGTTAAGAGTCATTTTCTAGTTGTTGACTTTGGGCAAGTTATTTAACCTCTCTAGGCCTCAGTTTCCTTGTCTGTTAAATGGGAAAAATAACACTGTACAGTCTTATCTGAATCATTTGAATTTGAAATAGCATGACGTCAAAATATTTATTGTTTCACTTTATGTGTAAAGTCTGAAATAACCCCAAATCCCCAAATTAAAAGTTGTCACAAACCTTATAAAGCAGTGTGAATTGTATTTATGCTATAGCCACATAATGGCACTATCCTAACAGGTAAACAGAAACACCTGCCATCCTTCAGCAGGTGGGTTTTGAATTATACTAATTTTGAATTATTTGAGGTCTTCAGGAATGCTTCCCTGGAGTCATTTGGTTGCCCGAACCTGCCTTCTAGAGTATTTGTGAATATTAAGTAAGATAATGCAGTAACCAGCCCAGAGTAAGCACTCAGTAACAGTAGTGTTATTTTGATATTATAATCATTTGTGAGAACATAGAGAGAGACAATGTAACAGGGGAAGGTTGCTACACATGTCTGGCTACACAAACAGACCTGGGTCTGCTACTTCCTCATCTGTAAGTGGCATATGGTGTAATGGTGAGCCCGTGAAGAGTGTAATTGTTAGGTTTGGCGTAGACAGCAACAAAGGCAGTTATAATAGCTAATGCTATTTCATATCACTGCATGCATGCAAAGGTGCAGGGTTTCTACAGATGTGCCCTACTTTAAACAAGGTTGTAAAATTTGAATTCAGTCATTCAATGATCAGCTTTTTGTTACTATTGCAACGTGCAAGAACTGGCTGAGAGGGATTAAAGAGTTATGGGACGCAGTCCTGCCACTGAGGCAATTACAGTCTAGACAAGTGGTGAGCAACTGGCTTCTCAAGGGCCTTATTCAGACCATGCATTACATTGTGATTATTGTTTTTTTTTAATTTGAAATTGTTGTCAATGTAAAACTTGAGAGATTTTATGTTAAAATAAAAATTTCCAGCTCTTCTTGAGAACCTGAAGGAGCTGGCAATGCTGCGCCTGCATTCTGGCAGGTCACCAACTGCCTGCCCCTTGAGACAGGGTGTTATGGGCTGAATTTTGTCTTCCCAAAAGTCACGTTGAAGGGCCAACCCCTAGAATCTCAGAATGATTGAAAATAGGACCTTTAAGGTCATTATAGGTTATTAAGGTAAAACGAGTCATACGCATGGGCCCTAATTCAGTATGACTGGTGTCATTATAAGAAGAGATTAGACAGACACACACAGAGGGACAACTATGTGAAGACACAGCAAGAAGACGGCCAGCTGCAAACCAAGGAGAGAGGCCTCAGAAGAAAGCAACCTGCCAACACCCTGAGCGTGGACTTCTGGCCTCCAGAACTGTGAGAAACAAATATCTATTGTTTCATCCCCTCAGTCTGTGGTATATATTTTTTTAATTTTTAAAAATATTTTTATATTTTCTAATTTTTTTATTTTAGAGATTATGGGGGTACAAACGCTTTGGTTACATAAATTGCCTTTGCACTGCCTGAGTCAAAGCTACAACTGTGCCCATTCCCCAGACATCACGTACCACACCCATTAGGTGTGAGTTTACCCAGCCCCTCCTCCCCCCCACCTGCTTAACACCCGATGAATGTTACTTCCCTATCTGCACATAAGTTTTGATTGATTAGTATCAATTTGATGGTGAGTACATGTGGTGTTTGTTTTTCCATTCTTGTGGTACTTGACTTAGAAGCATGGGCTCCATGTGGTTCTGTTATGGTGGACCAAGCTGACTAAGACACAGAGCCTGCGTTCTTCAGTGTCCACAGTTCTCACCACTCCCACATGTCATGCATTCTGTTCACATACATGTCGTGTGCAACCCCTGTCAGCATCTGAGTTTACAACCCCTAATCTAGAGGAAGAGAGTAATGATTCTCCATGTATATTGTGTGTTCTTATTTCAAGGCTTTGCTGTTCATATTCCCTTTAATTCTCCTCACAGTTCTAAGAGGCTGCTATGCTACTGTCATCTCCATTTGGCAGAAGAGAAAACAGAGCTCAGAAAAGTGAAAAATCATTTTTCTCAGGTCAAAACTGGGGTGGAACCCAGGCCTGACGACTCAGGGCCCAGCATGCATGTCCCTCTACCATGGCCCCTCTGCTAGCAGGGTGAGTTACTAACAGGGCAGTGATGTGTGTGTGTATGTATATGTGTGTTATAGAAGTAAGCCATTTATAGAAGTGAACAGATCCAGAGGAGGATTATTTGCTTGAAAAAATATTTGGCATTGAATTCCTTGCCAAAGTAAATCCAGACTAGAACGTGATTAACAGAAATCTGGTTTATGCAGGAGTTCGTCTCATGGAGGCAAAGTAAGGTTGGCAGGCCTTTGACCTGGAAGAGGCAGCGGGGAAGCTGTATGTAGAGGGACTCCCTTACCCCCACGATGGACATTCAGGATCAGGAAGCATCAGAGACTGAGACTGCAGGAGAGAATGTCCCATCAGCAGGGGCAGGATGAGAGAAGGAGTAGCAAGACAGGGAAGAATGGGTGGATTTGCAGAGAAAAAAGTAACTTCTTGGGGAACTTGTTGAATATTTGATGGAGACAGAACAGCTTCAAAGAGATGACCCCAGATTGTGGGGGGAAAAAAAAACAACGCAATTCACTTGTATAATGACACACTATGATATTGTAAGAACAAAGAGGTCTGTATATGCAGATATGTAATCATAGCCAAGATACACTGCTAAATGAAAAAAGCAAGTTGCAACAGGGAATGTAACGGATGATTCTCTTTGAGTTAAAAAAAAGACACATAAATATGGAGTATATATATTAATACATATATATGGGGGAGAATTTCTGAAAGGACAAAAAATTTTGTTTAAGGGGCTACCTTTCAGAATTGGGAAGGAGTATGTGGGCTTTTATTTTTCACTTTCCCCTTTTTGCATTGTCTGGATTTCTTATGATGAGCATAATTATTTTCATAACATTTAAAACCTTAAATCCTAAGGTTTAAGGATTGGAAGACAGGCAAGGGGGGTATCCTCGCTAGGAGACAGGGAGAAGTCAGATATTTGGGAAGCAACAAACTCTACAGTGAACCTGATGTGTCAGAATGAGGCAGTAGTGATGTGCAGAAAAGTGTGGAGGGTCTGAGGAGTTGGCAGTTGAAAGCAGGAGTAATAGATATAATTTCTAGATAACAATAAATTAGAAGGAAATGGTACAGATGGGAGGGCAGAAATGAGGATATGAGAGGACAGATTTGTAACAATACTAACTGAACCCATATAAGACAGTCATTATTGGTGCTGGTTCAGCCTGGCAGAAACACAGGATCTTTGAGTTTAAGGAAGGGACCCTTGAAGGGTTCCAAGCAAGGCAATTCTGTGGTCAAAGAGCAGAGGAGACTCACACCAAGGTTGTTTAAAAGACTCACAGTGATAGGGGAGAGACCTGGGCTGGGAGACCATTAGGGACCAATGCAGTAGTTTGGTTGAGAGATGAGGTCCTGGAATGGAGCAGTGGCAGCGGGGATGCAGAAATAAGAACAAAGCATATTCATACGAGGCTTGAAGACAAGCAGTTTGGGGGAGGAGGTAGAGTGCAGAGTTGTGAAGAACCGGGTGCAAATCTCTGCCTGCCTGCCGTTCAATACCTTTTGAGCTCAGTTTGCCTGTCTGTATAATGTAGTTAATTAAAGAAATGTGAAGAGTAAATGAGATCATGCACTCAGTAAATGTTAACTATGATTGTTAGCTCGGGTATTGGACTTACTCTTACCAGAGTTCTAGTCCCTTTATCATCAGTTACTAGCTGTGCGACCCTGGGCATGTCGTTAACGCCTCTGAGGCCGGTTCCTGGTTTGTAGATGGGGCTAACCTGTTGTCATGAAAACGAAAGAGCGCAGGTAAACTGCTGGCAGGGCTTGGCACAAAGTAGGAGCTCAATAAATGGTAGAGCTACAAGTATCCCTATCCTAACGGGTAAATCACTGAGCACAGAGCCTGGCACACAATTAGCACTCAAGAAATGTTAATTCATATTACAACTCATAAGGAACGCTGCCCAGCCCGCGATAAGGGGGCGCTCGCCGCACCCCCCCTTCCGCATTCCCCGCCCCCGCCGCCGCCCCCAGTACCGCGCATCTCCCCCCTCCCCGCGCGCACGTTCCGCCCGGGCCGGACCGCCGTGCGGGGCACTTACCCTCGCGGCTGCCGGTCACGTCCAGGGTCGTCGCCGCGAAGAGGCTCTCGGCAGTGCTCCTGATGCTCCGCGTCCCCGCCTTCCGCAGCGGCTGCAGCCCGGCCAAGCGCCGGCCCCAGGCATAGTTTTCCCATCCCGTCATGGGAGGGAGCGCCCTCCTCCCGGTCACGTGGGCCGGCTCGTAGCGGTTTGGAAAAAACTTACAGTGACAACTTGGCTGTGTCGATGCATCTCTCTGTGCGCAGAGCTTGTCAGTGTGTTTGAAGGTTTCGTGCACAAGCGTTCCCCGTGCGTTTGCAAGGGTGTCGGTACGTGTGCCTGTGAAGAGGCATCTGTGCGCATGTCAGGGTTTATCCCACTGTGAATCTGAGAGTGTGTGTGGGCACGGCAGCTTACAACGAGAGTGCACTTCCCTGTTCACTGAATGTGTAAGGTGAGAGGGATTACGGATCCTATGTATGTGTTTAGTTGTGTGTGTGACATTATTGCATTTATCCAGATGTTCATCAGGGCCTGTGTATACACAGATGCATGCACATGTCCAAGATGGCAGCTTGGAGTATAACTGAAGTGCACTTCAGCTGCTGGATGTACACCTAGTGGCTAGATATCTGTGTTGGGTGCATGTTTAAATGTGTGTGTGTGAGAGTGTGCTTAAACACGTATTTGTGTGTATGTGCATAATGTCTGTGTGGCACCCGTAATTGTGCAGTGGCTCGTTCTGTATATTGATATGCCTTGTGCCTTGGTGTAGATTTTGTCTGGACGTGGGTGCACACACACATAATAGTGTGCACACAGGTAACCCTGTTTCCCAGCCCTCATCTCTCTCCTACCCAGAAGGCAAGGCTTTGCTGGCCTGGCTAACTGTCTAGCACACCCTCAAGTCATTGAGAGAGGTATACCCTACTGGAAGGTCTCAGTTCCCAAGACAGGCACAACAATCCTGTTTGGGTAGTAAGTAGACACCGCAGAAAAGGAAAGTCATAGGAGGCCTGGCTTTTGCTTCTCCCTGTTCCTTCCACTGCTTTCTTCTACTGGCTGCCTGTATTTCACTTGGCTGCCAGCACATCTGGTTAACAGCTGGTATGAGACACAAGGTTTACAGTCAGAATTTTAATGCAGATATGCATTCGAATTCTAATGCTGGATCCACTGCCTTACACAAGTCAACCTTATGGATGGTATTTCCTTTTCTGAAAAGTGGGGAGAATAATATTACCTCCACTATCTTTCCCCCCAAATTTGGGACACTCACCCATAAAGGTGGTTGGTAAGCCATTGAACTATGTAGAGAAGTATTACTAATTATTACATAAATAATATTTGAGGATGAAAGTTTGTAGGCTTAACATTCATTCAACAAATATTTAATAAGCATCTACTATGTGTCAGTCCCTGAGCTAGGTGCTGAGGATAGAAGGAAACCAAATAGGCTTGGTGCCTGCCCTCATGGAACGTAGAGTCCAGTGGAAGTGACACAAGAGGTTATAAGTGAAATGAGTGTTACCGAAGAGAAAAACTTTGAATGTAAACCTGGGTGGTCAGAGGAAGGCTAGAAGGATTTCTGCATCTTCACCGGAACCCTAATTGGTACATCATGTTATGAACTGTAAGTGCCATGAAAGTCAGGGAAGGGAGATGAGTGTGGATCAGAACAAGCAGGGCAGAAATCCAGAGAACTTCTGTCTTTCCTCTTTCCATCCTCCTATGCTCAACCCCATTTCAATCCTATCACTGACCTTCAAATTAATTAACCCATGGATTACACATGAAACAACTAAAATGCACCAGGCACTCTGCTTGACATTGGGGTCACAGTGATGAGCAAATAAGGAAGGTCTCTACTTCCAAAGAGCTTATGAGGAGACAGATGTTAAAGTAGCACTCAAATAAACATGCAGTTCAAAACTGTCGTAAGAGTTATGAAGAAAAAGAAGATCATCTATGGGAGAGGATGATGGTATGCAGTCTGTGAGAAAACTTTTTCTGATTAGGAATTTTGGATAGATCTCTTCGGTAGGTAACATTTAAGCTGAGTCCCAAAGGATAAAAAGGGGGGAGCCATACAAAACTGGCAAAGGAGGAGTGAGAAGTGCCAGGCAGAAGAAACAGAGTATATCAAAGCTATGTTAGCCTTTCTTAACATCTTTCTAATGCTCCTCTGTGTAACAATAGTTAGAGGATAAAGCCTAACCTTTGTTGTGGGGGCTGTCTTGTGCATTGCAGGATTTTTAGTAGGGAGCTCTGGCTCCTATCCACTAGGTGCTACCTACCAGTAGTAGCTCCCTCCCCTCCAGCTATGACAATGAAAAATGTCTCCAGACATTGCCAAATGTTCCCAGAGGGGCAAAATTGTTCTGTTGCAAACCACTGTGCTGTATGTAGCCCTGCTCTGGTCAGGTGGTCTCTTTCTGATTCTCAAATGCACCTTCAACATTTATGTTTCTGCATCTCCACATATGTGGTTCCCTCGGATTAGTATCTGCTCTTCTGCCTCTCTACAAAGTCTTACCCATGTCTACTAGAAGCTCAATGCTTTTCCCACTGGGGAACTCTGTTTGGATGACTCTTAAGTGTTTTGGGTCATGAGGAAAGAGTGGTCCATCCAAGTGCTCTGCCTGCCCTCTGGCCACAGGCGCAGAGGTGTGTGAATTACATACTCTTTCTTTTTCTACCCAGTTAAGAGTCAAAATGGTGGGTATTAGAACCAAGCAAGCCAATCAATAAGTCTTTCCATGTGTTCTCCATGAGTTGTTGCTTTTCTTCTGAATTGTTAACTGCAAAGATATTGTCCTGGACTGCCAAAAGCTGTATTTTCCTGCCACACGGAAACAGCCTACTTACGGCATGAGACAATGACATCAATACATAAGTAGAAGCAGATTCAAGAAGAACTGAAAGGTGGAGAGAGTGCTATGACTACATTATTAAACTCTTTGTTCAGATCCTTGGGCTAAAACAGTCACATTCTCACATTCTTTTTCTTTCTTTCTTTAAGCTAGTTTGAACTGTTTCTGTCAGTTACCACGGAAAGAGTCTTAATGCAATATACTTCAATTTCTTGTTCAGATCTCTCTTCTTTCCTGAAGTCCTCTCAACACAGAACAGTATGAAGAAAATGCTTTCTCGGAATTCTTAACTAGTGGTTTGCTGGACCTCAGCAGCCAATTCTGTGCTTCTCCTCCCAACTCTGAGTTCAGTGAGGTCATGTTGGTAGCTTGAAATGATCACAGTGGGAGTAATTATACCACGGAAATTGGGAAATGCAATTGGGCTCTCTTCCCTTCACCCCAGCCCCCAGCCTGTTCACCAGCACACCACTGTTAGATTTAGATCCCTTCTCAATTGTACCATCTACTTGGATAGTAATCATGTACTGATTTGTGTCATCTCTTGCTTTTTGAAAATGGTGAAATTGGGAGGACAAATACCCTCTATGCTGCATCTGAATCTTCAGAATCTCAAAAAAGGATAGGTTCTGAGAAATAATCTGGTCCATGGTCCTCATTTCACACACAATAACAAAGAGGTCCTTGAGTGACTTGATAGTTGTGGAGCCAAGACGAAGAAGGTCCAAGATCTTTTGACTTACATCCATTATTAAAATGTACGCTTTTGGTTTTTTTTTTTTTTTTTTTCCATTTCTCCAATTTTGGTACAAAAAATGTTTGAACACTACTGATGAATCATTCCAAACAGCTGATGGCCAAGACCCAAGTTGTCAGATGCTTACTTTCAACAAGGGGCTTTGCAGCTGTGAAGTTCTCCAGAGTGAGATCATTCCAGACGGGGTCTCAATAATGTGGCAGTACTGGGGAGACAGCTGTTCATAGGAAAAACTTGCTGCCATTCTACAGACTTCTAAGACAGCAAGGCTGGGGAACTATACTCACTGTCATAATGTGGCTTGAGGGAAAAGATTAAAATGGCTTAGGTTAAAAGACCACAACGTTAAAGTAAATGTTGGCTGCTGTGTGTATTGTGTCACTTAGAATGAAACAAGATCAACTCCAAATAAAGCCTGCAGATTTATAAAAATTAAAAAAATATATAGCATATATACAGCTTCCAGGAACTTATTCTGAAAGTGCACATATGGATATTCATTGCAACCTTGTTTAAACCAATAAAAGACTGGAAACCATCCAAATGACCAGCAATAGGGAACTGATTTAATAAATCAATGCACATATATACATAGAGGCAGAACTCTATGTACTATATAGAATTATCTCCAAGATACATTGATAAGGGGCAGAACGGTGTGTATATTTTGCTACTATTCAAGTTTTAAAAAAAAGGCAGAAAAGGTGAGGAAAACACATAAACATGCATGAGTATAAAAGCATAATCTATTTCTGGAAGGAAGTAAGAAATTGTAACACATGTAGTTGTCTCTGGAGAGGGGAACTAGAAAACAGTGGCGAGAGGGAGACATATTTTTCACTGTATGTCTTTTGGAACTATTTGATTTTTAAAACCATGGGAATATGTGACTTATTCAACACTCCTTCCAATAAAATAAAAAATAAAAGTGTATGCTGCATTGTAATTTTTGAAAATTCTTCCTATGCTCTTACTGGCTGGATCTGCGGACATGGCAGAAAGTTTGGACAGTTAGTAACCACCTTACAATTATAACACTTTCTTTTGAAAAAACATTTAAAATAGTAATTTGCTCCATCTTCCAAATTTGGGACCAGTATTTTCCCCATTATATAGCTGAAGGAACTGAGGCACAGTGGCAGGCCATCTTCCTGTTTACACATCGAATGAAGGGCAGAGTTGGGATTACTCAAATCTTGGCACCTATGTGGCAGCAGAGAGCTTCAACAAGTAGAGTAGTTTTCATGGGAAGGAAAAGAAGAACCAGAGAGTTCTGAGAGGCTTTTCTTACAGTTAAAGCCTTGAGACAGCTAGAGGCCCAGTGCAAATGAAATCAGACCAAAATAGACACCACTTACATTCAACGGGAAATGACCCAGAAAAGCTCCAACCAGTTTCCAGATGTAACTTGAAGGGCCTCAGCTGGAGAGACTTCATTTTGGAATCTGATGCAAACAGCTCTTGATGAGGTTTCTCAACTCAGCATGTGGATGAGGAATGAACAAACATTTGATTTTAAGAAAATGCCCTGCTAAGAAGGTCTAGAGGCTTCTGCTTTGTAGAATCAAACTTTGAGAAAGTAGCCTATGAATGAGTCTAGAAACAAGCTTTGTCACATTGTGCCAGCATAATTTTGGGAGGGAATATGAGAAACAAAGGATTCATTTCTGCCTTTTGGCTGGGAAGAAAAGTGAAAATCCCAGATTAAGGAAATGAAACATGATTAAACTGCATAAATGAGATTTAGCTAGTGGCTGGAAAGAGATACTTTGCCTGTTAGCTGTTTTGAAGTAGAAGGAGACTAATTTCTCTAAATCTTGTATTTCAAAAGACTTCTACAGATTTACTTTAAATAACACTCAAAAGACACTTAGCTCTATACATCTCATCCACTTAATTTACATGCAGTAAATTTAATTTACCCACAGTAAATTAAAAATATTAAAGCATACAAGAATGTGTCTAGTGTGCTAACACTTGTGAAGAAAAAAAAGGTTACACACACACACACACACACACACACACATACACACACACACACATTGTATATGCATAACCATCTCTTTAAAGATACATAACCTGGTAGCAGTAGCTCCCTCTGGGGAGGAGAATTGTGGAGCTGGGAGATGTAATGGGAGTCACAGCTTTCACTGTATTGTTGTAATTTACCATATGCATGTATTACAGATTAAAAACACACTCTAAAAAATCCTCAAAGGGAAAAACATACCTTTATAATGAAGAGATTTGGTGGCCACTCTGTTAACCAAGTAAGCAAATTTAGCATTACCAAGCATGTAACAACCTGACATTATGTACCCACTAATATGATACTAACCTGAATCTAACCAAGCCTTCAGACCTAACCTCTGATTAGCAGAAAACTTCTAGAACAGAGGAACTAATGAAATGGCATAAAAGAAAATAATCAGTTCAGTGAGTGAGATACTCTTCAAAATGTTAATGTTAAGAAAAAATAAAAGAGTGGTTCAAATTTCAGGAATAAAAATATTTTGGGTGCAATTGGAGCAACTTTGATATGGTCTGAGTATTATGCAATATTACAGAATTATTGTTAATTTTCTTAGATATGAATAATGGTTTTGTGGTTATATAGCATAATGTCCTTATTTTGAGGAGATGCATGTTGAAGTATGTAAGGGTGAAGACACGTAACGTTGGGAACTCACTTTAAAATGACTCAGAAAACGTGGGTGCGCGCGCACACACACACACATACACACACACAGTTATTACAGTTATTAAGTTGCAGTCTCTCAGCTCCAAACTTGGCTATGTGTGACATGAAATGTGATTTGCAAATCACATTTCTCCTTTACCAGCTGGCCCTCTGTTAGTCTGCACATAGGGGGCACTAGCAGAAGACTGGAAATCTTGAGGAGTGGCAAGGAACTTGGTCCTTTCTGTTTTGTTCCTGTTACTGTCACTATCACCAAGCAACAGTTCCCTCACCCTGGCAATGACAGTTATTTCCTATGTGAGCAGCTGGGTTCAAGTTTACTTTTTTTCCACAATCCCAAAACCATACTTATTATGTTTCTTCAGACAACCAGTATCAGCTGGCAGATTCTCTCTGTCTCAGCTCTGTGGGGCCCTCCATCCAAGCTTCTGTGTTTTAATAATCCCAAATTATTTTCCATGTTCTCCTGGCCATAGGATGGTAGCTGCTTTGCGCATTTGTAACAGTCTTCCTTTAACTCTTCCAGCGCTCCAATACCTGGTTAATATTTCTTTAAATTCCCTCTGTGAGAGTAACTGGTATAGTTGCTTGCTCTCGACTGATGAAGAAATTGGTATCAGGACTCCCAGAGATGGAATTCTTGAAGTGTTTGTGTTTTTCTTTAGACTTGAATGCAATGTTGAGCTCCCTGTCATGGAACTAGGATGCTAGTAGTCCATGGCATGGAGTGGCACTGGTTATTCAAATTATCGGCTGCAGATTATTGTGATAAAGAGTCCCCTGAAGCAGGTACCTTGAGGGCCCAAGTGGCTGCTGGGAATAATGATGACTATAAGGACTGTGTGGTGGGATGCCATCTTCTGAGTGCACTGGAGTGCTTACAGAAAGAAAATGTCACACTCAGCTCTTTCAGCTCAAGTCCCAGAACTAGAGAGCATCCATGACAGTCCTAAGAGTATCTCAAATCCCTTGTAGCTGCAAGAACAACCTGCTGAAATTCAGACACAATATTTAATTGTGAGGGTTGCAGAAATAAATGTAAGTTGAATTCATGGCCTACATCTCTCAGTGAAAGGGTGAGGATTGGGGAAGTGTCCCCGAGACTTGAAATGAGGACATCTGGGTGGACATGGATGAAGCTGCAAATCTTAACCCCTGAGTCACTCTGAGTCTTCTTTGCCTTCACTTTCCATGTCTGAGATTAGCCTTCCTTTGCTTGAAGACCTGTAATAATCTCACCTGAGGCAGGTGCCTTTCAAGGAGATGCCTATACTCTTCGAGACATATCCCAACTACCCCCTTGTTGCCACCAGACCCCAAACTAAGGTCAAAGTCAGCATATTCCAAAGGAACAAGTACAAAGTCTAATCTTGAAGAAAAGATTTTATAATCAAAATGAACTGCAAGATTTTTCTAATTTATATAGGCAGAAACCTGATCAGTATGTGTGGGAGTGGGATTCTAAGAGTGTTAGAATAAAGGTGGCAGAATATAACAGGCCAAATTTACTGATATGGGCATAATTATCAGGGATTCTGGATTTAATGTGCTAACTTGTATTAAGAATTCACTTACTTGGTTGACAGAAACTTGTACTAAACAGTGAACTATCTATAACGAGTTTGAGAATCCCAGAATTTCCTGGCATAATGTAGAGAAAGGAATACAAAGACTTACAAAGTCTTAGTGATCAGGCAAATGTTTTGTTTTGTTTTTTCTCTATACCAATTTGTAATGACCACCAGAAGCAGTTTGTTTTTACCTGGCTGAGCCAAGAGACCACCTTCACAGACTTGCCTTAGGGCTACATCAATTTACTGACTGCCAAAATATGGTCTCCAGAGATCTTGATCATCTTGACATGCCACGGAGTAACTGATGCCATTATGCAGATTGGATCTTATAAAATAGTAGCAAGTACTTCCAAGTCTTACTAAAACGCATGTGAGTCAGAGAGTAGGAGATAAACACCACAAAAATTCAGGGACTCACAACCTTGGTTAAGTTCCTTATGTCCTAATAGTCTGGAGCATGTTGTAATATCCTCTTCAAGGTAAAAGACAAGTTGCTGTACCTTGCATTACCTACCACTACAGCAGAAGTACAGGGCTTTTTGTCTTTCGGAGGCAACATATACCACATTTGAGTGGTGTTGCCCTGACCCATTTACCAAGCAACCCATAAGACTGCCAGTTTTGAGTGGAGACCAGAGCACAAAAAGGCTCTGCGGCAAGTCCAGGTGGTAGTGCTATTAATAGCTACTCTGCCACTTGGTGCTTAAGACCCAGTAGATTGAATGACACTTGACTATGGTAAACAGAGATTCTTTCTGGAGCCTTTGGTAAATGCCAATAGGAGAACTGAAGCATTGACCTCTAGGGTTTTGGAGAAAATCCATACCCTCTTCTGTAGATAATTATCCTTTTGAGAAATAGCTTCTGGTTTGCTACTAGGCCCTGTTAAGAGTGAGCACCTAACCATGGGACTGGGTGCTATTTGATCTGGAAAGCCATAAATTGGAGTGTGCACAGCAGCAATCCATCATCAAATAGAAATGGTACAGAAGAGACAGAGATTAAGCAGATTTGGAAAGCACAAGCAAGTTGCCTAAGTAGGTGGCTTAACTCCTTTGACTCCCACTTCTGCTGCAAGGCTTTTTTTTTTTTTTTTCCTCAATCCATAACCTTGGCTGCATGGGGAGGTCCTTATGACCAGTTGAGTAGGAGGAAGAAACTTCGACCTGGTTTACAGTTTATTCTGACCAATATGCTAGTATGAGCTGGTTGCTGCAAAAACAGTTGCAGCATTACAACCCCAATCAGGTGGGTCTCGGGAAGATTCTAATGAAGGGAAATGTTCCTAGGGAGAATTCTGAGCAGCACATTTGGTTGTCTACTATGACCAAACTGAGCAACATCCAGAAGTATAGATCTAAACTACAGTAGTCAAGAGGAGTTATTAATGGTTTGATGCATGGTCAGGGAATTGGAAAGAACAGATTTAAAGATAAGTGACAAGAAGGTCTGGGGGAGAGGTATGTAAATGGACCTCTCAAAATGGACAGAGAATTAAAGATAATTGTGTTCCAGGTGAATGCTCACCAAAGGACATCATGTGGCCATAAGAATGCACTTTGAAGACTTATAACTATAGGACTACAGGGAATGTAATTAACCAAGGGCCCCAGCTGCTGCACACTGAAATTCACCATTGTACTTGTGCCAGTTCATGCTTCCCAGGGGCCACTCCCAGCAAATGTCTGAGCATGGCAGGAATACTAATGCATGCCTATTCCTGGGATATAAGGTCTCCTGTGACAGCTGACTGTGAGGTCTTCCAATTGCCTTGCTGAGCCTAAACACACACAGACATCCATTCACTGCAGAGGATGCTCTCAATAATCAGTCAGACAAGATGAAGCACTTTTCACATAGGCCAATGGAACAGATTAGACTGTAGCAGTCCCCGACCTTTTTGGCACCAGGGACAGTTTTCATGGAAGACAATTTTTCCATGGACTGGGGTGGGGGGATAGTTTCGGGATGATTCAAGCACATTACATTTATTCCTATTATTATTACATTGCAATATACAATGAAATAATTATACAACTCACCATAGGTTGGGCGCCCCTGGATTAGAGAATCTAAAAATAAATCTGTGCATTTATAGCCAACTCATTTTCAACAGATGCCAAGATCATACATTGGCAAGAAGGCAGTCTCTTTAATAAATGCTGCTGGAAAAACTGGATATCTGTATGCAGAAGAATTAAACTAGATCCTTATTTTTCACCACATATAAAAATCAACTCAAAATGGAGTTGATTTCTAACCTAACTACCTCCCAAAGGCCCCATCTCCAAATACTATCACATTGATTGGGGGTTAGGATTTCATCATATGAATTTGTGGGACACAAACATTCAGTCCATAACAGAGTGTGGCAACAGACTGATGCCCATGCAATTTATTGGTTTTGTCATGTAACTCATCACCCAGAAGTAGCTGGTCTGTAAGAATGATGGAATGATCTACTTAAGACTCAATTACTTGCAACTGAGAGGAAATAACCTAAAATGATGAGGTTCTATCTTATAGGATGCAGTATGTGCTTTGACTTGGTAATTCAACAAATATGGTCACTCACTCCAGGCCAGGATAGGAATCTAGGAATTAAACGGGCATGGCTCATGTTACTATTGCACCTAATAATCCATTCACAGTACTTTTTTTTTTTTTTTTTCTTGAGACAGAATCTTGCTCCGTTGCCTGGGCTAGTGTGCCATGGTGTCAGGCTAGCTCACAGCAACCTCAAACTCCTGGGCTCAAACAATCTTTCTGCCTCAGCCTCCCATGTAGCTGGGACTACAGGCGTGTGCCACCATGCCCGGCTAATTTTTTCCATACATTTTTAGTTGTCCAGCTAATTTCTTTCTATTTTTAGTAGAGACAGGGTCTCACTCTTGCTCAGGCTGGTCTTGAACTCCTGACCTTGAGAGATCCTCCCACCTCAGCCTCCCAGAGTGCTAGGATTACAGGTGTGAGCCACCACACCCGGCCCATTCACAGAACTTTTGCTTCTCATTACTGCAACTGCAAACTCTTAGTTTGGAAATCTTGTTTCCTAAGGGAGGAATGCTTCCACCAGGGGACATAACAGTAGTTCTACTGAATTGGAAGTTGAGACTACCACTGGTTACTTTGGGCTTGTGCTGGTGAGGGTTAATCCCAGTGGGCCTGAATGCACAGCACCAACTCCTGGTGAATAGATCCTGATTAATAATGTTTGCTGGCTGGGCACGGTGGCTCACGCCTGTAATCCTAGCACTCTGGGAGGCTGAGGCGGGTGGATCGCTCAAGGTCAGGAGTTCGAGGCCAGCCTGAGCAAGAGCGAGATGCTGTCTCTACTAAAAATAGAAAGAAATGATTTGGATAGCTAAAAATATATATAGAAAAAATTAGCTGGGCATGGTGGCGCATGCCTGTAGTCCCAGCTACTTGGGAGGCTGAGACAGAAGGATCGCTTAAGCCCAGGAGTTTGAGGTTGCTGTGAGCTAGGCTGATGCCACAGCACTCTAGCCAGGGCAACAGAGCGAGACTCTGTCTCAAAAAAAAAAAAAAGTTTGCTAATACACATGGGGAGTTTCAGAGTGTTTTGTACCAGTCTGTCAACACTGTTTAATAGTGAGATGGATGATTTACACCTGGCGACCTCTGCCCCTCCCCGTCTCCTCCTTTCCCAGGGACACAAAAACTTGGTAGCTGGGGCTGGTTATGAAGCAAGAATATGTCCATGTGACCATCAGGGTATAAAATTTCACTTTGGGTCCTCTTGGTCCTGAAGTGTTCCATGCTCATATCGGTGATTCCTAATCCAAAAGAATGTATCCCTATGGCCTTCTTTTCGTTTCCTATTGCTGCTGTAACCCTTTACAGTGGCTTAAAACAACATAAATTTATTATCTTACAGTTCTGGAGGTCAGAAGTCCAAAATCAGTCTTATGGTCTAAAGTCAAGGTGTCAGCAGGACTGATTACTTCTGGAAGCTCAAATGGAGAATCCATGTCCTTGCCTTTTCTGACTACTAGAGGCTGCTTGCAATCTTTGGCTGGTGGCTTCTTCTTCCATCTTCAAAGCTAGGACAGTAGCATCTTCAAATCTCTCCCTGATTCTCTGACCTTTGCTTCTGTCTTCACATCTCCTTCTCTGACCCTCCTGCCTCCCTCTGAGAAGGACCATCGGGACTACAATGGGCCCACAGGATAACCTGGAACAATCTCCCCATCTCAAGACCCTTCACTTAATCACATATTCAAAATCCCCCTTGTCACATAAAGTAACATATGCACAAGTTTCAAGGATTAGGACACAGACATCTTTGGGAGTCCATTTTCTGACTGCTGCAGGCTCTGACGCAGGGAGGACAATTAAAGCTCACAACTGTCCTCTCCACACTACTTGGCATGAGGCAGACATTGGCCGTGATGCATAGCCTTATTTTAATGCTATTATATTGTATCCCTTCCCTGTAATAAACTATACACCTGTTATCTTTGTCATTCTGGGTCTTGTTCTTTAGCAATTGAACTTTTCCACCATTAGTACTGGGCTCCCCATGTCACTGAACCCATGTTTCATCTTACAGGGGAGAAAATTAAGGCTCAGGACACGTAACAGATGTCCAAAATCTCATAATAAATTTAATCGAGTCATCATTTTTCCCTTTACTGATTGTTAGTAAGATTGGAAACCAAGTACAGGAGGCAAGTCTCTTGCCTGTATGTGACAGGAAACAAACAGGCTTAAGTAAAAAAGGGAACACATTAGTTCACATAAATGAAAGAGAAAAAAAGGTATAACTTTATTTAGGGGCTACAGTAATGTCATGAGAAATCTTTTCCCTTTTCTTGGCTTCTCTGTTGGTTTTATTCTCTCGCAGCTTCTCTGTATAAGGTAGCAAAATTGACCATTGGAAGTCCAGACACATCGTGCTAATTTACATGTATAGCATCTTTCCCATTAATTCCAGCGAAAGTATTGGAGTTAACTCTAATTAGCCAAGATGGGGCCATATGGACTTAAGGGGAATTAGGGGGAAGGAGAGTTCCTCAAAGAAAAATCAGGGTGCTATTACTTTAAAGAAGCAAGTGGGCTGGGTGTAGTGGCTCATGTGGTAATCTCACAATCCCAGCACTTTGGGAGGCTGATGCCGGAGGATTGAGGCCAGAAGTTTGAGACCAAAGATTAGCTGGGCATGGTAGCTCATGACTGTAGTCCTAGCTACTTGAGAGGCTGAGAGAGGAGGATCACTTGAGTCCAGGAGTTTCAGGTTACAGTGAGCTATGATCATGCCATTGCACTCCAGTGTGGGCAACAGAATGTGACCCTGTCTCTAAAAAAAAAAATAAAAAATAAATAAAACCAAGGGAATGAATAGATGAATGTTGAACAGGTCAAAATAAGATGATCAGTCTGCCAGATCTTTTGATTCCCATATGCTGACAGATACAAAGTTTATACAGCTAGTAAGTAGATGAGCCAGAACTCAAATCCATTCCTGAATTACAGTAAGATTTGTGGCAAATTTGTAAAAACACAAGGAAAATAACCTTAGGTATATCTTTTTATTCTTAGAAGATAAAGTACAAAATATAATGAATTAGACAATAACCTTATATTGCCCTTCAAGTTAAGGTAGACTTTGAAAGCTTTAATGACTTTTCTAAATGCCTGGTAGACATTAAAGCCAACCTTACAATATTTTGATATAATCTAGTGCTAAAAGGACTCTATACTATAAATATCTAGAGACAATTTTTAAAAAGATATAACTCAAGTATTGTTTATTTGGTTTTGATTCCCATTGGATCATGTCTGAAAACGCTGACTAGTTCACTGACTTCAAGCAGCTTTTGGTGGCTTAGAAAAGCAGCCAAGGCCGAGCGCAGTGGCTCACGCCTGTAATCCCAGCACTCTGGGAGGCTGAGGCCAGAGGATCATGTGAGGTCAGGAGTTTGAGACCAGCCTGAGCAAAAGTGTGACCCCATCTCTACTAAAAACAGAAAAAATTAGCCAGGCATGGTGGCTTGTACCTGTAGTCCCAGCTACGTGGGAGGCTGAGGCAGGAGGACTGCTTGAGCCCGGGAGTTTGAGGTTGCTGTGAGCTAGGCTGATGCCCTGGCACTCTAGCCCAGGCAACAGAGTGAGACTCTGTTTCAGGAAAAAAAAAAAAAAAAAAAAAAAAGCAGCCAGGATGTCAAAAATCCACATGCTCAAGCCAGTGTTATATAAAAAGCCTTTTATATCTTCTCTTTTCCAACCTTGTTTCCCAGTGATTTCTTGCAGTTTGGTAGTTACTGGCTCCACTAGAGTTCGGTCTGCCAATTTTGAGCCAGCAGAGGCTTAGGTGGGACATTTTAAATTTGAGTCACTAATACCTTTCTAGAGATGTTTAAAATCAGGTATTTGGCAAAATCTGTAATGAAAGTTAAGTTTGCTTTCAACCAAACTTGCACATAGAGTGACATCTGCTGGTCATAAAAAATTACCTCTTTTATCCTATCTTAATTCTTTTTCAAAATTTATCAATGACTCTAATTAAATAGTAAAACTATGAGAAAAACAATGATCTTTTCCTTGGGAAAAAAGAAACTAATGTATATGATTTTTTTTTTTTTTTTGAGACAGAGTCTGGGCCAGAGTGCTGTGATGTCAGCCTATCTCACAGCAACCTCAAACTCCTGGGCTCAAGCGGTCCTTCTGCCTCAGCCTCCAGAGTACTTGGGACTACAAGCGTGTGCCACCTTGCCCAGCTAATGTTTCCTATTTTTAGTAGGGAGGGAGTCTTGCTCTTGCTCAGACTAGTCTGTAACTCCTGACCTCAAGTGATCCTCCCACCTCAGCCTCCCAGAGTGCTAGGATTAAAGGCCTGAGCCGCCGCACCCAGCTGGGAGAATTTTAGATGAGAAAAAAAAAAGAAAAGAAAAAAAAAAATCTAAATTTCTTCTTCATTTTAGTGAACACTGCAGTCTCTTTCATTTGATCAGAAGAAAATAAATAGTTGTAGAATCTGAAAATGAATTAAAAACCAACTAGCCATTTCCTTAAAAATGTCCTTTGGATTTTCGTTTCAGAGCAGTAATTAAGTCTAAGAGAATTCTAATACATTCAATGAAAGAACGGCTATCAAAGGTCATTTTATCCTAGTACTTCTATTTTATTGATTTCATACATGACCTTGCACCCATTTCTACTTAGAACTGCATACAAACTAAACTTCATACATGCACATCTAGATTTATTCCTATGTTACCTTTGGAAATTTTTCCCACTGTTCTTGAGGGGAGAATTTTCCTATTATAACATGAAAAGTTAGAACTTCTATTCTGTCACTACATTTTTAAAGGAAAAAAGGCATGTATTGATATTTACTGATAAAATATAAACTATGATTTGCAATACTCAAGCTGCATCTAAATTTGGTAGTCAGATTCCATTTCCTGTCATAGTTTTTTTAAATTTTTCAGTACTATAAAAATGTAGTGATCACCCACCTTACAATTAAAACTTTTGGACACACATGATTCTTTCCATGTGATAAATTTCTAGAGGAAAAAAAAATCTCAAAGAACCCTGTTATTACTGTGATATAATAAAAAATTGAGAATAGTAGAAGACAAGATGGACATTTTGTAAACTCAATCCTTACTTCTTATCTAGAGGAGTCAATAAATATATAACTTCTAAAGTTGATAAAACTACCATATGTGCTTGGTATGAACATATTACTTAGAGATATGGGTGGAATCACAAGAAGTTAACGTAGAAATGGTTAAGATAATTGGGCAGGAAGGGGATTGTGGCTTTTCCTTATAGGACTCTCTATAATATTTTTCCCTCCAGCCTAGAGTATGTACTACTTTGATAAAACATTAAAGTTTTAAAATAAAAATGTAAATTTATTTAAATAAAAAATATTTTGCCAAATTATCATCCAGAAAAAGTGTACTAATTTAGATTCCCATGGGGAATTTTTGATGGCCCTGAATTACTCCAGTGATTTCATGTCAATTTATTTATAATTTATACTCTAACCCACTCAAAAATTTTGAACTTAGAAAAATGCATGTAGTCCAAAATGTAATATAAATGAGAAGCTTAGAATAAAGAAAAAATAAGTGGAGGAAAAATTAGATGAAGCCAAAGGTTCAAAAATTCCACTGGAATTATCTGGAAAGCTGGTTAAGAATAGGGATCCTTGACCTTACTGCAGACCTGGCAAATCAGAATATCTAGGGTAAGGCTCAAGAATCTTACAGCCTTGATGACCTGGAGTCCTGAAGCAATTTAAAAGAAGACAAACAGTAACTAATACAGTATTAGGATATTTATTAATATCATGGTATTCAGAGCACGGGATCTAGGGGAATGGACATTGTGAGACTAACTCCAAAGAGTACATTTAAAAATAAGTCTTATATAAGCTAGATCATCCTTTTTTCCCATTATATTTCATAATCCTCTTCTGATTTCGTTAACCTCCCCATAATAACCCTCACAAAAATGGGGAGATTTTGTCATTTTGTCCTTTGACTTCTGGGAGGGTCTTCTCTTTTCTCTTGGCTCAATTCCTAGCCTATTATTAAGCCATTTAGTTGGATATTGTAGTGCTTGAGTGTCTTTTTTATTTGACCCATCAACAGGTTAAACAGATACTCAGAATTAGAAAAATCTTATGCATCAACTAGGTAGTCATACTTAACCTTTTCTGCAGTTTGTGTTCTCATTCTCAAAACACACTTTCACATGCCTCATTAAAAGTTAGAGTTGCTAAATTTTTTAAACATAGAATTCAGTGTGCCATAAATATAAAAGAAAGAATTGCAGCTTAATTTTACAATGATATTAAGAATATATTAAAATTATACATTAAAAAAGTATACCAGCTTACAGTGACTTCTGCTGTAGATGTAGCTTTTGTTCAATGATGTCTGAGAAACGAGGAACTTTTTTTGAAATAGCCACACGAATGTCATCACTCAGATTAAAGCAGCTTCTGGACTTTGTTTTAAAATGTAAAAGTGATGAAAATCCCAACTCACAAAGGTATGTAGTTGCAAATGGTGTAAGTATTTCTAGAGCTGTCTTTGCCAGGTTTGGAAACACTGTGAATTGAGCACACCAAAAATCCTCAAGCTTCATTGTCTCAAATTCCATTAGGATTTGGCCACTAGCTCGTAATTCAGCAAGATCATTTTTCATTAAATAACCATCACTGACAAAATCAAGATTAAAAAGAAATGGATCCAGGATCCATTTACTTGCCTCATCAAGATCTCCAACAGAAAAATATCCATGGAAGAAGTTGCTCAACTGTTGCAGATGCAGTGTTATTTCAGCTGCAATGAATACTCCTTCATTATCTGAAACAATTATTTCTTCAAGAAAAGGAAAGTTGGTAAAATTTTTTTTCTCAATTCGTTTTTGCCAAAATGGAAACTTCCTAACAAAAGCAGATAACTTCTCCCTAGCTGATACTGTGTTCATCCCAGTCCTTTGCATAGAGGCGCTAAGTTCATTTAGGTGTTTGAATAAATCTGCAAGGTATGCTAGATGAATTTTAAATTCTTTATTTTCAAAGACATCAACTAAATTACTGCTTTGGTGGTGAAGAAACTGATTTATTTCTTCATACATTTCAAAAATATGAGCAAGTATTTGGCCTCGGGAAAGCCACCTCATTTCAGTATGGAAAAGGAGGACATTATATTCTACACCAATTTCTTCAAAGAAAGCCTGAAACAGTCGATGATTTGGAGCTCGCCCTTTGATGAAATTTATTACCCTTGCCACAGTAAACAGAGCATCCCTCAATTTTGTAGGCAATGTCTTTACGACAAGTGCGTGAGGATTCAACAAACAATGTGTGATCATGATATGAGGAGCCTCTTTTTTCACACAGGCAACAAATTCTGAATTTTCTCCTAGCATAGAGGAGGCACCATCAGTACAAACAGAGCCACATACATCAAGTGCTATCTTATGCTTCAAAAAGAAATCTCTGAAGAGATTGAACACATCTGTCCCTTTCATGGTTAACTGCAATGGTTCACAGAACAGGAATTCTTCTATGATCTCTCTTTCTTTTACATATCGCACAAATGCCATTAGCTGACTGCAGTCATCCATGTCCGTTGTCTCAGCAAGCTGAATACCCACTTTAAGAGGACTGGCTTTGATATCTTCTAGAACTTGCTGTAAGATATCCTGGCTCATTTCATCAATTCTAGAATGGATCACATCATCTGATAAGGGTACCTGCTGAAGCTTCTTTTGTGCATCTGGTCCCAAAACTATTTGTGCTATTTCCAATGCACAGGGTTTCACTAATTTCTCAGCTATTGTATGAGGATTCTTCTCCTTGGCGCATAAATATGCAAACTGATATGATGCTTGTAATAAGGCATCCTCATGAGATGCAACTCCAAATGCTTTCAAGGTTTCACTCTGATCAGATGGTGCGGGCATATGCTTCAGGCTATTGAGATCATGCCCAGCTACACCACCATGCTGTCTGTTAAAATGGTCTGACAGTTTTGATGGCCTGAGGTCAGCATTTGAAAATACTGAGTTACACAATACACACTGTGGGCGCTGAGTTCCATCAACCTCTGTTGTACAGGTGAACCAGTAACGAACATAGTCATCATCCCATTTGCGTTTCTTCGACATGGCACACAAAAATTCTCAGGTAGTACTCCAGAGATGAAACAGAATTTTGCTTTGGGAGTAAAATAACCCACACATTAAAAATCAGTGGCTAATGGGGTTTAAACAAAGCCACATCACCTGCTATCTTGTCATCACATGCTATCCTGTACATGTTAAATATAACCTGCAGTTTGAAGTAAGCCATGACAGGATGACAATACAAGTTAAAGCTAGTAACTCATAGCTAATGCCCTGGAATAAACGAATGCCAGCAAGTTATACATGGGAGATTGAGCTCAGAGAAGTTATAAATACCAATAAGTCCTTTATTGGTGAACTGTAGTTATGGCTCAATTTGTTTTCAATAATGTATGTTACAAACAAATCTGGTACTTCTTGCATCCCTAGAAAGGGCATCTCACTAACCACTCCCTCCTTCTCTTCTGCCCCAAAGACATAGGTACTCTCTCAGTTAAGAACCACTGAATAGTGAAAGGAGTGATTCACTAAATACTCTAAGGAAGGGCTGATTTGAACATGGTGATTAGTTCCTTTTTTCATTTTTATTTTTAGAGACAGAATCTCACTATGTTGCCCAGGCTGGAGTGCAGTGGCCCGATCATAGCTCTCTGCTGCCTCCAACTCCTGGGCTCATGTGATCCTTCTGCCTCAGCCTCCCGATTAGCTGGGACTACAGACATGCACCACCATGCCCGGCTAATTTTTCTATTTTTTGTAGGAAGGGGTTTTGCTACGTTGCCCAGGTTGGTCTCAAACTCCTAGGCTCAAGTGATCCTCTCACCTCAGCCTCCCAAAGTGCTGGGATTACAGGCCTGAGCCATTACACCCAGCTAGTTCTTTTTAATAGTTAAGGGTTAAACAGGTCTGTAAAACTATTTGATCCTTGAGCAGCTCTGACTGCAACTTAAGCAGAGAATTTCAATCAGGTCTTTAAATCTAATTAAGCCACCTTTGACACAAAGGCAGGCTACAAATTTGGCTCAGAGGTTCCTTGCTGCTAAGTGTAACATACTATCAATCCATGAGTTGTCCATATATAAAAGTGAAATAATTTGCTCAGGAGAAACACAACTATTCCTATTACTGAGACTTCAGAAAAATTCCTCTCATCTGAGAACACCTTTAACTACAATAAGGAATTTCACAATGTTTTTTCATCTAAGTTTTTACCCCTCAATAAAAGTAGTCAAGAAAAAAGCCAAAATAATAGAATGAGAATAAGCAGCATTGTTAATGTTGGGTTTAACCCCAAATTAGGATATAGAAGGCAGTGGTTCTCTAGTTTAGTAAATGGAAGAATTATCTGGGTCCCTTGCTAAAATGCAGATTCCTGGGCCCCACTCTTAGAGATTCTGATTCTCTAGCACTGGAGTAGAGGCTTATTCTAAATAAGCATTTTAGGTAATTCTTACGAACAGTAACTAGAACAGTGATCTGTAACAACAGATGTCCATCACAATCACTGGGAACCCCTTTGAAAGTATAGATGTCCCTTTGCTATCTTAGAACTAATAAATCATCTTCTCCAGAAGCAGGACAAAGGAATATGAAGTAAAAGTTGTCTGGGTGATCCTGAAACACATCCTAGTAGGAAGTCAGATTTAGAGGAATAAAAATATATCCTTCAAGCCAATCCCTAGTTTGCATATATTCCAGGTTGCCATTTAAACAGTTCAAATGCTTTAACAGGCATTTAAGTTTTCTGAGTTGATGATGGCTTCCTCTAAAAGTTGAGGGACTTAAAAAAGAAAGCCATGCCTTTTCTCTTTTTCTCTCTCCTTAGCAATGAGTAAGGGTATAATCCACAGGTAAGCTCAAATAGATCTTGGAAAACAATTCTATCTCCCAGATAAGTAAGTAATCCCCAAAATTTCCAAAGTTCCGTGCCACAGAATATTGCTGAAATAATTTAACAGGTACACATTTAAATCCAAATACCCACTTTGACCATAAAAAAAAAAATCACAATAAGTAAGCCAACAGTTGGACGTGGTGGCTCGTAAGTATAATCCCAGCTACTCTGGAGGCTGAGGCTGGAGGATCGCTTGAGCCCAAGAGATTCAGACCAGCCCAGGTAATACAGCAAGATCCCTTCTCCAAAAAAAAAAAACAAAAAAAACCCAAAAACCAAGAATATCTATTTAAAGCAACAGCTTTCTAGTGGATCTGCCAAGATGAACTGGTTGTAAACCATACTTCTATGTAACTAACAAGTTGGTCTGTCACATGGTTGTTTGTTATGAGCCAGTTAAAAACTGGAGGATGCCTGCCAATCAAAAAAGACTATCTGAAGTTTAAAGAGTTAATCTAAACCTTCATCTCAAGGAATAAGACTATTCACCACTTGTGTCATTAATTAATGATAATAAAATGACATCACCATAAAAATGTCTACCTTTCTGTATTTTGTTTTGTATATTGACCATGTATATTTGGGGAGGCAGAGGGAACGAAGGAAAAGCTTTGCTTTAGTCTCATTAGAATCATGACAGGAACTGTTAAGAGTTCATTCCTATCCACCCTAACTATGGTACTCAAGTATATTTTAAGATTTACAATTTACCTATTTGAACAAAAGAATTCTTAGGAAAACCCATTTACCGTATTTACAGTATTATTCTCCATCCCACTCAAAAAGGGAGAATAGATAGCAAGAATTTTCAAGATCCTCAAAGATGAACTTACCGCCCAACAGGCTTTCTTGTGTTTTAGAACCTCACAATTTTCACTTGCTCCTTTGTGGTATTTAGGAATTACAATATCCTAAAAAATGTAAACATCAAAAAAGCATCATCATAATAAGGAATTACTGTTAATTTTAACAGGTGTCATAATGGTATTGTGGTTGTGTTTTTAAAAAGCCATCCTTTGTTAGAAATACGGACTTAATTATTTACAAGTGAAACGATGTCTGGGATTTCCTCTGAAATACTGTACTTCAGCACACACACAAAGTGGGGTGGAGATAAAAGATGGGCTGAAAGTTGGTAATTGTTGAAGCTGGATGACAGGTACACACCATTACACCATTCTTACTATTTTAATGCAGGCTGGAAATTTTCCACAATAAAAAGATAAAATGCATTATTTTAAGACAGATATCATTCATTTCAAGAACGATTCGTCTGAGAGCTATCTTAAGAATGTTGCATGGAAGACCTGATACATAACAAAGTAGAATGTTTTTGCAAGTGTATGCAGTAAGGGTAGAGATGAAAAAGTATCACAACTGAGAGAAAAATCAGTTACAAGTGAACATCCACATAACAGAAATATTCAGGGAATGCTAAAATACATACATTCCAGCAGTGAAAACACCAAAGTTGAGTTGCAAGCCTAAAACTCCAAACACAATTCAACTTGTATCTGGCCACTGCCTGTGCAATTTCACGGTAGGCGCTGGTGTTCGGGAGGCAGAGGATTTACGCATCACATTTTACAGTTAAAATCAACAGTCAGGAGAAAGGGGGGCGGGAGTGTGGCAGCCCCGCAGAGGCCAACGCCTGGAATCGTGGCTCGGTCACTCACAGGCTGGGACCTTTCCAAGCCTCAGTCCTTCAAAGGAGTAACAGTACCTACCTTACGGGGTTGTTGGGAGGTTTAATTATGAGAATGCATGCAAAGAACACGCAGCTCTTAACTGATAGGGCCTGACGGTGTTACTGTTAAGGACGGAGATTTTTAAAGCCGGCCGGGCGAGCGAAGGGCGCCAGCCGCGAGCGAAAAAGCCGCCGCCCGGCGTCCGCCCGCCCGTCTCCGAGCCCGAGGCGCAGGCCCAAGGGATGCTCGCGCTTCCTTTAGGCGCCCGTTTCAGGTTCCAGTTCTGCCCTCCGCTCAGCCTCTGGCCATCGGAACCAGTCCGGGCGGGGGTTCCTCAGGTCGGACCTCCCCAGCAGGAACCTGCGGAGCGCGGGGAAACAGGAAGACGTGCAACCACCTCCACCTCCGCCGGGCCAGACTTCCATCCGGGTTCTCCCGGCTGCTTCCCGCCGGCAGGCTAGGCGAGGCAGGTCCTCGCACGCAGGCGCGGTAGCAACAGGCCGAGGGGCCGGAGGGCTTGAGCGGGGAGCATGCGCACTGGTTCTCCCCAATTTTTTAGAATTGTGTTAAGTGGAGCTGGAATTCTTTGTTTATCGTGTCCACCAGAAAGGATGAACCGTAGAATTGCAGGAATGGAAGGCACTGTAAAGCTAATACAGCTCTTTTTAACATTCAGAGCACTGGATATAAAATTTTTTATTGTGTCAGGTTTTGAGCTTGGACATGATGAAACTCTGACAATTACCATGTTCCACGTGGAATTAATGAGGAAAGAGAGGAGGAAGCTCATTGTATTTCCAAAATAAACATTTAAGCAAATAGGACAGGCTTTACATTCTATTAAGATATTCAAAATTGAGGGTAAGCTTCCATAGTTTGTGTCCTGTGGCCCATGCAGTTTGCTCCTCCTTCCCATAAATTAGAGCATGTGGATGAATTCCCTAAGAATCATCATCCATCTTAGAGAAAAGATTTTTAATTTTATTAAAAAATTTTTAACCAAATGATTTTAAAGTAATAAGCCCGTATTAGGGAGCTTTTAGAGAAAAATCACAAAGTAGGAAACTAGAAAAACATTGTTGAAAGAAACAAACTCAAATATAGCCTTCGCTCTTATTTTGGGGGTATTTTCTTCCAGAATTCTTATAAAGATTTATTCATTTTTGTATAGTTTGAAGAATGTGGGACAAATGCATCATTGTCAAGTGCTGGGGTGAGCCTGTTAAACATTGAAGGCTTCCGTAAGGTTTCTGTTGATGGAAGAAACTGCAAACAAAACAGCCTTCCTTGGGTCAGTGAGGGTGGCTCACACCCAGAATCCCAGCACTTTGGGAAGCTGAGGCGGGAGGATTGCTTGAGGCCAAGAGTTAGATAACAGCTGGACAAAATATGAGGCCCCCATCTGCTCCCAATCTCTACAAAAAATTTAAAAAATTAGCTGGGTGTGGTGGTATGTGCCTGCAGCCACAGCAACTTGGGAGGCTGGCAGGAGGTGGGGCAGGGAATCCCTTGAGCCCAGGAGTTTGAAGTTACAGTGAGCTATGATTAGGCCACTACACTCCAGCCTGGGAGACAGAGCAAGACCTTGTTTCCTGTTTCTTAAAAAAACAAGGCAAAAACAAATGAACAAACAAAAAAAACCCCACACCAGACTTCCTAGCCCAGAAAATAGGGCTTTAAATGCTAGAGAAAGGGGTAGGCTTCAGAATCAGACTCTTGGCTCCAACACGTTTAACTGTTTGGACTTGAGCAAATTACTTGGTGGTGTTCATTCCATGAACTTACTGTAAAACAGGGAGATCATCTGTTATGCACCTCATGAAGTTCCTTTGAGGAGGTAACAGGAAAATCACAGTATATATAGTTCCTGTACCCAAAAGGTAGTTACTGAGATATTAAATCAAAGCTCATATTTGAATAATGTTCTAGGTGTTACCCTTTTTCCAAAATGAAACAGCAGACAAAATTCTACTGAAAATCAGAGTAGACTGGGCCTCACCAAGAGGGAAGAGAGGCCCAGAAAGGTTAGGGCATGTTTTCTCAGTTAAAGGATGCTTAAATTTTCTAATACAGACTCACAGATGCTGATCCAGTTTCCCTGCCAGTCTTACAACCCACTTTTCTGCCAAATATTAGAAATAATGCTACAAATCACTCACAGTTAAGTATCATAATTTATATATCTTTAATAAGAGATAAAATACAAAATAGACACACCAATGTTAGACTTTATGTTGAACCATCCTGTTAAGGTAGGAATATTGAGAACAATTTTTTGTATCCTTAGAGGCCTATTTGGATTGCTGTTTTAAATTCATACTAAACACCATATATATCCATTCTGAGATGCTGACTTAAACTAGTATCCTGCAGGTGGTTTTTGGTAGCTTAGAAAAGCCAGTGAGTTGCTAAAAGTCAATGTACTCATGTCAGAGCTTTTTTTTCATTTTTATTTATAATAAATCCTTCATTGGACATGTCAGAGGTTTTTAACAGGCTGTTGTCACTGATTCCTTCCTGTCAGTATTATCTTCACAATGTTCTCAGAAAAGACTTGGGGATCATTACACTCACAGTTACTAATATCCCTGGAAGCTATTCTTACAATTCTTTGAAGGATCCAACTTCAGGTTTTGCTTTTTAGAAATTTTACAAAATGACAGCTGCTGGCTATAAAGATTAGGATATTCTACAGTTTTAAAAAAATCTAATATTCGTGATTGCTACACAAAGGCAACCATAATCAAAACAACAAATAGTATCATAAACCATATCTTCTATGATAAAGAAAAGAATTTCTATGTCTAAAGGGTTACGTCCAGAATGGCAAAAGATCTACTACTATTCAGTCAATATTGACCTAATGATGAAAAAATAGTTATTCCATTCAAAGACACATTTAGTTTTAAGTATAAGGTACAAGGAACTGTATTAAAAATCAAAATTTTATAACCAAGTGAAAAACAGTTTTATTACTTCACAGATTTACATGGGGAATAAAGATATTTACATGTTATACAGATTTCCTTTCAGTGACTCAAAGCCCAAGGTAGAATAATTTTTTTTTTAACTTCAGACCAGGAAAACCTTAGAAGGCAAAAACAAATGATTATAAAATAAATACAATTATAGTTACTAGTAATTAAACCAAAATGAGGCCCTGGTTTTCAGAAAGAGTAATCTACCTTCAAAATGTGTGCTAATACTAGATAAAAGGAGACAAAAATTGAAGAAATAAAGTTTGAGGCTTAATAACCTCAAACTCTGACACTCTTGATACGTAGAGAGCCAAGGCCTCTTTCCACGTCACTAATCCAAAGTTGGAAGCAAAATCTTAATCCACACTTAATGTACCTTTTTGTTTTTCTTCTTTGTTTCTTCAGTGTGGAAAGGAATGAATTTACTATGAGATTTCTGAAAGATTTATTGAAGTTAGGCAGCAAGAAGAGTAGACAAGGACTTTTCTATCTGCAATCATCAGCAAGAAGCCAAAAAGAACGTATTAGTTGCATCTATCTTGGGTGATGATCTTCTATGACTAGTAACTACTGTCCAAGGAAAGAGGCCATGGGGTCATCTGGCCTCTGACGTTTCATTCTATAGGCCTCCATTTCTTCTTCCGTGGGTTCCCGCGTTTCATATATGCTATTGTAAGGCCGCTTCCTCTCATCAATCTGCATGATCTCCTTGACGTGAAGAAGACGGGCCTCCTCTGCATTCAGCGCCTGCAGTGAGAGGAAAAAAATGAGTATCACAGCTCTACATCAGATCTCTTTTCTTCAAAAGTGGCAGAGTACCACAAGACCCCACTGAATATGAATTGCTGTATCAAAAACCTAGATTGCCTGAAGGAGCTCAGGAGTCAGCCTTTCCACTGTCAAGCTACAACCAATTACTATCTGGCTCATATATTTTCAGAGAGCACAAAACATTCTATGACATTTTTAGTCAATGTTAAAGAAATTTTATTTAATAACAAAAACTAAAGGAGGTTCATTTTACTGACACAAGGCCACAACTGATGCTTCTGGTAGAGACTGCAATTCTGACTTTTCCCCAAAGGACTTGCTAAAACTTACAAATTATGGAGCCAGAAGGCAATTCTTCCTGGGCAACATGTTAATTACTCTAAAATAGTTTTACAAAAAGCATATTTTTTTCTGTCCATTAGTGATACTTATAAAATACTCCAAGAAGAAGCCAATACCTAGACCTGCAAAATCTCTGTTAAAATGGCCTGGGCAAATCAACCAGACTCTGGACTCCTTTCATCATTTTTAAAATGAGTTTGGAGACAGGACTAGATCATTTCCTAAGGTCCTTACAAATAAAGAATAATATTTGTCATTTTTACTATTTAGACTTCACAAAGTACCTTCTTCAATTTTTCATGTTTCTTTTCTTCATCATCACTATCTGAATTGCTCTTTCGATGCTTCCTCTTTTTCTTTTTCTTCTTCTTTTTCTCCTCTTTTAGTTTTTCCTGATGCAGCTGACAGGGAAGATTGAAGTACAGTGTTATTAATGTGAAAACAAAGCTACAGTGCCAGTTTTGAAGTTCTCCCTCCAGGTCTTAAAAATTCAGGACAAATGAATAGACTTACCTCCATGAGGGTTTGAGGCTTTTTTATAGATTCTTCCCCAGTTATGTCATTTATAATACTTTCCTCTGAATTCTGTGGGAAAATAATATGTAATTTGAGTGTCACAGTTACCAATCATCTAAGAAGAAGTTAAAATTTGAAACATGAGGAAATATGATTTATACAGTTTGACTTGGGAGCTTTGGTGGTTTTATACTTCTAAGAACCAAAGGACGAGTACTTACAATAATCTCCTTCCCAGCTTCTCCAGTGCAATAGGAATACTTGAAAAAAGAGTGACAGCATTTGTATCCCCATCGGCCTTCTTTCCAGTAAGATCCCCAGATATGCTACAGAGAGAGAGAAATTACTTAAAAAGGAACCTAAAATTAGGAACTTTCATATACTGTTGATAAGAGCATAAAATAATACAGCCCTTTTAAAGGTAATTTGGGAGAAAAATTATGGGGATCCAAGCACTGGCTAACAGGAAGAGGGTGGCCCAACCTCAAGTATAAGAAGCAGGCATTGCAGTTAAAAGGTCTTAAATTCTGTTCCCCAAAGCCTATGAAAACATTTAGGATATTTGACTTCTCTTGAAAAATTATGGAGCGGGAAATTCTGAGCCCATATTCCCACTTGGCAAAAATTGGCTATTGCTGAATAGTAGATGCCCCCGTTAGACAGGGTTTGTGTTCTCCAGTTTGTACAGTCTGCCTGGCTCACTTTACTCATATGATCACTGGCCTGAATCCTATAGCTAGTTAGGTTTTTTTACCCCCAACTTAGACAATTATAATTTGGTTACTTTAACACAACAGCAAATGCCAATATATGCTTTATGATGTAATGCAACATAAAAGGTACTGTATCACCCATTAAGTATTCTTGTCAAAATATTTAACTTATGTCAATCAAGCCTTTAGACCTGAATTCCTATTTAGAGGACATTTGGAGGATAGAAAAATAAGTTATATACTACTACTAGGAAACAGTCAAATACAGAATACGAGACAGTTTACAACATAATGGACTGATCTGTTAAATGGTCACTGTCATGAAAATGGGGAGATACACTCTAGAAGACAGACATAATAACCAAATGATGATCAAAATAAACTTCAAAGGGATTCTGACTAAAACAAACAAAAAGGCTTTTGAAGGCATTTGTGTGTATATTTTGGAAAATGTGATTTAGGACTAGATATTAGCTGATATTAAGGAATTATTCTTAGAGATTACTTAAGTTGTTTAAAAAAAGCAATTAGTGTTAATTTTCTTAAGTGCAATAATGGTAATGTGGTTACATAGGAGAATAGCCTTATTTTTAGGAGATATGTGATAAAATGTTTATGGATGAAATATGGTATCTGTAATCTCCAAATGTTTTAGTCAAAAATATGTAAATATGCTATGTGTATATATGTGTGTGTGTATATATATCAGCATGCACACATACATACACACTTAGACAAAGCATACATGGCACCATGTTAACAATTTTGAACCTTAGTGGTGGGTATATAGGCGACCTGAGTAAAATCCTTTCAAATTTTTCCTATTTTTGGTAATATTCCATGAAACAAAATTAAAATGTTTTAAGAAAAAAAAGCAGGATAGCAATGGTTAGGTAATGAAGTTGTAATAGAAAAATACAATACAGAGCAAAGCTAACAAGGGCACAAAATGGTTCCAGTTTAGCACATACTGTGTGATTGTTTATCTTCACATCCTCCTCATACTTAGAGCAGGCAACAGCCCGCTCCTGTCCTTTGATGACTGTCCCATGCCTTGAGTATTCCACGTAGTCTTCAGTCTGGGCTAAAAGCAACTCAGGTGGAGGGGCATCCAAATGTTCTTGGCCACCATACTAAAAGGATATTGGACATTATTCAATATATTTTACAACAAAGATTTGCATTCAAATCTCTACAAAAGTATTTCTGATCAGAAAGAAAAGGGAACATTCTTTATTGGGCTTTGTTATAGAAAGCACAATGGAAAGAAAAACCACCAAATTTTCATAGGCAAATAAATGATGTCTCAGTTGATATTTGTTTGTCGAGTGTGGTAGGTTACAGGATGGCCATAAAAATAAATTAATTAATAAAATAAAAAGATGGCCATAAATTCCTTTTATCTTTGAATACATGCCCTTTTGTCACATTGCTGCTCCTCTCATCCCTTGAATCTAGGCTTGGCCATGTTACTTGCTTTGGCCAATGGGAAGACGGTAAATGTGATGCAAACAAAGGCACTTATGTACTATGGCATACTTTTATTGCTACTCTCTGGAGCCATGAGAATGCCAAGTAAAAATGCTGGGTTAGCCTGCCAGGGAATAAGAGATCATGTGGGGTGGAGATGAGCTGTCCCAGATGAGGTCCCCTTAGGACAATCAGCCTGCTAACTGCTAAACACCAGAGTGAGGACATCCAGCCTCAGCTGAGCAAGCCCAGACCAGGAGACCCAGCTGACATACAGAACTGTGAAAAATAATAAATGTTTATTTTAAACTACTAAGATTGAGGTGGTGTGTTTTGCTGCAAATGCTAACTGGTAGGAAGTGTATACCAACTAAGATAACGGAAGGAAAGGACTATTCTTCGCCGATTAAGAGGGACTCCCTCAACTTCTTTTGATATGAAGGAAAAGAAAAAAAGAAAGAAAAAATAAGTAAATAAAAGAAAAGAGAGAGAAAAAAAGAGAAGGGCTCTCTTTGTATTATATTCCAAATGTAAATAATGCTCATTAACTTGTAAGTTCTCTTTAAGGAAAGTTCTTCTTCAGCATTTTGGGTCAAAATTACCTTTTCCAGGATGCTTTCCTTCTGCTGTTCTTTGAAGTCTTCTTTTTTTACTTTGAAGGACTTATACAACAGCTCTAGCTTTGTAGGATCTGCCTGTAGATGCACTTCAGATCCCTTGTCATAGGCTTCCCAAGCAAACACTAGAGTAATTCAAAACATCTTAATGAGTTGCCAACTACATTATTGCATGTTTCTTGAAAACAAGCTTTAGAAAACAATCCCCAACTTCTTATGAGCTAATATAAAATGTCCTGACATAAAGCAAACACTTACACTGTGTCTGAGCCATTGAAATCGTGTCTCCTGTGTACCTAACGAAGTTATCTCCCGCATAACTCACTCTGTAAATATAAATTTTAAAAAATTGTTTCAGAGATTGATTTAAGGAAAACTAATTTGTAAAACTGAATCTGAATTAAAATGAACACCATCTATAGTTGGGTCAGAAAAAAATTAACTTCCCTCACCTTGAAATCTGTAAATTTAACTTGATACTTACTCATCTGGATTCTTTCCAGCATTGGCATAAGGATTCTCTCTCATCGCTCTAGTTTTTGGATCATAATAGGCAGAATTTGGATCTAAATTCCTTAAGTACTATAAGAAAAAACATTTAAAGAATGAATTAATGTTTACTCACAGTGAAAAAGATCTCAGAAGACTAGTAGAGGAGTTGAACACAATCAATTAAATGTGTGTGCACTTTGGGGTACAGGTGAAGAGACAAGCCAGAATGATACCTTATCCTGGAATGACTCTGACTATATTATCCATAGATAAAATTTAGGCTGGGAAGACAAATATTTTTCAAATGTGTATGTTAAGTTGGCAAAACTTACTTTTGCAATATCTTCTCGAATCCTAAGATTCCGTACAGTAATTCGTCTCTTAGAGTCAAAATTCTGTCCAGGCATGTCAATATCATCTGCATATTTATCTTCATCCTCATCTTCACTATTATGATCTTTTTCCTGAAAGAAGGAGAGGGAAAAAATATTAAGAAAAAGAGAGAGAAGCATCTAAGTTCTTATTTTCCTTTCCTTTCCTGTTACTTGTGTTCTTTAAAAGATATTATTAAGTATTATTATTATTGGCCATCAGAAATTAAAAATTTTAATGTATACCCAGAGAGGGCAAATATTTACTACCGTCTGAGAATTTGGTTCCTCTTCTCCCCACTGGTGTTTTGGAGAACTCTGCATCATGAAAGAAGAAAAGAATTTGTAATTTTATTCTATTTAATCCACTGATTAATAGTTTTAAAACATAGTCAAGAGCACAGAAATTCTGAATAAAAGTATACCACAGTGAATAGTTTATTAGATTGTCTACAAAGCCAGAACATTTCTAGTAAATTTTCCATAATATAGGATTATAATTACAAAACAATATGAAGATTAAGATGACCAAAGTACCTGATACATACTAATTTCCAAATGTGTTAGTCTTCAGACATACCATGTTCATTACACCTTACTAGTTTTTTAGGTAAGTCCAAAAAAGAAAATGTTACTAGGATCATATAGTAAGTATCTTCATAGTCAAAACAACCTCTGTAAAGTTTGGACAATGAAGGAATTTTCTCAGTGGATACAATATTGTGATTTATGGAGAGTACAAAATCCTTGTTACAAAGATACACTTTTCTTCAATTAGAAATTGGTCAGGATACTTTCTAACTCCACAAAATGCTTATAGTAAAGTGGTCAGTATTTCATCATGTTTCTTTACAAAAGCTTCAGAGATAAAAAAGAATACTTAAATTCTTTATAGCATTAGTGAGGGGATGTGGAAACAGGTGTATGTATATATGGTATATTGATAGAAGCATAAATCTGTATAGCTTTTCTGAATGGTAGCTAAATGATACATCATCAAAAATTCAAATATATATATTCACTGCATCAACAATTATACTTGTAGGAATTTATCCTAAGGAAATAATATGTCAATTACATAAAGATATATGTATAAGAATGTGATGTGCAGTGTTATATATAATATAAAAATATTGGGAAAAAATCAGATTAATAATAGATGACTGCTTATATAATTTATTATATTCAATGGAACACTGAATAACCATTAAAAGTGATTCTATCCAAGGTTCAGAAAAATATGTATAATTTCCTAAATTCTTGTGAAAAAAAGGGGGGGAGGGAAAAGGGGGTAAAAATAAGAGCATACATTTGTATTTGTTTGTATTTATTCAAGAAACTCTCAAGGGAGCTACAAAAAAAGGGGAGGCTATGAGGAGGTAAGCTTAGAGACAGGCTGGATAGAAGAATGGAAGACTTTTCACTGTGTATCTTCTTAAGTTGTTTTAATTTTTGAACCATGTCAACTTATGTAAAAATAAATGATGTTATAGACCTATAAATAGAGACAGAAGACAAGTTTTTGTTGTATTATATGTTGTTAAATTTAAAAAACAGGTAATAAGTATGTAAAGACAATCCATTTAAGAAACATGTTGTATTATAATTGAAAAGATATATAATGAATAGATATATGTAGAGGGGAGGGAGATCTGGAAAGATCTACTTTAAAATGTTCACAGCACAGATGATATTTATTTTCTCCTTTATAATTTTCTATTTTTTTCATTTACTATGTATTACTTTCTTTCAAAATCAGAAATATAAGTATTTTATAAAAAGTAATTTTTTTGGCCTTCCCACTAGCTGCTAGTTCAACAAAGGACATTTATGTACATAGCTGCACAACAACTAAGTCTCTATAGTAGAGATTGCTCTACTATACGTAGTTCATCTTAATATTCAAGCATCCAAATGGGCAAAAATCATCAATCCCCTACATTCATTTAAGTATCCTTACTGGGAAAATAAATTACACTATGTTTACAACAAACAACAAAGAATATGTTAGAATAACAAAAATAGGCCCTTCTCTCCTGCCATGTCATAGCTCAAAAATAAATGAAAAAAAAAGAAAAAAAAAGTAGAAACAGGCCCTTCTCTTTTTTGAAGAGTCAGTATAATTAACAATAATCACAATAATAATAGCTACCAATGACCAAGTGTTTAGTATGTGATATGTATATGAGCCTCCTGGGGGGTAGGTGTTGTCATCTCTATTTCAGACATGATAAGCAGAGACTCAAACAGGCAAATTAACCAGAGCAGAGCTGTATTTTATTTGTTTGTTTGTTTGTTTTGAGACAGAGTCTCACTTTGTTGCCCGGCCTAGAGTGAGTGCCGTGGCGTCAGCCTAGCTCACAGCAACCTCAAACTCCTGGGCTTAAGTGATCCTCCTGCCTCAGCCTCCTGAGTAGCTGGGACTACAGGCATGTGCCACCATGCCTGGCTAATTTTTTTTTTCTATATATATATTTTTAGTTGTCCAGATAATTTATTTCTATTTTTAGTAGGGAAGGGGTCTTGCTCAGGCTGGTCTCAAACTCCTGACCTTGAGCGATCCACCCACCTCGGCCTCCCCGAGGGCTAGGATTACAGGTGTCAGCCACCACGCCCGGCCTATATTTTAGACACTTATCTGGTAACTTCTGCTATTAACTTGCCTAATAGGTTACCTCAGTAACTGCTTACTTGGTAATTACTTTGAGTTTGTAACACATACATGCTGAGCATCCCTTTTAGAAATTTAAACTTGAAAACTCTAAAAGCTTATTTATTTGTGCCAAGAATTTGTTAAAAAGAAACTTTTACAACTCTAATATGCATAATATATTTACTTTCTTAAGTTGGTAAGAATTTTTAAAAGGAAAGAAAAACTGGCTATAATAAACTTTTTATTCACATGAAAATTTTTTGCCCAGCTGTAAAATTAGCCCATGTTCATTGTAAAAATATGGAAAAAGAAAAAGTCACTAATTCTACATTAAATGAAAACTGGTATTCTGGTCTTTTATTCTGTGTGATATAATATTTTTTCACAGATCATTAAAATATAAGTGTTATCCAGTGTTAAGGAAGTCTTGAGAAATGCCACTTTAAGAGCTAAGCAACACTGTATCATGCAGATGCACAAGGGCTTCCTTAACCAATTCTTTGTTCCTGGACATTTAAGCTATTTCAATTTCTTTACTATTATAAAAAATGCTGCAACATCTTTGGGGATAACATTTTTTTTAAATTCTAGAAAATTCTTTAAAATGGATAAATCTAATAATTTAATTTCAGGAAAAGTATGTATGTGTGTATATACATTCATGTATTTTATGGTAATATGCTCCCTAAATTGATTCCATCAATTTATACTATGAACCATATAAAAAGTGTCAGTTTTACTCTTTCCCCTCAATAGTTACTTCTCTCTTCTTTTTCTAAGTGAAACGATATAAAATGAATTCTTGTTTCAATTTTCATTTCTTTGTTTAAAAGGGTTTTAACATTTTCTATTGATCATGTTTATTACTTACAGCCTGTTCTACTAATTTTCCTGAGGCTAATTCTTCTTGGAGTTTCTGGGCTTTCAATGTTCGTTTTGCCTAAAAAACAAAAATTTAAATTTTACTTACAACATTCAAATGGCCACTTAATTTTTATATATTTAATAGGAATATGTTGTTTTCAGAAAAGGTCACTGAACAAGGTTATCTCTTTGAGATTCCTTGTAGCTCTGGACCTGTGACTCTCAAGAACAAGAGTTACACACTTCTGTTTGAACCAGGCATCAATGTAAACTCAGCCAGATGACACCAGTGGTAAACTGCAGGGAGTAAGCCCTAACAAAAAAGGACAGTTGCCATATAACTACAGATTGTTGACTCTTGATATATAGTGAACCAGGGTTACTATATATTACAGTATTCAAGAAAAGAAGAAATCCATATTTTCATATGAAATTTTATGATTTTAAAATGTTACCTCTAATACTTTGGTTTCTCTTCAGATTGTACAAATCTTTCACTTTTTAAAATGTTACCTCTAACTAAACAAAGAAAAGGCAGTGTGACCATGGCTTTGAGGGAATGGGGATGAGTAGGTGAAATCATAACAGTGAAAAGTGAGGTTGAATTAAAATAAAATAAAATTTTCTGAAACAATCTGTTGCCCTTCCATTAATCCCAAATGTTATGTGATGTAACTACAAAATAGCTCCACACGCAAGCTACAGTGTTGGGGCCATAAATTTCTGGCCTCAAAAAGCCAGAAGCTTTGCATACTAATCTATTCTCATGCTTCCAGTATTGTTTGCTACCTAAATCAGGCAGTAAAGGACAATACAAGAATCAAATAAAAACAAACTGCTGCCAAAAAGGGCTAGCACTGTTTCTTTCCACTATTCAATACTACAATTACAAAGGTAGCCTATACCTATACTGTACTACTACTACTGTTAAAAAACATGCTACTATTTTTACAATGCTTCAAGACTTGAAAAACAGAGCTGCTAAATCAGAGATACAGCAAAATGACAACTTTTTAAGGACAACAGCAGGAAAGCAGGGATTGTGCTCACCAGATCCACTTTGGCATATTCTTCTACAATTTTCATGTGTTCCTCTGGATTGTAGCCATTCCACCGATCCCTCTTCCCATCATAGTCAAACATCAGTTGAGGTTGGACATGTTCATCTGGAGCTATATTAGTACCTGTAAATTTGGCTCCAACTCGCCTAGGTCTCTGGAAAATACAGTAAGATTTAATCTTTTCCTAAGTACATACAGCCCAGATGAAAATTTCACATAACCTTTACAGAGTGGGCATGAATATATCATGAGACTTTATAATTTATTCCATTATCAGTTAGTCTTACAGCAGAAAGTTTTGTTGATGCTGGACCAATCTGACTTGAATTAATTTTTATTTAATTTGTACCTAAATATAGGCAATTTTAGAAAGAGAAAAGTAAGCTCTCCGACAAGGAAAAAAGAAAGACTCTGACAACAGTTTTCAAAATTCTCAAAGGTGAACTTACCTCAAAGCAGTCTTTCTTTTTGTGTGTCATGGCCCCACAATTTTCACATGCTCCTTTGCGGTACTTTGTGATTATGGAATTCTACACACGTATAAAAAAAAACACCACAGAAAATGTCTTATCTGAATAAGTTGGAAATAACTTTGGCTCTCGTAACTATTTTGTCTAGTGAAATATTTGTTTGTGAAAAGGAAAACCAGTTAGAATCATCACACATTTAAAAATGACGAAGTTTAAGGACTTTAGCAATATAAAATTTATATAAGAAAATACAGAAACTAAAGTTGTATGCATTGTGAATTTCAATACTGGATAAAGGGTTATATATTCTATTTCTACTTTATATAGTATTGCATTAAAGGTTCTTATATTAAGTTCTTAAAATCTCCATACCCATGAGGGTATATACAGGTTGCTTATATACCTCTTTTACGCCCCTCTTGTACCATTCTCCAGATGAGCTGTACTGCCTTTGTTTCTCTGGTTGTGGTCTCTGGTGCTTTAAAGTAGGTCTTTTTGATGGATCAATATACCATGGCACTGAAGAAATATACTGAGGAATATGAGGGTTGATGTCTCTGTAATAAAGTTAAAAAAAATTTAAGAATAAAGTTTGAATAGAATCAATATTACAATTACAAAGATAACCTATACAGAATCTAAGCATGGAAATATTGCAGTGGGAGGGGAGACAGAATATGGTTGCTATTTCTTTAAAGGACAATTAAAAACAAAGAAGTAACTTATTAATATATTATAGTAAAAAAATTTCCAACCAAGAAACTAAAATCAGTGATATAACTGAAGGGGAAGGAGAGCAGAAGAAAGATAGACGTATGTGTTGGTGACCTAAATCTTCCATCACAGCAAGAAGTCTTGCATCAGATAATGTCTAGAGTTAACTGATTAAAACAATTGTGTAGGTATTATTATTTAGAGATGTGAAAGTAACAACCAGAAAAACTCAAAATAGATTTGCAAGTAGTCACTTCTGTGGAGCAGACCAGGTGGGAAGGGTGGAAAAGGACTGCTGCTATTCATTATGAGCCCTTCAATGTTATTTGCTTACTAAATCACTACTGTCTTGTGAGTTTGATTAAATAATAAAAACAAAAATGATGTATAGCTTCCTCTCAAATCAAAGAATGAGAAATTAATAAAACTAAATAGACATGAATTTGAATTCTGAATGAACAGATCATGTAACAAATTACTTACTTTCCTTCTTCATCAACTTCTGCAGGAGCATTGCCCAATTTTCGCTGTTCTTCTAGCTCCTTCTTCTTTCTCCAGTCCTCTCTGGTCATTTTCTTTGGTTCCTCCAAACTCATTTCTTTAGACCCTGATGGGGGGGCAGCATTAACTGCATCTACAACTGCAGCTGACATAGTTACCTGGCTTCCCCTAAGAAAAGAAAGGAAGAAGTCAAATTTACAGTAGAAAGTAGACTTTCTCATTATTTAATGTTAGATTTTTTAAGATTTAGTCAGTAACTCTTTCATCACTCTAAACTTGACTGGTGGACAAGCTCATTTACTTCCAAGGCTTTAACAGCCATGATATACCACTGTTGGCTCTCCATTTTTCTACTCCAGACTTTTCATCTGAGCTTCAGATACATATATCTGATTGCTGACTTGACATCTCCTCTTAGAAGTCTCAGGGACACCTAAACTCAACACATCTTAATTCAAACTCATGATCTTCCTTCTGAAATCTCATTTTCTTCCACTGTTCCCTATCTCAATGAGAGATAATACCATCCATCTCTTTACATAAGTAATTCAGCTTATTCTCATTTTTATTTCAACACTAAGAACTGTTATTTTCACTTCCTGCATATCATTCAAATTCATCTGCTTCTTTCCATTCGCAATGCTACTACCTTAGTGCAAGTTATTACTTTTTCCTACTTACTGTTCTCCTCTGATTCCCTCCAACCAATTCTCCACACTGCAGTGTTAATTTTTCAAAACACAAATTCGATCATGTTATGTCCCACTGCCCAAGCTTAAAACCCTCCAACACAGCACCACCCAAGAGAAATACAATGTCAGCCCCAAACATAATTTTGTGTTTTCCGGTAATCATATTTAAAATGCAAAAAAAAAAAAAAAAAAAAAGGTAAAATTACTTTTATACAATCTGGAGAGTATCCAGAGTATTAAAAATCACTTTTACAAAGTTTTATTTAACCCACTATACCCAACATATTGTAATTTCACATTTCAATCAACATAAAAAAAAATCAACTCAGTCTTTAAAAGCTGCTATGGATTTTACACTTATTTGGACTTGCCACATTTCCAGCCTCAATGACCACAAATGGCCAATAACTATCACAGTGAATATTGCAGCTCCAATGGATCTTATCATACTTACTCTAAAACCCAACATTTTATTTATTTTTTTTTTTGAGACAGAGTCTCGCTGTGTTGCCCGGCCTAGAGTGAGTGCTGTGGCGTCAGCCTAGCTCACAGCAACCTCAAACTCCTGGGCTTAAGCAATCCTACTGCCTCAGCCTCCCCAGTAGCTGGGACTACAGGCATGCGCCACCATGCCCGGCTAATTTTTTCTATATATATTTTTTAGTTGGCCAGATAATTTCTTTCTACTTTTTAGTAGAGACGGGGTCTCGCTCTTGCTGAGGCCGGTCTCAAACTCCTGACCTCGAGCAATCCACACGCCTCGGCCTTCCAGAGTGCTAGGATTACAGGCGTGAGCCACCGCGCCCGGCCAAAAAAAAAAAACCAACATCTTTTTAACACACCTACATGGTTCACCATGGTCTGGCAACTGTCTACCTTACACATTCACCATTACAACTATCCCCCCATTCCTTCTCTACCAACTACAGACCTTGTAGTTCCTCTAACACACCATGCTCCCTGCAGACACTGGGCCTTTACACAAGCTCTTTCTCAACAGAAAGTGCTCAACAGCTAGGAGTCTATGATGCTGCTCAAAGGTGTTCTTTTCTTCTGCGTCTGTGACCTATAGAAAATCTCCACAGATGTTTATGTAATATATGAACAGATAAAGGCCCAAGTATACTGTGAAGTGAAAGACGACGTACAATGGTAGATTTAATCATCTACATTAAAACAACTACTATTTCTTGAGCTTACTATGCATCATCTCATCTCATCTTCACCACATCCTCATTAAGTAGGTCTGATTAACCCCATTTTATGGCGAAGAAACACAGAAGTCCTCAGCCAAGGACACATGCTAGTAAGAAACAAAGATCTTAAACACAAGTCTGACTCCAAAGTCAGTTCTTTAAGCCATTATGTTATAATATCTCTATAGGATATTGGCTTCTGGGCCTGCAATATTAAAACTATAACTGAGTGACCAGCCTAAGTAAAAGCGAGACCTCGTCTCTATAAAAAATAGAAAAAATTAGCCGGGCGTGGTGGCATCCGCCTCTAGTCCCAGTTTCTCAGGAGGCTGAGGCAGGAGGATCGCTTGAGCCCAAGAGTTTGATCACAATACTGCACTCTGAGACAGAGCGAGACCCCGTCTCAAAACTAAAACAAAAACAAAGAAAACAAAAAACACTAAAACTGAATAAAGTATTGTAGACACCAAGTTGTACTCATTAGATTTCCTCGCTGTGGAGGGGCCTTTTTCCAAGTAAAAACAATAACAACAGTTGGCATTTAACTGAGAGCTTCCCGTAAGACACTCTTTAGCGCTTTACAAAGATGGTTTCATTGAACTCTCCATAATACCTCCATAATACTCTCCATAATACCTCTGTGAAGTAGGATCATCCCTACTTAACGCGAAAAACTAAAGCTCAAAGAAATTTTTCGGGCGAGGCAACAAAATCTGTCACCTTGAGTCCTGGAAGCGTCTTTTCCCACTTGCAGTCTAGGGATAGCTCGAGATGTCCGAGGAGTACTTAAAACAACCGCGACAAACCGGACACTCTTACAGTTATTCCGACTTTCCCTGAAGGCGCAGTGTTCATTCCTGTGCCCTAGAACAGCGGCTTCCTCCTCCGTCCCTGGTTCTCGTCCCCTCCTCTACCTGACGTTCATCACTCCCGTGAGAATATCTAATCATTAGGAGCCTTTGATCCACTTTCTGAAGTTACCCAACTCTTCCTCGTCTGCAAATTCTACGAATATTTTCTTACTCAGTCCCTCCGCAGCCGACCCCAAAACTATCCGACAGAAATAAAGCCAATCCCTCAATGTTTACTTCCCGGCTTCCTGTCCTTTTCCCGGCAGGCACTGCGGTAACTTCCGGAAGACCAACACATGCGCACTAGGAACTTCCGGGGGCTTTGGCTGTCCGAGGCCGTGAGTCTCGCGACATCTCCAGGTGTGCGACACCTCTATGGCTCTGCTTACTTGAGGGCCTGGGTTGGGAGGGTTGAGCACTGTGTTTTTCGCTTCTACTGGTGAACTCATGTTTGTTTTAGAATCGCAGAATTTTAGGACATTAAAAAAAAAAAATTAGGGCCGGGCACGGTGGCTCACGCCTGTAATCCTAGCACTCTGGGAGGCCGAGGCGGACGGATCGTTTGAGCTCAGGAGTTCGAGACCAGCCTGAGCAAGAGCGAGATCCCGTCTCTACTAAACATAGAAAGAAATTATACTGACAGCTAAAAATATACATAGAAAAATTAGCGGGGCACGGTGGTGCATGGCTGTAGTCCCAGCTACTCGGGAGGCTGAGGCAGTAGGATTGCTTGAGCCCAGGAGTCTGAGGTTGCTGTGAGCTAGGCTGACGCCATGGCACTCTGGCCCGGGCAACAGAGCGACACTCTGTCTCAAAAAAAAAAAAAAAAAAAAAATTAGTACCCAGAACAGACAACAACTTAAGCCTCACTAGAGGACTATGAAATGAATGCGGAAGTTGGTGACGTATAACTAAAATAAACAGTTAAAATTAGTATTAATTAGTAGCCAGGCTGTGTAAAACGCTGGGGATGTGGTGAACACAGAGTATCTTGACTTCCTCGAATTTACATCAGCCAGTGTTTTCCACTTAAAATTCATAAACTTGCTTGGGACTGTTGACTCCCAATTAGCCATAACCACAAGACATAAATATCAGAGAGTACATTTCCCAGAGGAATCGTAGAATGCGCTGGACAAGAGGGATGGATTTTTTCTAAGATTTGGAGTCCCTCTGAAGGGTTCTGGGAGGGTCTGGGAGGCAGGGCTTGGTTCTGGATGGATTGCTGTTTGTAAAGCAGGATTGGGAGTTACTGGGAGTAACTAGAGACTAGGTGCTGTTATGAATGAGAATGATTAAGCAATTGGGTATCCCCGGTAATAATTGGGAATAGCAAAGCTGCTCTGGGGGCATCATTAGTGAGAAAACTGGTTATTCAAAGAGAGGGTGGTTATGGTTTACAGCTGCTGCATCTTAGAAGAAACAATGCTTCCTGTTGGTGGAAAAAAAGAAAAAAACATCCTAAGGAGATAAACCTTGTACCCCAAACCTTAGAAGATAGAGAATCCCCCCAGGAAGCTGTAGGTGTTTTGCAGATTTGATCTCAAAAATTAATACTTTGGTGTGCTGATGATATAATATGGAGATGTGAAATTTAGAAGAAGATACAGGGAGAAAATAAGGGGTAGGGATAAAGGAAAGAGGACAGGGAAGGGACAGTAAAGGTATGCATGGTTTTTTGTCTTTCCTTTTTTTCTTCACTTTAAGTTAGAATCTTTCCTTTTTAATGCCTCACATAGTCTCCAGCATTTAATAAGCATTCAATAAATATTTGTTGAATGGATGAGTCATTTAATCCATTTGGTCCTGAAATGCCAGGGAAGAAGAGATGATGAACTGGCATATATTGAGAACCATGTGTTTGCCAGGGGTAGTATAGAACCTTTTGTGAAAGAGTAGCATAGGGTCAAGTCCTCTGTCCCAGTTTATCTGCAGGTTAAAATGTATTTGGTGACCTGTAGGAAACAGAAGTTTAAATGATGCAGCCTTAATCTTTTGAATTTATTCCTTTATCTTGTATTTGTTCGATATATTCCCATTTACTATAGAAATAAGGTCATTGACTTTTTCAAGCAAAATTTCTTCTAATATCTGGGAAACTGGAATTCCTTTTCTATATCTTTATTATTCGTCTGATCTTCTTTTGTTCCCTGGCCAGGACCTTCCCGGCAGCTTTGATAAATATATTGTTGAAATGTTAGAGGATGAAAATAAATGGTATCACTATTAAATGATATTATAGAATTTTAAGGGAAGACTACATTATGTATTCATTAGGATCATCACTTTGTTCCCAAGACAGGTTTGTGATGCCTTAATAGAAACAGCATCCTAGTCTGAAGTGTTGAGGAGAGTTCTGCAATTAGGGAATAATCAATCCATTCTTAATCACAAGCATTCCAGAATGACTCAAACGCTGCTGTTTTATCTATATTTCCATTTCTTCTTAATTTTAAATTCTGCTCTGCTAGTATTCTCTAGACTCAATATTGGTTGTTTTCGCCAATATTGGTACAATATTTCTATTTATTTTCAAAACTTTCTACAGTGCCATTTAAATAAAAGACCTTAAGGCAATAAAACAGCGTTATTGGGTCAAGGCTTCAGTGCATGCCGCACAATAATACGGAGAACAAAAAAAGCCTATCAGGTTTTTTGAATGCTAGAAGATTGGTTGTTTTTTTCTTCCCAAGAAACACGCCGCAAACGCCGAGGAAGAGCTTTCTGGGCGGAGCCCCGGCAGCTTAGGTTCCTTCCATTGGCTCTTTTTGGAGACCCCGCCCTCAAGTCCCGCCTCTTGGGCAGACGAGCCAATTGGGTCGCGAGTTGTGGTTTAAACGGGAGTGAGCCGCGCCCGCTAGCAGCGGTTTTAGGTGAGTTTGGCTGTGCGGAGCGACGTGGGTAAGACCGGAGCGCGGCGAATGGTTGGGAGAGCCGGGTCCGGCGGGGAGGGAGGCCGGCTGGGGCTGGGGCTGGGGCTGGGGCTGGGGCTGGGGCTGGGGCTGGAAGTTGCGGCCGGGGGGGTGGCTTCCCTGGGATGTTGATGGCTTCGAGCCCGGTTGAGCCGCGGCCTCGGGCTGCGAACTGTTACCTATTGCGATTCTCTTCGGATGGGTGCCGGCTCCAAACCGCCTGCTCCTCAGGACCCGAGAGCCTCTGACTCAGGCTTGGAGACTTAAGAGCTGGGTTAAGTGCTTTTTGCCTCAAGCACGCGCTCCTTTCTGTGCTTAGCTCTTGTTTTGTGTGAGCACACCCAGGATAAGAAGTTCGGTCTGTTGCTAAACTTTACCTTCCCTCGCCTTCCCCAATTCCCAGTATCTCACGTGTTTCTCACTTTTAGAATAATCCAGAATGGCTACTCTGATCTTTGTCGATAAGGAAAATGGAGAACCAGGCACCCGTGTGGCTCCTAAGGATGGACTGAAGCTGAAGTCTGGGCCTTGTACGTATACAAGGCTGCAGTCAGATACACTGGTATTGTGGATGTGGCCTGGTGCTGGTGTACTTTGTGGGCAATTGCAGTCAAGTTTGTTATCAGTCCCTTTTCATGTTCAATATCTTAACGAGATGATTTAGGAGAGTAGTGCTATTTGACATGTCATAGCCATGCCTCTACCAAAAAATGGGGGTTGGGTTTTGGGGGTGAGAATTAGGTTAAGTTTATATACACAGCATTCTAGTTGCACAGGTATTTGCTGCTCAAATATTCTTATGGTAAGGCTTTTTCTTCAGCAACCAAAGCCTCAGATGGGAGATCTCAGGTTTCAACACCACGTGTTGGCAAAATATTTGATGCTCCACCAGCCTTACCTAAAACTGCCAGAAAGGCTTTGGGAACTGTCAACAGAGCTACAGAAAAGTCAGTAAAGACTAATGGACCCCTCAAACAAAAACAGCCAACTTTCCCTGCCAAAAAGGTAAGTGTTGGCTATAAAGACACTTTTAAATTTTTAAGCACTTTTGGCTCTTAGCATGACTATTGGCATCCTACCTGGCTTTCTTCCCTCTGAGTAGAAGGAAAATATGGTCTAGTAAACATAGATTAACATGAGAAACACATTGTCCTTGTGGACTTCTCTGTACATTGAGATTGGAAGTCTCAAACTCAGCTAATGCATATTTTTGCCTCACCTGTCCTTAACTAGTGTCTTGAAGCAGATTGGTATCTACTGAGAGAGGGTGCATTGCAAGAGGTTACATTGCTAATATAACTCAGGTGCTGCCATTCTCCTTGCCTCTAAGCAATCACCAGCTTGTTAGATAACAATTTACTAGCATGGTGATCTTTGAGTATACAAGCTACAGGTCTGTATCCCAGAACCAGAGGATTTTGCTGTGAAAGATGACTTTAGCATGTGGATTAACACTTTATTTGAATAACTTTTTTTAATGTTTATTAGGAAACAAGTGGATTATGTGTAGTGCATCTTTTAGGCAAGGAAGGATATCTTTTTTTTAAGAAAAAAGGTCTTGCCTGCAACTCCAATGTTTATTGTAGCACAATTCACAATTGCAGAGATGTGGAATCAACCCAAGTGCCCATCAATTCATGAGTGGATTAACGAAATGTGGTATATGTATACCGTGGAGTACTACTCAGCCATAGAAAAGAATGTCTTTCGTAGCAATTTGGATGGAACTGGAGACCATTATTCTAAGTGAAGTATCTCAGAATGAAAAAACAAACAGCACTTGTGCTTTAATAATTTGGAACTAATTGATGGGCACATATGGGCACAGAAAGAAGTAAAAATCGTTGGAAATTAAGAAGGGGGGAAACCTACCTAACAGGTACAATGAACACTATTCAGGTGATGGGCACACATTTAGTCCTGACTAAAGCATTATAAAAGCTATTCATGTAACTACATTTGTACCCCCTTAATATTTTGAAATAAAAAAGACAGGGTCTTGCTCTGTCACCCAGGCTGGAGTGCAGTGGTATAATCATAACTCAATGCAACCTCAAGGAAAGGATATCTTTTTTAAAAAAGTGAGTTGACTTAAAAATGTTAAATATGGGCATTGCAAAGATATGAGAAAAATGAGACTGTTACACTACTAAAGTGTGGGAAACTCTGCCACAGGATTTCCTCTGGGTATGCACATGTGAGGTGACATAAATCAAGAATATTCAGGCTTCCATTTTGGCTTACTTCCGTAGTAGACTGCCTACCTGGCAACTCCAGACTAGGGAATTATTCATGATGTTCTTCTAAAGTCCTTGGCTGTCTTTTGCTGTTTCTTAACTCAGTGTATTTGTGGAACATAAACTTGTTTTTAATATTAACCAAGCAAATAATTAAGGTAACACTGGAAAAAATCATACTTCTATAAGCCAAAATTTGAGCTTTAAGGATTAGCTACTCTTCTGTGTGACTCATGCCCATTTTCTCCTCTGTTAGGTTGAATAATTGAGTTGATTAGCTCTGAATTAACTCTGTTCTGCTGCCTTGATAACTTATGCTGACAGGTGCTAATACTGAAATTTCAGACTTTTAAACCATGCCACCACTAGCATTGTATTTATTTTATTTGAATTATATTTAGGTATAATCATATGAACTAAGGAATATGGCTGCTTAGAAGGCAGCATGAAATTGACAAATTTTAAAACGTGGTGAAGCAATCATGTTTTGAAGAGCCCTACAATCTTCTGTACTAATTGGTTGATCAGGCTTCCACTCTCACTAATCTATATTTTCTTGGGTTTTTCCAGGTGACTGAGAAGACTGTTAAAGCAAAAACCTCGGTTCCTGCCTCCGATGACACCTATCCAGAAATAGAAAAGTTCTTTCCCTTCAATCCTCTAGGTAGTATCTCTTGGTATTGCAAAAATACTTTTGGCCTTTAGTTTCTTTTAGAGTTCAACTCAGCTGTACCTTGATGTGAACATGATATGACCTAAAACTATAATGAGACTGTCTAAATCTAGGTTGCTTTGAACAAATATACTTTTTGGTGGAATTATTTGCAATGTATCGTCTTAAGTCACAAGGGGAGTATAGGAGCAAAGATGTAGAGGGCATTGTTCCTATTCTCAAAAGCTTAGCACTGAAGGGGTAGGTAAGATGTGCTCACTAGTACTGAACAAGTGTTACTATGGACAGTCTTTCGAGCAAGCTTTTTAAAAAGAAAGTGGGATTTATGTCAAGTTGAGCAATATCTGACAGTACTTTGGTAGAATTAAGTATTTCTTTAGTTAGAAAAATCTATGTAGACAGTGAAGATGTATTTTTCAAACTTTTTCAGCCTGCTACATGTATCTGCAATATTTTCTGTTAGAGAAACAGCTTTTCAAGCTTTAATTTACTTAATGTTTGAGTAAAAGGCAACCGTGTGCTGAGCACTATAAGCTTTGGATGCAGTGGTTAACAAGACAGGCCTTACACTGGGGCAGCCCAGAATTTGGAGGGAAAGTCAAACATTGAACAAATGATCTCACTATGAGTGTGAGGGAGAAGAAAGCATTGTAGATCAAAGTGTGTGCAAAGATCCTCAGGTAGGAAAAAGGACCAGAGTGGTTCTGGGAAATGAAGGGTGGAATGAAGGAGGATACAGGTGAAGTGTGGGGGCAAATCAGGCAGAGCCTTAGATCTCTGAACTGGATTTTTTTTTTTTTTTTACCCTTTTAGTCAAAGGGCATTTAGTTATTATTTTCGTAACATACAATAGGTTATTCTGGCTTTTATAAATTAAAAACAAGTCCACAATTCATATTCTTAAAATTGTTACGAGTTTTTGAGTACATCTGGAGGAAAACTCTAAGGATTGCTGAGTTAAAGAGTTTGTGATTAAGTTTTAATAAAATATGGTGCATGTATGCTAATGTTACCATTCAGCTATTAAGGAAAATGAGGTAGATTTATGAATATTGACCAGGAGGGAAGATCACAGTATCCTCGTTTGAGGAAAGAGATATTGCCAAAGTTAGTGTTACTGAATCCACCTATAGTGGATGAGAGTGCCTGCTTCCTCTATGTTCTCTAACTGCAAATGTTTTTAAACTCTAATCTTTACCAGAAAGGCAATGGCTATCTTATCATTAAGTTGTATGTCTTATTGGCCATTTATAGTTTTTTGTTCCTTTGTGGTTTTTTTTTTTTGTTTTCCTTTGACTATGTGACTTTCTTACTGATTTTGTTTTTTTAAAGGCTTTTTGTGGATAAAGAATTAGCCCTGTTATATTGCAGACTTCTTTCCTCTGAAGTTCTTCATATGTTTATGGTTTCCTTTACAATTCAGTGGTTTCAAATTAAGTAGTCACATGGTCACTCAATTGCTTTTTGACTTCTGAGTTTTAGTAGGCTTGAAAAAAGAGCAAACTAATTCTTGAGTACTTAGGCTTTAGAGAACTTTTACACCTAAGGATAAAGATAAAGAGAACCATGATTTTTAAGCTTTTGAGAAAACACTTAATCTCCTTGAAAAGAGGAAAAACTCAATGCTTAAATCATACTTTTGTTGCTGTCCAGAAAAATCAGTAAGCAGCTGATTAAATAATTCCTAAGAAGTAAGGCACTTAGATTTTATGAAGGACTATTACCTAACACAGTGGTACTCAAACTTCTTGGTTGCAGGACCCTTTTACACTCTTAGAAATTGAAGACTACAAGGAACTTTTTGCTTGTGTGTTCTTATATTTTCTGTATTAGAGATTAAAACTGAGAAAATATTTAAGTAATCCATTAGTGTAAATAACACATTTTTTCATAAAGTAACTTTTCCAAACCAAAATTTAGTGAGAATGGCATAGTTTAGTTTTGAAAATTTGCTTAATTTGACTTAATATAAGACAACTGGATTCCTACCAAGTTCTATATTCAACTTTTTGCATGTTTGTTTTAAAGTAGTTGAAGAAAACCTGGCCTCATGTGGATAAGTAGTTGGGAAAGGGAGGAGCATTTTAATCTTTTCAGATAAGTGTGGATAGTTGTTGTTGTTTTTTTTTTTTTTGCTACTACACTAAAACTCACAAGTTGCTGTTTTGATGTATAATTGCAATGTGGAATCAGAAACCATACCAATGAGCATTTTGTATCCTGACAGTAAAATCCATTGGTCTGTTTTGCACTTGGAATGTATTTTTTACCTTTGCATTTATCATGCATTGATCCATCTAGAAATACTGGTTCACTGGCCGAGTGCGGTTGCTCATGCCTGTAATCCTAGCACTCTGGGAGGCCAAAGTGGGAGGATCACTTGAGCTCGGGAGTTCAAGACCAGCCTGAGCAAGAGTGAGACCCCATCTCTACTAAAAATGGAAAAACTTAGCCAGGCATGATGGCCAGTGCCTGTAGTCCCAGCTACTTAGGAGGCTGAGGCAAGAGAATAGCTTGATTGCAGAAGTTTGAAGTTGCTGTGAGCTGGGCTGACACTCTGACACTCTAGCCTGGGCTATACAGCGAGACCCTAGCTCAAAAACAAAACAAAAAAATCTTGGTTCGCTGAAATGTGTAGATACCCAAATGTTGAGATATTTCCTTATGTAATATCAAAAGCACATTCCTTAATATTGCAACTGATCTCATCAGAAAAATCTAAGGAAACTGTAAAGCTAATGATTGTAGATAAATTTTCCTAAATTCTAATTTTTTTCTTGACATTTTGAATTCTGTCATTGGCAACAAACACTGTCAGTTTTCCTTGAAGTCAGAGACTGCTTCCTTTTTGAGAAAATGTGTAAGATACCCAAGTCTGAGTGACTATAGTCTGTCAGTTCTTTCAAGTAAAAATAGTGTTCCAGGAAAAATCATCTCATTTAGTTTGCAAGTCCTATAATTGCACAAATCCTTTTTCTTTGAGATGATCATCATTCTTTGGTATGTAGCAGAAGTGCTTTATGGCATACTTTATCACACAGAATGTTAAAAAGACATCATCTCAGGGGCTGAGTGCTAATAAAATTAATACGTTTTATTGCATATGGTAAAGTGACATTAAGTGAAACTAGCTTTTTTATTTTTTACTACAAGTGAATGGTGGTGAAGGATATAATGACCACTAATAGTTTATTGTCACTGTCTTAATTCGTGTTAAGGCACCAGCAGTTTTATCCACTGTTGCCTTTGTACCATCATTGCAAATATCAACACAGTGGAAAAAAGTCTTCATATTATCATGAAAATGGTTTTGACCTCATGGACCCTCCGAAAGGGTCTCAGACCACCAGGAGGTATGCTGACCACGCTGAGAACTATTGCCCTGATGAAATGCCTTCTCTTTGAGACAGATTTTGAGAGCTTTGACCTGCCTGAAGAGCACCAGATTGCAGACCTCCCCTTGAATGGAGTGCCTCTCATGATCCTTGATGAGGAGAGAGAACTTGAAAAGCTGTTACAGCTGGGCCCCCCTTCACCTGTGAAGATTTCCTCTCCAGCATGGAAATCCGGTGAGCAAGTGCCCTTCTAGAAGGGCTGCAAACAATTTGTTTCCATTACTGTCGGGACAGTTGTGCAGGAGGTTAGTGAGTAATTTCTATCCTTTGAACTACAGGGATAAGATTTCAGAATAATGAAAACTATTGTCTGTTAGCATTACTTCTAAGTCCCAAATGCCCCAGTAAAAATGAAGTTATTCTGGAACAGTTATTCAGACAGTCTTAGATACAGCAAGAAGAGATTAAATCTAACATATCTTCTTAGGCTGTAAGCTGAAGTGTATAATAAACTTGCTTTGAATGAGGATTCCAAGTTATATCGAAAAATAATATAGGATCAAGACACCTGTGCTATAGCATAGAATGACAGTACCTTACTGCAGAAGGTCTTAGTTTGAACCGGTAGTCAAGAGCCATCGTTATGTTCTCTTTGTTCCAATGGGATGACTTGTAAGTTACATTAATGAGATTGTTAGCTCTTACTTTGGTCTCTAAAAACAGAGATTCAGATGCGTCTAAGACCTTTTTCCTAATGAAGGTCAATTCTGGGGCCACTGCCACATTCCAAGAAATGTATATGAGGAGGGGGTGGAGGTAGGAATTTCATTAGACAAAGGAAAAGTGTGAATTTATGATTAAAAGTGACAAGCTGATGTCTACGTATCTCTGGACAATGACTCAAGGATTTGCAGAAATTTAATAAGAAATTTCTGTTTTCTAGATCCGTTGCAGTCTCCTTCAAGCATTCTGTCAACGCTGGATGTTGAAATGCCACCTGTTTGCTATGACATAGATATTTAAATTTCTTAGTGCTTTATAGTTTGTGTGTGTTTATATTAATAAAGCATTTCTTTAACAGATTCTTCCTAGTATTGTGGTCGGTATTCCTTGGAGTTTACTTAAGACAGTATGAAATCTAGCTGAAGTGTTTATCAGACAAGAGGCTATAATCTGATAATAGAGATTTGTCTGATTTGTAAAAACTTAAATCCCTTTAGTTCTAACAGCTGATTTTAGAAGCTGCCATTGTTTTCACTGGAAAGTAAACCCCTCAATGTGTGTACTTTATTGCCTTTTTGTGGCCATTAACTAGTGACAGTTATTAGATCTCTTAATTAGGAGAGCCACTTCTAGCTCATTAAGTATCTATTGCTAGGCATTCTTTATTGCTGGTTCTATTGAGTTTCTAATGACTTTAATACTCAGTATTCAGTAATCAGAATTTGAAAGGCCCTAAATCTTCTGAGAACTCGGCCTCCTTGGGATCTTTAATTAGGTTCTTGAAAGATCACTGCAAATGATTTACTGATAGTAAGATCCACTTTATACCTATAGGGAACTGTATTTAGTTGTTTACCCCATGTTGGACATTAAGTATTCGAGCATTGTTGTGTTTAATGTTTGATACTACTTTTTTTTTGAAAGCATCAGTTTGAAAAATGACACTATTTTTCAGATGAGGACAATGAGGCTCAGAAGTTCATTGATTTGCCAAAGGCGTGAAGAGCTAGAAAACAACAGAGCTGGTATTTTGATTCCAAATCTGAGATTGGTCTCAAAGTAGAGATCACAAATGGTTGCCTGTGGGTTTTCTTTTTTGGGGGAGGTGGGTAGATGATATTTTAAATTTAATCGTTTCCACTGTTTAAAATTCTAGTGTTTCACTAATCTGGTTTTAGAGCTTAAACTGGAAAAGCAGATCTATCCATAGTAGGCTCTGTTTCCAACACTTGCTGGGCTGGCTGTGGAGTGCTGACCTGCCACCTTTTAAGGTGGAGTGTGGGCTGTCTAATCCACAGACCCTATGGTAAATGGCCTTAACGGGGAACTGAAGTATTCCTTTTACTCTTTGTCTCTCTTCTCAGATCTAGCCTGCTTAACTGACTTTGTTTGCTTGGACCATGTAGTCAATTGAATTTGATCCTTGCTTGATATTAAGCTATACAGGAAGCCTTTTCCCTGAAGTATCTGTAGCATCTACAGTCAAGTTAGAATGCATAGCCTTTTTTGTGCCATTGTTATTGGAGGAAACTGAAAGATATTAGGCACAAAATACTAAGAACACCTACAGCCGCTGATCTGACTTAAAAACTTTTTACCCTCTAAATATAACTGAATCAGTCTCAATTTCTGGAATTAGTAGAAAGGCAGACTTCTAGGAGAAGAGACTACAATAGGACTATTACAGTGCTTGGCTTTAGGAGAGAGTATTAGGTCTATTGTCCTCAGGTATAATAGGGCCGCTAAAAAAAAAACAACACAAGGTATAGTTCTGAATGGCTTTCATACTCTGCGATACAAACTTGGTTGTCTCAGGATGACCGAAGTCTTCTAATGGGGCATTGGAACATTGTCACTTGAGGGAAGCAAGGGGACTAATCAGTCCCTTACTAATTAATTACTGTCCTCTGGATCAGGACTGAGTATGGAATGAGGTGATCTTTTCATCTGCTATTAGATTGCAATGTGCTTAATGTTTCCAGACTTTAATTGAGAACTTTAAACAGATGCTCCTCCATTAATGCAGATAATTTGCACCTTGTGGGGATTGTTGCTGTTTTGTTTTTTAAAAACAATTCTAACATCTGTTGAAATAAGACAGACTATTCATGCCTTCTCTACTTTATAAACTTCTACCTTTCTCCCCACCAAACCTGCCTCTCAGGATACTGTACCTCCACGTAGTAGAGGACCTAACAGGAATGCCCTCATCTTGCTACCACTTATTCTTCAGGCCTCCTGCATCTTGCATCAGCCGTGTCCCTCCTGCTCTCGTGGGCCAGTCCCTCCGCACGTACCGAATTGCCTCCCTCTTTCTGTGGTTGCAGCCTCTCCAGGCTCCACTCCGTCACCGAAATCCCTTCCTTGCCTCTACATCTTTCGCTATGGACTTGTCTATTTCATTCTTTGGTGTTGGATTGTGAAAGCTCAGCCTTGGCCTCTTCTGTCACTCTACAAACTGCCTGTGTGACCTTATTTACTTCTGTGGTTTAACATAGCTCCGGTGTATCTTTAACTCAGGTCTCTCCCCTCAACACCAGCTTTTATCCGTAGTTGCTTGAGATCTCCAATTACATCTAAAATGGGACTTTTGATTCTCCCAAATCTGCCCTATGCTTGCCTTCAAGTTTACCTTAATAAGTGGCATTTAATCTTGTCACCAATCTGGGCCCTATCCTTGTCACCATCTCTTTTTGCATCTGTTCAACAACCAGGCCTGAGGATTCTCTTCCTGGCATGCATTCCTAGTTAGCTCACTTCTTTCCACTGCTCACGTGGGAGCAGTCTCGGGACACCAAAGCCGCCTAACAGGGTGTCTGTCTCTGCTTCCTGTCCATTCTCCACCCTCCACTAGAGGGACATTTTCAAATGCAAATCTGTCAGTCCCCTTTAAAGCCTTCCAGTAGATTCTCACGCGTCAGATAAAATCTGAGCCTTGGCTCTGTGTGATCTGGGCCCTGCCTGGTGCTTTGCTGTCATCCTGCTCCTTGCTGCTGGTCCTCCCCAGAAGCCAGCTGCACCAGCCTTCTGGTTCTTGAGTGCACCAGGCCTGCCTGTGGCTCAGAACACTGCAGAACATGTACATCTGGTCTCCAGTCTGCTGCCTCCTGGGTCACATTTGTGGCTCAGATTCCCCTGCCCATTGCTGGTTCCACCTAATGAGTCAGTTGGTACCGTCTGACCTCACCTCAAGTTGAGAACCAGCTCGCTCCCCGTCGTACTGGGGCTAAGCTTATGGTCAGCTTCATCTTCCTCACTCCATACCTCTAAGTGATCACCTAATCCTGCCAATTCCACCTCTTAAATATTTCAAAAAGGCCTGGTTCTTCCCAGCTCTATTGTTACTGTGTCCAACCACCACCACTTCTCACCTGAGATATTCTAACAGCTTCCTGTTCCTACTTTAATATTCCTTCCCAAATCCGTTCTCCAGATGGCGGCTAGGGTGAGCTTTCCCACTCCGCAGATGTGATGGTATTGTTTACTTTTTGTTTCAGACACTGTGGTTTTCAACTTGAAGTTCGATTTGAGTCCTTTTTATATTTTCCAGGTCTCTACTTGTTGAACACATGTTTTTGAAATCTTTTAATGTCCTTATCAGCTAATTCTAACATCTGTGTTAATTCTGGGTTGGTTTTAATTGTTCTTTTTTTTTTTTTTCCTCATAGTTGTTTTTATACTTCTTTGCATGCCAGACATGGATTTTTATCTTTTTTTCATGCTAGGTGTTTTTCACATTTTTATAAACTTTGTTCTGGGATATGGTTAAGTTACTTGAAAACAATTTGGTTCATTTGAGTCTTACCTTTAAGGTTTGTTAGGCAAGACCAGAGCAGCATTTAGCATAGGACTAATTTCCCCTACTAAGGTGTAAGACTCCTTAGGACTCTACCCCATGGTTCTCTGAGTTATGAGGTTTTCTAGTCTGGCTGGTGGAAACAGATGGTATTCCTGGCCCTGTGTGAGCTCTGGGCATTCTTCCCTCTAGCCTTTTCAGCTGGTTTTTCATGTTCATGTGCTGATCACTGCTCTTCTGAATGCTAACAGGGAGGCCCTCTGTACATTTCCAGGGCTCTCTCCCTCTCTGGGCAGTGCTCTCCCCTGACTCTCTGCTCTGTCTCTTCGAGCAGAGAGACAGTCTCTGCTGGGCTCTGATCAGGTTCCCCTGCCTTCTCTATTCTGAGGCCTGGGGCGGCCACTGGGCTCACCTTGTTTCACATTCGTCAGGGGTCACTGTTCTTCGTTGCCTGATATCCGCTCTCTTGGAAGCCATTGCTTCATACATTTTCATCCTATTTTTCATTTGTTTCAGGCAGGAAGGTAAATCTGGCCCCTGTTACTCCATGTTGGTTGGAATTAAAATTGCTCTGCAGGTGTCATTTGCTTTTTCTTTTTTTTATTGAGGCAAAATTCACACAACATAAAATTCACCATTTTAAAGTATATAATTCAGAGGCTTTTAGTATATTCAGTGTGTGCAACCATCACTCCTATCTAATTTCAGAACACTTTCGTTACCCCAGAAAAGAAACCTGCACCCCTCACGCAGTCACTCCCTGCTTCATTTACACTAATGAAGTCAAAGTTGCTCAATGTGGCTCATGAGGCTGCGTGGTGGCTCCTCAGGAGATGCTGTTCTCTCTCCTGACTTGTCTGGCTCACACCTATCCCTACTCTGGCTCTCCGCTGAGATGCTTCTACTGGAAGCCTTTCTCTACACCCCAGGATTGGCTAGGTGCCCCCCAATTTGCTCAATTAGCTCCAGACACTTAGCTGTCTCCTGGCACTTACTCGCTAAGTTGTATCTGCCTACTTTGCCATCTCCTGCTACGCTGGGAGCTGGGTGAGGTCTGTCCTGTTCACTGTTACATAATATTTTCATGCCTGGCATGAGGCAGGTGCTCTGGGACTTGTTGAAATGAGTGAAGATGTTATCAGTCCCCGGGGATCCAGGCTCCTAGAGACCCAGTGACTGAGCTGTAACTACTGCTAGTATCTTGCAGTGTCAGGGCCAAGGAGTTTGCCTGCAAGGTTTGCACAGAGAGAGAGTGGTGGTGGCAGAGTACAAGAGAAGTAGGCCAGCCCCCACCCCTAGCCCCTGCCCCCGCTAGACAGCTCCTCGGCCCGCTGATCTGCGTGCCGCCCAGCCAAGACATAACCTGTTTCCTGAGAAGGTCAGTTCCTCAGGGGGGAAACGTGAACTGGTTTTCCTTTTTCAGTAACTGCTACCAACTGTTCAGTTGACCTCTCCTCCCTGCAGGGAAGTGAGTGATGCTTAGCAGCATTCAGACAAATTTCATAGCTTCCCAATTTTGGTTAAAATACAAGCCTGAGTCCTGCTCGTTCTAAAACTTGAGGCTGAAAGTCATTTCAGCCTCTCTCCTCCCTGTCCCCCAGCACAGGTGAGAGCTGGGCCAAAGCCTGTGTACATTCTGCTCGACATAGACCTCCCTCCTCCCCTTTGAGTGTTGGGTGCATGCCACTATGCCCGGCTAATTTTTCTATTTTTTTTTTTTTTGTAGAGAGGGAGTCTCGGTCATGCTCAGGCTGGTCTCAAACTCCTGGCCTCAAGCAATCCTCCCACCTTGGCCTCCCAAAATGCTAGGATTACAGCTCAAGCCACTGTGCTCACCCCCAATGTTCCTCTTACTGATTTCTAGTTTTATTCCACTGTGGTCAGAAAATACTTTCAATTTTTTTGAATTTTTTAAGACTTGTGGCCTAACATATGGTCTATCGTTAAGAGAATGATCCATGAGCTGAGGAAAAGAACATGAATTCTGTAGCTGTTGGATGCAATGTTCTGTAAATATCTATTAGGTCCATTTGGCCTATGATGCAGGTTAAATCCAATGTTTCTTTGTTGATTTTTTGTCTCAATGATCTGTCCACTGCTGAAAGTGGAGTGTTGAGTGTGTTGGGGTCTATCTCTCTCTTTAGCTCTGATAACATTTGCTTTATACATCTGGGTGCTCTAGTGTTGGGTGCATATATATTGAGAATTTTTATATGCTCTTGCTGATTTGACCCCTTTTTCATTATATAATGATCTTTGTCTTTTTACAGTTTTTTTCTTGAAATCTATTTTATCTGATAGAAGTATAGTTAATTCTACTCTTTTTTGGTTTCTATTTGAATGGAATATCTTTTTCCATCCCTTTACTTTCAGTCTATGTGTGTATTTATAGGTGAAGTGGATTTCTTGTAGACAAATAAGTAGTTGGCTCTTGTTTTTTTAATCCATTCAGCCACTCTGTGTCTTTTGATCGGAGAATTTAGTCCATTCACTTTCAATGTTATCGATAAGTAAGGACTTATCAATTATTGCCATGTTGTTATTTTTTTATTTTTTTTTTTATTATTTCAGCATATTGTAGGGGTATGAAAGTTTAGGTTACGTATATTGCCCTTGACCCCCACCCCCTGCCATGTTATTTGGTTTTTGGTTGTTCTGTTTTCCTCTCTTCCCTCCCTCCTTCCTTCCCTTGTTAAAAGTGATTTTCTCTGGTAGTATGTTTTAATTTCTTTTTTGTGTGTGTGTATCTGTTGTAGGTTTTTTTGATTTGAGGTTACCATGAGGCTTGCAAAAAAATTTGTAACCAATTATTTTAAACATAATACAACTCTGCTTATAAACAAAGAAAGACATAAACAAGAAAGAGAAATCTAAAAGAAATTCTACTCTTTAACTCCATCCCTCCTTGCTTTTTAACTTTTTGTTGTTTCCATCTATATCTTTTTATAATATCTATCTCTCAAAAAGTTGTAGTGATTTTTGATAGATTTGTCTTTTAGTCTTCCTACTCACAATGTAAATGGTTTATACACAGCAATTACAGCAATATTCTGTATTGTGTACTTACTATTACCAGTGAGTTTTAAACTTTCAGATGATTTCTTACTGCTCATTAACATCTTTTTCTTTCAAAATGAAGAACTCCTTTTAGCCTTTCTTGTAAAACAGGACTAGTGTTGAAATCCCTCAACCTCAACTTTTGTTTGTCTGGGAAAGTGTTTATTCTTCCTTTATATATGAAGAATATTTTTTGTAGAATATAATCTAGGGTTAAGGTTTTTTCCTTCGGCACTTTGAATATGTCATGCCACTCTCTCGTGGCCTATAAGGTTTCCTCTGAGAAGTGTGGTGCCAGACATGTGAGAGTTCCTTTATATGTACTATTTTTTTTGCTTCCCATAGGACCTTTTATCTGTGACATTTGGGGGCTTGAACGTTAAATGTCTTGAGGTAGTCTTGTTTGGGTTAAATCTATTTGGTGTTCTATGACCTTCCTGTTCTTGGATATTGATCTTTCTCTAGGTTTGGAAAGTTCTCTATTGTTATTTCTTTGAGTAAACTTTCTACCCTAATCTCTCTCTCTATCTCCTCTTTAAGGCTAATAACTCTTAGGTTTCCCTTTTGAGGCTATTTTCTAGATTTTGTAGGTATGTTTCATTCTCTTTTATACTTTTTTCTTTTTTCTCTTCTGATTGTGTATTTTCAAATAGCCTGTTTTCAAGCCCACTAATTCTTTCTTTTGCTCTATCAATTCTGCTGTTGAAAGATACTGATACATTTCTTAGTTTGTCAACTGAATTTTGTAGCTCCAGAATTTGTTTGATTTTTTTTTTTTATTAATTCAATCTCTTTGTTAAATTTATCTGATAGCCTTCTGAATTTCTTCTCTGTGTTGTCTTAAAGTTCAGTTAGCTTCTTTAGGACAGCTATTTTGAATTTTTTGTCTGAAAGGTCAGACATCTCCATCATTCCAGGATTGGTCACTGGTACCTTATTTAGTTTGTTTGGTGAGATAATGTTTTTCTGGGTAGTTCTTGAGGCTTGTGGATGTTTGTTGATGTCTGAAAATTGGGGAGTTAGGTATTTATTTTAATCTTCACAGTCTGGTCTTGTTTTAAACTATCCTTCTTAAGGCTTTCCAGATATTGAAGGGGGGGCATTGAATGTTGAGATCTAAGTCTTTGGTCACTACAGCCATATGGGTGTGACCCAAGCCTAGTAATGCCATGACTTTTGCAGAGTCCTGATGGTACCACCTTGGTGGACTTGGGTAAGATATGGGAGAATTTTCTGGGTTACCAGGGAGAGTCTCTCACTCTCTTCCCTCACTCTCTGTGCTGGGCTGCTGGAGTTGGGGAAGGAGTGTGGGGTCACTCTCTTGTGGCCAGCACAGGTAGGACTGCACCAGGTCACACCTGAAGCCAGCCCAAAGCCTGTGGTGACTGTTGCCTGGCTACCTCTGGTGTTTACGCAAAGCCCAAGGGCTCTTTAGCTAGCAAGTGGTGAATCCTGCCAGGACTGGGTCCTTCCTTTCAGGGCAGCAAGTTTCCTTCTGGCCCAGGGCGGGCCTAGGAATGCTGCCCAGGAACTAAGACCTGGACTCAGGGGCCTCAGAAGTCTGCTTGGTACTTTATTTTACCGTGGCTGAGCTGGTACCCAAGTTGCAAAGCAAAGTCTTCTGAGCTCTTCCCTTTCCTTTCCTCAAGTGGAAGAAGACTCTCATTGAGCTGCACTGCCTGGAACTGGGGGAGGGGTGACAGGCACTGGCTTGGCCACTGCGGCTGGTGTCTCACTGCTCACTCCAAGTGCACTGGCTTTGAACCAGCACAGCTGCAGGAATTGCCCAAGGACTGCAACCCTTGTGGCCCGACTGCCTTACGAATTTATTCCAGGGCCCAGGTCACTTTTTGTCAGCCAGTGGTGAGGCTCGCTGGAACTCTTGCTTGGGGTGGAGGAGTTTTCCCTCTGCGTTGGCTAGTATAAGTGCTCCCTCTATTGGCGCTGGCAGTATTCTGCCCCGTGCTATGTTCCCCGGTGACAGGATGGCCGGCTCGAGGTCCAGTGCAAAGTCCCACAATCCCTTCACCCTCCCTCCCCTGGGCACACAGTCTCTCTGCGTTCGGTGTGCAGCATGGCCGGAGGATGAGGGAGGGGTGGCGTAGGCAAAGCAAGACTGTCTTTTCTCCCCTCTTCAGTGTCCCTTTCCTCGATATAATATTAAAACCAGGTACTGTGATCATTTGCCTGATTTTGGGTTCTTCTGAAAGTACTTCCTTGCATGGATAGTTGTTGAATTTGGTTTCTATTGGGTCACTTTGCTCTGCCCTGTGGCCGCCCCTCATGCCCCCACCCTGTGATCTCTTAATAACCACTGGGGTCCTTTCCACTCCCTTCAAGGGCCACAGAGAACCAAGATTGGGTGACGCTTTCTCAGCCGGCCACATCAGAGGGTCTTCATGCCCCGCAGGCCTAGGCTACTCCAGCAGGTGTCCCAACTTGTGAGATCTCTGGGCCAGCACAGGTACCAGTCTTTGTGTTCAAGTCAGTCCCCACATGCTGATGGTCCTCCCGTTCTCCCAGTGGTGGGGTGAGAAGACTGAAAAGAACATATGCCATATTTTCAGGCCCCCAGAATATTCCCCCAGGAGCCTTCTCTCTCCACTCTTGGCTCTGCTGGCACCAGGGAGGGCCGACCACTTCTGCAGCTCAGCAGGCATGCATCTGGGGTTGAGGGGCCATTCTCCCCTTCTTGAAAATCTCAATTTTTACATGTTCCTCTAGAGCTTCTCATAGCTGCAGGAAGGAAAGAACCCTTCTCTCCCAACATGGACACAGCTTTTCTCTGCAGACACCCCAAAAGCTAACCACCTCCTCTCTTGGGCCTCTTCCCCTCCTGATGGTTGATGCTGTGAGGACTAGCATCTCTCAGCAAGCCCAGAGCTAACTTGAGAATATGCTTCTCTTAGTAGCTCTTAGGTACCTTAGCCACATGTGTCCAAGCAATAGGAAGACTCAAACAGCGGAGCTGTCCCTCCTCCCCAGCTGGAGTGAACTCGTGCCAAGGGTCTTGTTTACCCTTGTAGTTTCCAAGTTTCGCCTGGAGTAGACAGATGATCAATGTGTGGACTTGAATTATTGCAGGAAGAGTGAGAGCAAGGTGGTTGTTTGTCCCCGTGTACACGGGCCCCTGGGAGGATCTGTGCCTACACTCCCTTGCAAAGAGGCCTCTTTCTCCCGTAAGAGGAGCCTGGGAGTGTTGAGCCACTTCTCTCAGAGCACACAGTGGAACAGACCACAGGCCCCACCTTCGTCTGGTGCCCGGGAGTGGGAGTGGGTTTCCATGGCGATGGCACGCAGCAGCGTTGCTCACCTCCTCTTGCAGCCTCACTGCAGAGGTGGGAGCCGCCTGCCATTGGTATGCTGCTCAGAGCCCGGCCTGGCTGGCCCCTGGCTTCCTGCACGCTCGTGCCAACATGCTGGAAGGGACAGACAGCACTGTGGGGACACTAGCCCAGATGTGTGAGGCAGGGGCAGGGCACATGGCTAAGAAGCATCTTCACCTTCCTAGAGAGATTAAAAGTGAGTTGAGTCCAATGGTCTGTGCTACTAGTTCGAACACTGGGCAACGCAGTGTTTATCAGTCCTGCATCACACTCAGTGGCAGAGTGCAGTGTGGGGAGATGCTGAAGGGCCGGGTGGGGGAAGAGAGGGAAAGGCGGGCACAAATTCATACCTAGAAAAAGAGGCAGAACTGGGAATCAAGGAAGCAGCAGACACAAAAGCACACCGTGCTTGGCGCCTAGCGGATACTCAAGCACAAGCCCTCTTGAGTTTTACGGGAGCGCTATGTTCCTGAAGACCTTGAATCATTATTAAAAATGTACATAATTTAAGACTAGTCCTGACATGCATGTTGTATTTGTGCGAAGGCTGCTATAACAGAATGCTGCAGACTGGGTGGCTGAAACAACAGACATTTATTTTCTCCTAATTGCAAGGCCAAGGTATGGCAGGGTTAGTGCCTTCGGAGGGCTCCCTCCTTGGCTCGCATATGTGTCCTTAGCCTCTGATTGTTTCCCCTCCTGGTCTTTCCTCTGTGTGTGTGCCCTAATCTCTTCTTCTCATAATGACACCAGTCAGATGGGATTAGGCCCACCCTAATGACTCCATTTTAACTTAATTACCTCGTTCATGGCCCTGTCTTCAGATACAGTCACACTCTGAGTTGCTAGAGGTTAGGACTGAAACATATGAATTTGGGGTGTGTGTGTGGGGGACACAACTCAGTCCATCACAGATGTCACATGTTCCCATTAAAGAGGCATAGTTATGTGGCTAAGGCATAAACATAAATTTCACTCTTTAAACTGTTTGTCATTAGATAATTCTTGATAAATTCTAAAAGTTGACAGAAGTTTTATTTAAAATTTTATGCAGAAGATGACTTAATAATCCCTTTATTTTTATTATTTTAAACCCACATAATACAATTTCCTTCATTCATGCAAAAAAAAAAATCTATTGAGTTGTCACTATGGGTACTAAGGATAGGGCACCGAACAAAACAGACGAAAGTCTCTGCCCTCAGGTAGGTAGGGAGGGATTCCAGGTCTCCTAGGGACAAAAGTGGGTGCTGTTGCTTTGGTGCAATTGTCCCAGCTGGGAAGGAGGACAAGGGTGGGCCCCAGGCCCCCACCTTGGTCCTGCCCCACCTTAATCCTCTCCCAAGCAACTGCCATACCTGGGAGAGCAGGGAATACCTTACAATCTGCCAAACAAAACTTAGCATGCCAGCTGCCAAAGAATGCCAAGGACTCTAGCCCAAGGGCCGAGCAACATAGATACCATAGAGTTGGGAATTTGAACTAGAACAACCCGCATGCGCAGTAATGCAACTCCCACCTGTCCAATTAAAGTGATTCCATGGTGATGTCTGAGTCACTAGGGAGGTCCCAATCCAGGCGGTATAAAACAAGATGCAAGACAATAACCAACCTCTTTTCGCACCCTTGCTTTTCCTTTTCCTGCTGTGACAATGGGTCATCAACTGTGGCGTATGTATCATGCTCTATAAACCCATCTCTTTCTCTCCTCAATAAACCCCTTTTTTGTGCTTGCCTTACTTTGCCAGGTCTGGTCATTTGGCCACGAGTGCACTAAGAACTGACATTTCGTACTAAAACCTGATACCCTCCTCATGAAATTTACATCTTAGCCAGAAGAAATAGACTATCTACAGAATGGTAGGTTAAAAGGTATGCTAGAAAGTGATAGGTGACATGGAACAAATAAAGTAGGGAAGGGGGCATAGCCTGTGGGTGAGTGGGTAGAGGAGTTGCAACTTTAAGTAGAAAAGCTACAGAAGGCCTCACTGAGAAGGTGCTTTTGAGCAAAGATTTGAAGGAGGTGAGAGAGGTACCCTGAGGACATCTAGGGGAGGGGGGACTATCCTGGAAGAGGAAAGAACATGTGCAAAGGCTCTGAGGTAGGAATGGGCTTGGAATGTTTGAGGAATTGCATAAAGGTCAGTGGGGCTGGTGCACAGTGAGTGGTAGGGAGAGGGGGAGGAGACAGTGCCAGAGAGGTGGGCAGGGGCTGTGTCACACACGATCTTAAGGGCCATGGACATGAGTTTGGATTTTAAGTGTATGTCCCTGGGAGGCCAACAGAATGGGACAGAGTAATGTTGAGCTGGGAAGATGGAGAGTGGGGTGCTTGAAGATCAGATCATCAGATCACGGAGAGTTTGAAGTTTTTGGTCATGACGATGCCTAGGACATGTCCATGGGAGTGAGTGGCTGAGGTAGATGAAGACTGGCTCATTGAAGGAGAATTGTCAAAGAATTGTGAGGACAGAGTCTTGGAAGGAATAGACAGAATGAAGGAGTGACATTAATATGGCAGTGAACTAAGGACAAAATCTTCAAGGAGAGAAGGGAATGAACCAGGTGTTTGGAACAAGACAGGCAGCAGATATACTGTCTGATGATATGAGATTCCCAGCCAGAGTTTTGGGGCACAGGGAGAGAGTGTGGGCTGGGAGCAGCCAGAAAGATCCTAGAGGACATTATCACACCCCCCTACAGTCCTGGTCAGGGGGGGTGGAGCAGGGGTCCCCTCTTCAGCGATGATGATGGGGAGGCCAGATGAGGAGGGACGACAGCCAGGGAAGCCCAGGCTCCCTCTAGGTGTGAAATGTGATGTCTTTTATAAGACTGCTATTAATGACTCATGTTTATATATTTTAATGAATATATGGGGGTATCACTTCTTAATACTGGGCTCTTAGTCTAGTATTAGACTAACTGGATGAGGATTTTTCAGAAGTTCTGTCGGGAAGTCAGTTCTCGGTTCTTGGTGTGCTCTTGGCCAAAGAACGACCGGACACGCCCATAGCAAGGCCAGCATGAAACGAAGTTTAGTGAGGAAGAGCAAGGTAGGTTTACAGAGCAAGAGCACGACATATTTGCCACAGAGATGAACAGGCCCCCTGTCATAACAAGAGGCCCTGGTTATGGTCTGGGATCCTGTTTCCTATTGTCTGGATTGAGCCCTCCTTGGGGTTCAAACGTCACCATTGAACCACTTTGATGGACAGTTAATGACATGATAATTAGCCTTAGGTTACTGTAGGTCATTTTGCAGACCCTATTGTGCCTGGGCTGTCTGGCCTGAGGGCTGAGGAGTTCTCTGCTTTTTGTCACAGATTGGCAGAGCCTTTCCCCCTTCCCCCAGATGTGGCAACTGCTCGGGGCAGGATCAGGGTGGGGCAGCATCAGGGCAGGGGGCCTGCCCTTGTCCTTCTTCCCCAGGTGTGGCAATTGCTCGAGGCAGCACCAAGGTGGACATGGCTTTTGTCCCTAGGAGACCCAGAGATTCCTTACTATCTACCTAACAGTTCTTTTCCTTAGAAATGGAATAATAGGCCAGTTGCGGTGGCTCACGCCTGTAATCCTAGCACTCTGGGAGGCTGAGGCTGGTGGATCACTCGAGGTCAGGAGTTTGAGACCAGCATGAGCAAGAGCGAGACCCCGTCTCTACTAAAAATAGAAACAAATTAGCTGGCCAACTAAAATATATATAGAAAAAATTAGCCGGGCATGGTGGCACATGCCTGTAGTCCCAGCTACTCGGGAGGCTGAGGCAGTAGGATTGCTTAAGCCCAGGAGTTTGAGGTTGCTGTGAGCTAGGCTGACACCACGGCACTCACTCTAGCCCGGGCAACAAAGTGACATTCTGTCTCAAAAAAAAAAAAAAGAAAAAAAGAAATGGAATAATAATTAGGAAAAAATAGTTTATGTTCCTAGGTCTTTATATAGATTAGGATCTTATCTAGGATTAAAACCTAGAGCCTCTCTTTATTGCTTTGAAGGATTCCATCTTGGGCTCCTCTTTGCTCTGACAGCTGCATCCAGAGCATAGAGGAAGAAAGAGTTGCTTTAGAAGACATGCAATTGCCAGCGAAAGAGCAAGAAGGGAGGGAAAAAAGAAGATGAAGCGGAGTTTGTGAAGCCAATAAGGACGTTACAAGTGGGATGAATTCCCTGGAGACGTGACAGTCAGGAGGGCAGAGCCCTTTGTTCATTTGCCTTATGGACAGGGTTGCACAACAGTGCTTCTCAAAGGGTGTCCGGAGACACCACTGGTCCCAAAGACCCTTTGGGGTACATGATGGCAGAACCATGTCAATAATAGTATCAATAGTAGTAAGATATTATTTGCCTTTTTCACTCTCATTCTCTCACAGGTGTACAGTAGAGTTTTCTAGAAGCTACTCCAAGTGTGATATCACAGCAAAGTGAATGCAGAAGCAGAGACAAGAAATCAGCTGCCTTCTTTTAAGCCAGATAGTAAAGGGATTTGCAGAAATGTAAAATGATGTCAGTCTTCTCACTAAATATTTCTTTTGGGGGGGTTGGGAAGATAATTATTTTTCATAAAAGTATGTTTAAAAATGTTAATCATGTTAATATTAATAGGTTTGTTATGATAATGTTTAAACCAATTAATATTTAAAAATTTCCTCAGTTTTAATTTCTAATACTGTAAATATTGGTAGATATAAACAAAAGCTCTTTTTGGTCCTCAATAACTTTTCTTAAGAGTGTAAAGGAATCCTGAGATCAAACAGCTTGAGAGTTGCTGATCTAGTGAATAAGAGCCCAGGCTCTGGAGTTAGTGTGCATGGGTTCAAATCCTGGCTTTGTAATTTTGGGCAAGTTACTTACCTCTCTGGGACTTAATTTCCTTATCTGTAAAGTAGGCTACTTCATACAGTTATTGTGAACAACCAATGACATAATGGATTCTGATAGTGCTGGGCACGGAATGATCATATCATAAATGTTATTTCAAGGAATTTATTGAATACTGCATCTATTATATGCATAACCCTGTGCTACATGCTGTGAAGGATATAAGATGGCACAAGTCACAGCTCCTGGTCTCAAGAGGCTTGCTGTCTAGGAGATTTCTGGATCTGTAGTGAGCATCTTTGGGTTAAATTCTCAGCTCTACCCTTGGCTGACTAACCTGACCTTGAGCAAGTCACTTGCTGTTGGGTAAAGTCAGATCATAAAGGCGTCTACGATGGTCCCCTGAGTAGACAGCATATCCTCACTTGTATCTTTCAGGCATCACTCAGCTTAGCAGTTGGTTTTGTCCTTCCCTTTGAAAATTAAGTCCTCTGCTTTGCACTTCCAGAATCTACCTTTCTTCCCACGGTAATACAACTCTGCCACTAGGGGGCGCCTCCTGCCTTCTTATCCAGTCCCTTGCTGCTTTCTCTAATTTGGAAACGTTCCTTTAGCTGACATGGGCGGCAAGTTGAGATTTGATGTCTTCAGAACATTCTCAGCTTGACGGGTGTGGTAAGTTTTGCTGGAAAATCCTGACTCTGTTTTTAATCAGCCAATGCATATTCACTGAGACTTCTTTAAATAAAGCCGGAGTGGAGAGGTTGGTGGGAGGGGGATGGCCGCCGCCACCACCACGCGACATTCCTAAGCATTTCCCGACACTTCCTGCCAGGTCTGCGCTCGGCGCCTCACGTGCACCGTCTCGTGAATCTCGGGGCGGCCCCACGGGTGTGGGTGTGCACAAGCGTTCGTTTTTGACAGCCGGAAACTTGGGCTCTGATTGGTCAAGTAACTTATGCAGCATCCTGCTGGAGAAGGTGCACTTGGTACTACGAAACGACCTCCTTAGGGGTTTGTCCCACCCTGGCTGTAAGGAAAGCAGGCAGACGGTCTAACTGCTCTAGGACAATGATTCTCAACCTTGTCAGACACAAAAACCCCTTTCTGTATCATGCATTTTGTAACATCCTCTTTACTATCCTGAAGTGATATCCACAGGCAGTGTATACTAACGCTCACATGTCCACTTGCATATAATACAGAGGAGAGGTACAAGGAAAGTACTTCGTAACAAGCATCAATCAGATTGTCAATCAGACCTGCCTATATGCACCAGAAGACAAGGCGGCACTGGCACTAATTTCCAAACTTTCCACCAGGGGGCGGTATACCCCTGCCAGTGCTGCCACCCGCTCACACAGCCAGCCCTCCGCGGTGGCAGGGGGCTGTTTCCTCTTCCCACTGTACCCTCGGGTTAAACTCCTGAGGTCCCTGAGTGGCCAAGGGGGTTGTGGTGGGGGAGTGATGAGAGGAGGTCACAGAGCATAGAGCTGACCCCCAAGTTAGTGTGATAGATTTCTAGCCACGTGTACCCACCATAAGTAGAGTCACAGCTTTAAAGTTTTAGTTTTGTTCCTGAGTCATTTGCTTACAAAGTCATAATGAAGTAACGTGTTTATTTTCATTAATGTTTTTTAGTTTACTTTGTACTATAGCCAGTGATCAGTATTCATTTAATATTTTTCTTTAAACGAGCTCAATTTTTCTTTAGCCTAAATACATATGTTTAAATGGAAATTTTAATGTATTATGTAAATGGAAGATTTATATCACTTGACATAATTGGAGGGTCACAAAAAAACAAAGAAAATAAAACAATGTTACTAAATTCTTGCTGAGGTAGATACTCTTTCCCACTAAAGATCCAGTCTCTTTCATTCTTTCCCCCTCCAACTCCTTACTCTCTCTTAAAAGGGCGTTTAGCAAGTGTTTCAGAGCTGTTAAAGACTTGCTGGCATTGAACTGAGACCATCCTTAAAATAATCAGAAAGACCAAAACAGAAGTGAGGAGGGAATAGTTTTCTCATTACGTGGATCGACATTATTTAAAGCTTTATCTATGCACCCCTAAAATCATCTCCCATATAACAGTGGACAAAATATCTCCCACTGTGCCACTGTGGGGACATAGTTGATGGCTTCCTGGACTTGAGTTGAGGGACCACTCTCTAGCTGTGTGTCCCACACTTGTTGCTTGCCCTCTCTGGGCCTCTCTGTCCTCACCTGTAAAATGAGGAGGTTAGAAGAGATGATCTCTCAAATTTTTCTGGAGCTAAAGATCTAAGACTCTCCGAAGTCCTGATTCTACTGGAAGGAGATAAAGGACTTTGGAGGGCATCCTCTTGTTTTGTGCTTAGAGCCTCTGAAGGGGCTGGGGAAAGCTGCAGATTCTCAAAATCCCAGCTGACACCTTTTTCTCCTGGGAGGCAATTTAACCTCTGGGAATAGCTAAGAGCTTAGAGCCTGGAGTCCAAGAGACCTGAGCTTAAATCCTTGTTCTGCCTTCCACTAGCTTTGGGACTTTGAGCAGGTTACTGAATCTCTGTGGCCCCAGTTCCCCTATTTATAAAGTAGGAACAATAATGGTATTTGTCCTTATTGTGAAGATTAAATTACAGTATGCGAGCTAATTGCTTACCACAGAGTTGGGCCTATGTGTTTGCTATTATTATAGTAATTCCTAAGATTTAAAAAAAAAAAAATGAAAATGGCATTTGCTGGCAGTAAGCCATTGGAGAAATTATTTGGTGTCCCTGCCCCCAATATTTTCAAACCAATGCAAGGAAATGAATGTCATAGGTACCCAAGAAAGGGAGGCCTTGTCTGAGAATGTTGAATGTGAATGTATGTAGCTGTCCCACCCACATGTGGCCTGAGTGGTAATGTGAGGGATTAGTGTATATGTGTGTGGGTTTCAGAATTTAAAAAATATTAAGATGTTTTTGTTTTAAAGCGCTAGCTGAGCAACTTGCAGCTTTCCAGCCCACGGGCTTCCTGATCTCTGCTTAGCCCCTGCGTGCAGGTGCCTGCAAGTATGTATGGGGGGAACTGGAGCGTGGGGGGAGCCGCAGAGGGGTGAGTTCACCCCTGGTGGCCCTGGGTCTGCTCCACCGGGAGTGCAGGCCTCCTCTAGCCGGGGCGCTGGGCAGGGTGGCTGGGGCCGTGAACACCTGAGGTTTGGAAAAGCTGCATTGCTCATGCTGGAAGACTCTTCTTGTGAGGGCTTTGCTGCCTGTTCTGGAACATTCCTGACCTGGTAGAATTCTCCTGATGCAGACATCTCATTGGGATGATAATGTGAATGCTCCTAAAACATAGAGAATTCTGGTATTTGATCTGTGGACCTGGATTTTCATCCTGACTTGACCTCTAATCAGCTCTGTGACTTTGGGAAAGACACCAAACATGTCTGGTTCTTCCTTTCCTTATTCTTATTTGTAAAATGAAAGATTGGACCATACTAGTAGTTTTTAAGTTCAAAAAAATTTTGTGTGTGTGTGTGTTAGATAGATCTCAGGGCTTTTTGACAAGCTGGAGTTGTAGTCCCTCTCTCCAGAAAAGTCTAGGTCCCTAAAACATTTTAAATAAAATTTCAAGGTGTTTTAAGACCACTTCCCTCCATGCTGAAAACCCACCCGTAGATTCCAGGTTGCAAACTGCTGATTCTGCTTTAAGCGTCCATGAAGCCCACGGCTTCCAAGTTGGCCTCCCTACTCAACTCAAACCAAACGAAGATTCTGTTCATTTGTAAACTTGTGTCTAGTATATTTTCCTTCAAATCCGCCATGCTCAGCCCAAAAGGGCCTTGGAAGACATGTGCTACCAAGGCCTTCATACGTGGCAGTGCAGGTATTCCCTGCACAAGGCGTCCCTAGCTGCTTGCCAAGCCTTTTCCTAACTGACATGAAGATGGGACATGGGCCAGGAGCAGCCTTTGCAGCACATATCTGAGCACCAAAACATAAGGTCCCACAGGAGATTCTCCACCTGAAGGCTTGACCTGCAGCTGGTTCTCCCCGTGTGGGCTCAGTGGACAGTATTAACTAGTGGCTAGGGAGAGGGCTCAGGGAGAAGCTAGAAATACACACTTAAAGAAGACTCAGGCAAGGCCAAGCTCCTAGAACTAGTTGGGACTCTTGTGGAAAGTAACTGGATCCGCTGGAGTTCTTACCTGAAGGCAACAGAAACCAATCCTTGCTGACTTAAGCCAAAAAGGGGTTTATTGAGAACATGTCAGGTGGTTCAGAGACATGCCAGGAAAGCTGCAGAAGAGGCATCATATAAAAGATGGTAAGAGGGAGGTCAGGCCTCAGCTGGGGTAGCAGTCTGGGTGATGATGACACAGTGCCAGCCTGGCATGGGTGCCGCTGCCATCAAAAACCCCCAGCTTACACCACGACTGCTGGGGACACAGGGGGGAGGGTGATGCTGCTGTCACCATCACCATTAAAATGAGTTCTCTGGGGCCTCATTTTATTGCATATGCACATCAGATTGGTTGAACCTAGGCCATGTCCTCAGCCATCTCAGCTGCAAGGGATACAAGAAGGTGAGTGACTGACATTTCCAACATCTATAGTGGGAGGTGCTCTCTCTCTGCTTCCCACCAAGACTTTTAAGTGGGGGAATTCCTCAAACAATCAAAGGCAGCCCTCCAAAAGCAACAATCACTCTGCAGGAACAGAAACCAGCTTGAACTAGCTTCAGTTAAAAAAAGACTCTTGCAGGTTAGAGGGTGTCTTATGAAACCAAGAATGGGAGAGAAGCCAGACCACTGGAAGAGCCTGGAACCAGGTCATTGAAGGTCAGAGAACTCTTTCCCCAGCTCTTGTCTCTGCTTCTCTGTGCTGCCTCTTCAGCATGTCTGCATTCTGACATTTTATTTTCTCAGCCCAGGAGGTAGGATCAAGTGGTAAAAATGGGGTCTTTGGAAAGGCTCCCTCCAATGGCTCAAAGGGGTAGCTTCCAGGAAGTTGGGCCAGGCTGTCACCACAAGGGGTGGCTTCTATTCGCCTTCATGCCTTCATTCTGGCCACCCAGGATGGGTCTCGGCTGTTTTCTCCACCACCCTCTGCTGCGTTCCCTTTGATAGCCTGAACATCCTTCCCTGTGTCTCTCTGAGGCTGCGGTTAGAAGCTCATATATTCCTAGAATGTTAGGCCTTCCTCATTTCACAGATACAAAGTCTGGGGTCTAAGAAATTAGGTGACTTACTCGAGACTGTGTCCCATGAATGAGTTGGTATATAGCCAGAGTTTAGCATGCAGAAAGCTGTCAATAGACGTTAGTTATGTCGCTGGGATTTCTTTTAGTCCAAAGCATATTTCTTTCCTCTTCTCCCTTTCTCTCTCGGCTCCCTTCCTCCCTTATTTATTCATTCTTTCCAAAAATATGTCCTGCGGCCTTCTGTGTGCCCAGTAACGTTCTAAATGCTGGGAACTCATCCATGAACAAGACAGACAAGATTCCTGCCCTCCCAGGGCTTTTATTTCAATGGAAATCAAGTAAACAAGATTATTCCTGATGGTTATAAGTGCTTTGAAGGAAATAAACAGAGAAGTGACAGGGGTTGGCTCTGGGGGTGGGCTACTTTTGACAGGATGCTGGGGGAAGAGCCTCTGAGTTGGCAATTGGGGACTGAGGGCTGAAGGATGGGAGCTGGGGGAAGAGAGAACAGAAAATGCAACAGTCTTGAGGTGAGGAGGAGCTGGAGTTCATTAGCAACAGAAAGAAAGCAGCCCCTGTGCCTGGCATGATGGGAGAGAGAGTGAAGGGAGGAGACTGCAGAGTGGAGCTCAGAATGGCTTTGTAGTGATTAATCTAAGTGCATGGGGAGGGAAAATATGGGCGTGATTTAAGCAGAAGAGTGTCATGCTCTGATTTAGATTTAAAAAGTTACTTTTATCAGACAACTTCAAATTGAGAGACATTCTACAACCAAACCAAACTAAACAACACCACCACAACTGGCCTGCACTTTTCAAAATGTCAAGGTCATTGTGATCCTTTGCTCATTTTTTAATAAGATGATGATGATGATTATTATTTTGCTATTGAGTTGTTTGAGTTTCTTGTATATTCTGGATATTAATCCTATGTTGGATTAATAGTTTGTAAATATTTTCTCCCATTCATCGGTTGTCTCTTCACTGTGTTGGTTGTTTTCTTTGCTGTGCAGAAGCTTTTTAGTTTGTTGTAGTCCCATTTGTCTCTTTTTGTTCTTGTTGTCTATGCTTTTGAAGTCTTACCCATAAAATCTTTGCCTAGACCAATGTCCTGAAGTGTTTCCTCTACATTTGAATGGACATATCTCAAAAGAAGATATACAAATGGCCAAAAAGTATATTAAAAAATGCTCAACATCACTAATCATCAGGGAAATGCAAGTCAAAACCACAATGAGATATTCTCTCACCCCACTTAGAATGGTTATTATCAAAAAGACCAAAAAATAACAAATACTAGCAGGGATGCAGAGAAAAGGGAACTCATACACTGTTGGTGGGAATGTAAATTAGCATAGCCACTATGGAAAACAGTATGGCGTTTTCTCAAAAAACTAAAAATAGAACTACCATATGATCCAGCAATCCCACTACTGAAAATTTATTCAACAGAAAGGAAATCAGTATATCGAAGAGGTACCTGTACCCCCATGTTTATTGCAGCTCTATTTACAATAGCCAAGATATGAAATCAACCTAAATATCCATCAGCAAATGAATGGATAAAAAAATGTGGTATACATACAGAATGGAATATTATTCAGCCATTAAAAAATGAAATCCTGTCATTTGTGGCAACATGGATGAGCCCAGAGGACATTATGTTAAGTGAAATAAGTCAGGCACAGAAAGATAAATACTGTACATTCTCACTCATACATATATGGCAGCCAAAAAAAAAAAAATTGAGCTCATAGAAGCAGAAAATAGAATTGTGGCCATTAGAGGCTGGGAAGGGTGGGGGGAGGGAGGATAAGGAGAGGTTGGTAAATGGATACAAAGTTACAGCTTGATGGGAGGAACAAGTTCCAGTGTTCTGTGTTCTGTAGCATAGTAAGGTGAATATGGTTAATGGTAATTTAGTGTATATTTTCAAAAAGCTAGAAGGGAGCATTTTGAATGTTCACAACACAAGGAAATGATAAATGTTTGAGGTGATGGATATGCTAATTACCCTGATTTGATCATTACACATTGTACACATGTATTGAAATATCATTCTGTATCCCATAAATATGTATAATTATCACATGTCAACTAAAAATGAAAGGAAAAAACCGTCAAGATCAGGAAAGACAAAGGAAGGCTGAGGAACAGTTCCATATTAAAGAGACATGACAGTTTAATGCAGTTTGCAACTGTGGGCTGGATCCTGGATTGAGAAATAAGTTGGTAAAAGGAACCCTACAAGGGGAACTGATGAAATTTAAAAATGGACTGTTTTTTTAGATAAGAGGATTGTATTACTGTTAAGTTTCCTGAATTTGATAACTTGCCTGTGGTTATGTAAGAGAATGTCCTTGTTCTTAGAAAATACATGTGAAAGTGTATGGGGTAAAAGGGCATGATGTCTGCAACACGCTCGCAAAATATTCAGAAAAAAAGGTATGTATTGGGTGCGTGGTAAAAGCAAGTGTGGAACAACATTAAAAGTTGGTGAATCTGCATGTAAACTACAGTTGAGTTCTTTGTACTCTTGTCACAACTTTTCCATAGCTTTGATTATTGATATGGCTAGGTTTAAGGTTATCATCTTACTGTTGATTTTCTATCTGTTCTGTCTGTTCTTTGGTTCCCTTTCCCTCTTTTTCTGTCTTCTTTTGGAGTGAATATTTTTTAAATAATCTTCTTTGTTGGTTTATTAGCTATAACTTTTTTTAGTGGTTACTTTTGAGTTTTAAGTCTGCATCTTTAACTTGTCACAATAGACTTTCGAGTGTTAAGTCACTTTACATAGAGTGTAAGAACCTTGCAACAATACACTTCCATTTCTCTCCTCCTGGCCTTTGTGCTATTACTGTCATACATTTTTACTTCCTACTCTCTTATAAACCCTGTATTATGTTGTCATCATTTTTGTTTAAATAGTTAATTATCTCTTAAAGAGATTTAAATAATAAGAAACCTTTAAAAATATTTGTCAGTATATTCTTTATTCCTTTGTGTGGATTTCCATCTTCTTTTCTTCTGTCCAAAGAAACTTCTTTTAACATTTTTTGTAGTGTGGGTCCTTTGGTGATGAATTCTTTCAGCTTTTGTACATCTGGAAAAGTCTTTATTAAGGAATTCTGGGTTCACAGTGTTTTTTCCTTTCAGTACTTTAAAGATTCTGCTCCACTGTCTTCTCATTGGCATATTTTTCAGTGAGAGCCTGCTTTTGTCCTTTTCCTTGTTGGTCTGTATCTAGACTGTCCTTTTTTCCCTAGATACTCTCCCTCCCTCTGAAATTGATTTTGAATGATGAGATTATGCTGTTTCTTGGTGTCATTTTCATTATTTTATTTTATTTTTTGTGTGTGTTTGAGGTTTGCTGAGCTTCTTGGATCTCTGCGTTTGTAATTTTCATCAATTTTTTTCATCCATTACTTCTTGATTTTTTTTTCTGTCTACTTCCCTTCTTTTGAGGACTTTAATTTCATGTATTATAGGCCTCTTGAAGCTGTCCCATAGCTCACTGATGCTCTGATTATTTTTCCCAGCCTTTAACTTTCTGTGTTTCTATTTAGAGTTTCTGTTGGTATGTCTTCAATTTCACTAATATTTTCTCCCACAATTTCCAATCTGCTCTTAATCCCATCCAGTGTACTTTTCATTTTAGATATTGTAATTTTCACTTCTTGGAATTTTTTTTTCTTTTTGCACAACATGTGAATGTACACTTCTTGGAATTTGATTTGGGTCTTTTAAAAATATCTTCTATGACTCTACCTAATTCTTTCAAAATACAGGATATAGTTATAATGACTGTTTTAATGTCCTTGTCTGCTAATTCTAACATCTGTGTTAGTTCTGGGCAAGTTTCAATTAACTGATCTTTCTTCTTATTATGGATCTTGTTTTTTCTTCTTCTATGTATGCATGTGTGTATATATATATTTTTGGATGCCAGACATTGTAAATTTTAATTTTTTGGGTGCTGGATAGTTTTGTTTTCCTGAAATATTTTTGTTATTCTGGATATTTGTTATCCTTAAATATTCTTGAGCTGTCATCTAGGATGCAGTTAAGTTACTTGGAAACAGATTAATCCTTTCAGATCTTTTAAGATTTGATAAACAGGATCAGAGCAGCATCTAGCATAGGGCTAGTTATTTCCCTTTACTAAGGCAAGAGCCTTCTTACTACTCTATCCAATGCCCTAGGAATTATGAGGTTTTCCAGCCTGGTGGGAGGGAACAGGCACTATTTTTGGCCCAGAGTGAATGCCAGGTACCCTTCCCTGCAATTCTTTCAGGTGTTCTTTCCCTAGCCTTGGGTCGTTTTTGGTTTGTTTGTTTGTTTGTTTGTTTCCACATGCATGCAATGAATGCATCCAATACTCTCTTGAATATTCAAGGGAGACCTTCTGCAGGACTCTGGGGTTCTCTCTCTGTGCACCTGCTTCTCTCTGGTACTCTCTCCTGTGAATTCTAGTCACTGCAGACTTTAAAGACTCTTGACTCTGTCTTAACTCAAAGGAGCTTGCTGGGTTCTGCCTGGGTTGCCCCTCTCTGTGCTCTGGCCTGGAGTAAAGGCAGTAAACTGGAGCAATTGAGGGCTTGCCTCCTTTGTTTCCACTTCCCAGATATCACTGTATTTCATTGCCTTGGAAACCTTTGTTTTGTATATTTTGTTTAGTTTTTCAGTTGTTTCAGATGGCAGAATAAATCCAGTTCCTATTGCTCCCTTTTGGCCAGATGTAGATAGTATTCTATAGGCTTGACATTATTTAAAACAAAAAGTTTAAAAAATAATTCTAATTGCTATGTGTAGGGGAAGAATAGAAACAGGGGACCCGTGGTCCAGGGAGAGAGAATGGATGCTTGGAATTGGCTGGTGACAGTGGTGTTGGAGAAAAATAGGTGCACTGGTGATTTGTTTTGGAAATTGCCTCACTTGGCTTGGACTGCTATAGCAAAATACCACAGAGTGGGTGGCTTAAACAATAGAAATGCATTTCTCACAGTTCTGGAGTCTGGGAAGTCCAAGCAAGATTAAGATGCCAGATAATTTGGTTCCTGGTAAGGGCTTTCTTCCTGGTTTGCAGAGAGCTGACTTCTTGCTGTATCCTCACAGCACAGAGGCAGAAAGCTGTCTCGTGTCTTTGCTTATCAGGGCACCGATCCCATCATGAGAGCTCCACCCTCCTGACCTCATCTAAATCTAATCACCCCCTAAAGGCCCCATCTCCAAATACCACATCACATTGGGGGCTAATGCTTTGACGTTTAAGTTTGGGGGTGGAGGATAAACAATTTAGTCCATGGAATAAGTGGATTTATAAGACTGGCTGCGGGAGTAGAAGTGAGTATGAGACTTGGTCTGAGGGAAATGGAAGAGTTAATACTTTTACACCCTGCCTTCCTGATCATTTGCCTCTTATGTCTTCACTTAAAAATACCCAGCAATACGCTATTTGAAGAAGGTACTGCCTAAAGCCAAATGGCATCACCCAGGTGATATTTCCTTACTGGAAAACCAGATGTTCATAAACATCTTGGTAAACTGTTCAGACACTTTATACTTCATGTACTTAAATGCGTCACACGGCCTATGACTAAGGACAACCATTGGTCCTTGGGGAAAACATTTGATTTCAAGTTACGTAGAGACTTTCCAAGTTTCTGCTTTTTTTTTTTTCTTTGAGACAGAGTGTCACTTTGTTGACCGGGCTAGAGTGAGTGCCATGGCATCAGCCTGGCTCACAGCAACCTCAAACTCCTGGGCTTAAGCGATCCCACTGCCTCAGCCTCCCGAGTAGCTGGGACTACAGGCATGAGCCACCATGCCTGGCTAATTTTTTTCTATATATATTTTAGTTGGCCAGATAATTTCTTTCTATTTTTAGTAGAGATGGGGTCTCACTCTTGCTGGTCTCGAACTCCTGACCTCGAGCGATCCACCCGCCTCTGCCTCCCAGAGTGCTAGGATTACAGGCGTGAGCCACCGCGCCCGGCCCAAGTTTCTGCTTTCTAAAGACTACATTTGAATTGGGTAAACCTCCGATTGATTACCTCCAATTTTTCAGGGATCAGTATTCTTGTTAGGGAAGGAAACATATAGTGTCTGTTGAAAAGGCTTTGCTGTGGGAGTCTTAATTAAGGATGTTGTATTAGAAACAGGGACAGGGCCTTTGTTTTTATCACCTTTTTATTTTTTATTTTTTTGAGACAGAGTCTCACTTTGTTGCCTGGGCTAGAGTGCCGTGGCATCAGCCTAGCTCACAGCAACCTCAAACTCCTGGGCTCAAGCGATCCTCCTGCCTCAGCCTCCCGAGTAGCTGGGACTACAGGCAAGTGCCACCATGCCCGGCTAATTTTTTCTATATATATTTTTAGTTGTCCATTTAATTTCTTTCTATTTTTAGTAGAGACGGGATCTTGCTCTTGCTCAGGCTGGTCTTGAACTCCTGAGCTCAAATGATCCGCCTGCCTCTGCCTCCCAGAGTGCTAGGATTACAGGCGTGAGCCACCGCGCCCGGCCTTATCACCCTTTTAAAGGTGAATCTGGCCCAGTCAGAAGAGGCAACCCCAAGAGGACCAAGGGACCCTGGTCCTCAGTCAATGATGCTGGACCAGGCACTTGACCCCAAAGCAGCCAATGAATGAGCTTGTAGCGGCCTGTGATGGGGCCTGGTATCCACAGATGGGCTGGGCTGTTGGAGTCTCTCTTTGCTGAGCATTTTGATCTAAGAAATACCTGAGAGAGCTGAAGTTGTAGGAAACCTGGAGTGGTCCTGATGCAACAGGTGAAAGTCACGCTTTTTAGTGCACATAGGAGTCACTTGAAATGCTCATTTAACATGCCAATTCCCAGACCTCAGCCCCAGAGATGCAGATTTCATTGTTCTGGGATGGGGCTCAGGCACTGGTACAGTATTTTAAACCAATCCCTGAGTGATTCTGATGCATCTGATCTAGGACCATATTTTTGGCCTTTAAATAAAATTAATTTTCTTCCATGTAATCTTTTTTCTTAAATTAGAAAGGATTTTCAAACTTAAAAGTTGCAGAAAAAGAACTTCTGTTTACCTTTTAACCAGATTCACCAACTGTAAACGTTTTGCCTCATTTGCTTTATTCTTTCTTTCTACAAACACACACACACACACACATTTTTTCTGTACTATTTAAGAGTAGTTTTCATACATCAAGCCCCTTTACTCCTAAACCCTTCAGTCTATATTTTCTGAGAACAAGACTGTTCTCTTACACAATCAAAGTACAGTGGTCAAATTCGGGAAATTTAACATTGATACAATACTCTTATCTGATCTTCAGTCTGATATCATCGGCTATCCGGATAATGTCCTTTATACAGCCCAGGATCCTATCTAGAGTCAGTAATTCCACTTAATTTTCATGTCTCTTTAGTGTCCCAAGGACCAAGTTTGAGAAACACAGGAATGGCAGAGGCCCAAGGGCAAGGGCCACCTGCTGCCTGTCCCTGGGCCTCTTTGGATGAGAGCCAGCATCTGTCAGACTGCCCTCTGGAATGGTTCTGCTCTTCCCGATGTCCCACTGTGGTTCCTGGATTCCCCTACATGCCCTGCCTCCTTATTTCCCTGGCACTTTCTTTATTTCCCTGTCACTTTCTTCTATTCCTCCATCGCTTGCTGCAAACAAAATAAGTAAATCTCTATTATATGCAACTAATAGAGTGGACAAGGAAAGAGGAAATGAATGGAGAGGAAAAGAATGAGAGAAGTAACTGGTAAAACAGAGTAAAGCAAGCTATCCTGCCCCTATAAACCCACAAATTACTAGGTGACCTCGGGCTAGGTACATAGTATTTTGAAGCATCAGAACCAAAATCAAAATAGAACTGGCTCTTACTTTACTGCGTCCTGAGGGTGAGATAATGGTTATAAGGGTCTCGGGGGCTGTTATTATTGCCTAGTGAAAGGATGAGAGAAGTCTACAGACGAGGTTCTATACGTGTGGATGTCCCACTTTGTCACACTTGCATATCAACCTTCGCATGGATGTTTGCACAGGGTTTTCTTTGTCTTATTTTAAGAGAAGAGGGGTGAAAGGAGGAACTCAGTGCACATGACATGGTTGGGGCTGAAATAAAAACCCCTATTTAGAAATCTGATACAAAAGCAAAGTCATCATTTCAAATCAAAACTTGGCTCCGCCTCGTTGGCCGGACTCGTGCTTCTGCTCAGGCTTTGCGAGGAGGTCCCCAGGCCCATGTGACTCGACACAACCCTTCCAAGTGTGCACACTGGAGCTGTAGGGCACGGGCCACTGCTGCTTCTTGCTGCTGCTGAGAAATGCCCAGAGAGTGGCTCTCTAGCATGAAGTCCAAGCATATGACCTCATGACCTGGCCCCACTTCCACCTGCTCCCCAACTTCCGTTCTCCATCCAGCCATGTGACACTTGTGTCGCTCCCCCAGCTCTCAAGGCCACCATGCTGGTTGTTTTCTCTGCTTGCAACGTTCTTTCCTGGTCTTTGCCTTTGTAAATCCTAGTTCTCTTTCTGTTCTCAGTTTTGAAGTCATGCTCTAAGCTTTGGAGGAAATCTCAGTTTGCAGTATGTACCCCTCCTTGAAATCCCGATCTCCCATGAATTCTCCTATCTGAGCACGATCGTGATGGTCTGTGAATCTGCCGGGACTCCCAAGTGGATTTTAAGTTCTGTGAGATCCAGGACTGTGTTTTCTTCACCGCTGCGTGGCTGGCTCATGGCTCAGCCGCTGATGTGCAGTAAGTGCTCAATAAATATTTGTTGAAGGACTTAAAGAGAAGCATGCTCAGGGCTTCTGACAGGTTAGAAATTAAAACAAAAAGGGGAAACTGTGTTTGGCAACATTATACCTATGGACATGTATCACCATTTCCCTCTCCAACTGTCAGGGAAAGTTCAGGTTTATTGTATTAACTAGAAGTCTGGAGTTTTTCTTCAACTTCTTCCTCACCTTCCCCACGAAACACCAAACTGGTCACAAAACCCTAGGGAGTCCACATCCTAGGGTTACTCAGATTGCATCTTCTCACTGCCATTCTCACTGCCCCTGCCCTCATCACCTCCTTATCGGGTCAAGAAATTCCACTGCTCCTCAACATTTAGTATCTACCTTGTTCTGAAAGCTCCTCCTCCCAGCATTTGAAACCTCACTCTGATTGACCCAGTGGTCTCCCGTGATGCAGGTACCCATCTGGGTTCTTGGTCATTCCTCAGACATTTATTGCACCTTTCTCTGAATTCATGTTGTTTTCTCAGCAAGGAATTCCTGGCTTCTCCTCTTTCCCCCCTCTGCCTATTGAAGTCCTACTTATCTTTCAAGGCTTAGCTCAGATTCCTCTCCTAGGCTTCTTAAGAATGAGGATATCCCCTACTCTCTGACTCTATTTTGTTCTTGAGTTCAGATAGCATGTTTGGATGCGGAGGGATAGTGAGTTATCAAAAACTAAGAGGTTCCTGATTTTGAGAGAACAGGGTTCAAATAGAGAACATACCTGTTATAACAATGCCCGGCGCTTGTCACACTCGCTCCCATTTACTAAGAACCAGGGCTGAGCATTGCACCTGCTGTGTCTCCTTTTTTCTTCATACCAGCTCCATGAGGGTGGGGGAGTCGGCTGTTTGGATATCCTCATTTCACAGGTGAAGAAACAGAGGTGATATGATTTTCCCAGTCACACCGTAGGGAAGTTTTGGATCCTCGGTGCACCTTGAATCTACTCCGCTTCCCTCCAGAGGTTAAAACGTCACCTGCTGTGCCCTCCTAAAGGAATAAGCCAGGTCTCAGGCATCTCCGCATGGCTAGTGCTTGCAGCATGTCACTTTGCACATAATAAATGCTCTATCCATCTTTTAAATGAACACTTTCTAATTGGTACTGACAGAATATGATCTTTCATCATCTATCATTAATATTGATAACAATATAGTACATAAATGTGGCCCTTTTGTTTATTTAAATAGAAATTCTGCACATAAATAATGAAAAAATTAAGCAGTACAAGAGTGTGTGGAATGAAAATAAAGTTTCATTTCCTTTTACTCAAGCCGCCTAGTCTAATCCCCAGAGATAACCGCTGGTAACAGTTGCTTGTTTACCCTTCTGGGAAAATTCCATGTATAAATCAGCATATGTGAATATAGATTTCTTTGAAAAAAATAACCAAAATGAGAGCCTGGTATACATTGCTGTGCATCTTGCTTTTTTTTGTCTAGGAAAGCGTTCTGGAGAACGTTTCATTTTGCACGTACAGATCTACTGCGTTCACTTTAAAGGCAGCCCAGTATTCTTTAGAATGGATGTACCCGTGATTGATTTAATAAGCACCGTATTGGTGGACATTTAGATTGTTTCCCTATTTTGATCTTACCAACAATGCTGTAGGGAATACCACTGCGCATACTTCTTTGCTCTCATGATGAGTGATCTATATCCCTTACATGGAAATAGTGATCTATTCCCTTACATGGAAATATGTCTCCTCGTGAGGCAGCTCTGGGCAGTTGCTCCGTTTTTTAAAATGGAGCACAGAGGTTCTTAATTTTTTTTGCTAGGTGTGGTGGCTCATACCTGTAATCCTAGCACTATGAGAGGTCAAGGCGGGAGGCTGGCTTGAGCCCAGGAGTTCAAGATCAGCCTGGGCAACATAGTGAGACCCCATCTCTGCAAAAAATAGAAAAAATTAGCCAGGCATGGTGATGCATACCTGTAGCCCCAGCTACTCAGGAGGCTGAGGCAGGAGGTTCCTTGAGCCCAAGAGTTCAAGGCTGTGGTGAGCTATGATCATGCCACTGCACTCTAGTCTATCTCAAAAACAGAAACACCAAAAACAAACAAACAAACAAACAAAAAAACAAACCACAACAGAATTTTTTTGAACAAAGGAAAGGGTTGGAAGGAGGAGGTCAGAATTCTCCACAGTTTCAAAACAGGGCACGATTGTAAGCTTACAAATATGAAAAGATTATGGTGCTCCCTTCCATAAGCAAATATCATAAATTTAGTATAAAGAAATCCAGACAAGCTCAGGTATTTCCCCATCAGAAACCATCTTGGTGTTTTTGTTGAATTACCTGTTGCTTTTAAAACATTTCTTTTTTTGGTGTCCCTGCTTTTCTGGGGCCCTCCTGCGCTGGCGGGGAGTGAGGAGTGAAGCAGCACAAGGGCCATTTGTGGGTCCCAGGCCCTGGGACTGGCCATAGTCAGTGCTCAGAGAGAAACTGAGCCTGAATTCTCAGCCCTCGTCCCAGCCACCAACTCTACGGATGAGAGAACTGGGACCCAGAGAGAGAGAGGTCATGCGACCACCAGAAACTAATGTCATCTCAACACAGGCCTCTCAAACCTAGGCAACCACCCATAAATACATGTAGACTTAATTCTTCGTTTTTATTTCACCAGTGCAAACAGGCAGCATCAAGGGACTCATGAGCCTGCTCTAGGTCAATGGCAAACTAAATGTCAGCTGCCCCCTGCCCTGATAGGATATGTCACTTGAGATGGAACCATGACTTACGATGTTCTGATAGCGGATGTGGAGAGCAAGAGTACATGGGTCTCGGAGGCCTAATGTGTGCTGACAGGGTTGTCACTCAGACATCGCGATGGCCACGTTGGTAGCCTGGAGGACGACTGAGAGCTGTCTCTTAGATAATATTTCAAGCCTGGCAATGGTGTTATCTCGTGCTCTGTTGACATGGTTGCCAGAGCTCCCAGCCACTGCTTTGACCAAGGTACTATCTGAGCTGGCAATATTTCCTGTGGAAAGAACCTCGTAAGTCAAAGCTTTTCCAGAGGAGATGGCAGCCTTGGTGGCTGATGGGAGTCGTTGGAGACAAGGAAACTCCTGGAGCTCCTTGGTCTTTGCGTGCATGTGGCCCTCCTGTTTATTTTTCTTTCATTCTGGTTCAAGTGCAGGCAGTGCGATACGGTGCTCAAGGGTAAGCTCAGGAATGAGGAATATCTGAGTTTGAATCTTAGCTCCATGATACTGCAGTGTGACCTTGAGTGAATTACTTAAATCTCAGTGTGTCATTAGCTTGGAGCAGGAGCTTGGGTCTCTCAATGCTGTGTGTGACTACGTGTGAAAATAAAGTTAGGAATGTTGGATCATGGTGATTTATTAGTGGCTTTCTAGGAATTGACTTGGTTTGAAATGTCCACTGGCTTGAATGGAAATCTGAGTTACAGTTTGGTGGTTGGAAGCTCAGTTCTGGGCCCAGGATGCTGCGTTTCGTCCATGCTGGGGATTCTTCCACCTTGCCACCATGTGACCTTGGACACCCCACTTCACTGCTCTGTGCCCAAGTTTCCTCAACTCTAAAAAGGGGTAACGATGGCACTTACTGAACTCACACGTTAATGTGAGGATTGCATGAGATGCACGTGCAAAGTGACACAAGGAAATCACATCCAACTTGCACTGTGCTTGCAGGACAAGGTCTGGTTTTGAAAGACAGTGGCTGTATCCGCAACTCCTCTCCTCCCTTCTCCAAATATGATATGCCTTTCCTTTTTTCCTCCTTGTTAATTTACTTTAATTGTTAAAAACATGTATGTAATAAAGTATGCTCGCGTGCTTATGACATTCATTCATATTTGTTCATTCACCGAATATTTATTGCACCTTACTATGTGCCAATGACTGTGTTCTTCCTGGCACTGAAGACACATTAATGAACAAGACAGACACAAATTCCTGCCCTCAGGGAGCTTACATTTTAGTGGGGGAAGACAGATAACAACTAATATAATAAATAAGAAAGTGACACAGGATATTAGAAGGTGACCAATGCTATGGAAAAACTGGTGGAGAGTGAACAAGGGAGAAGAGTATTGGGGTGTAGGTGTGATTTCATATATACAGCATCTCCTTAAGAAGGTAAGATGTGAGCAAAGCCTTGAAGGAGGTGAAGGAGGGAGGCTGAGCAGAGTTCTGTGGAGCAGCAAGAAGCCCTTTGTCACCCACTGGAGAGGGCGGGGGGTGGTGGTAGGGAGTGAGGTCCCAAGGGGCCAGGTGAGGTACAGATTTCACTGGGCCTTTGGAAGGATTTTCATTCTTTCTGTGAATGAAACCAGATTCTCCTGGAGATTTTTGAGTGGAGGAATGACATGATCTGATGTGATTTTGGAAGAACAGTTTTAAAAAGTTACTCTTTTCAGCATCGTTTTTTTGAGCAAAGACTAGAAACTACCTAGATGCCCAACAGGAAGGGGTTGGTTAAATAAATAGAGCCATAGAAAAGGAAGCGTGATGCATATGGATATGGTACATATTATGGACTGAATGTTTATGTGGCCCCCTAAATTTGTATGTGGAAGCCCAATCCCCAAAGTGGTGCCTTTGGGAGGTAATTAGGTCATGAGAGCTCGTGTGCTCTCTCCCTCTTTCTCTGTCGTGTGAGGATACAGCAAGAAGGCATCCATCTGCAAACCTGGAAGAGGGCTTTCACCAAGAACCTGATCATGCTGGCGCTCTGGTCTCAGACTCCCAGCCTCCAGAACTGTGAGAAATGAATATTTTGTTGTGTAAGCCAGCCAGAATACTACCCTATGGTATTTGGTTATAGCAGCCTGATCCGACTAGACAACATGTAGCCAAGAAATGCTGTCAAGTGAAAAACAACCAAGGTGCAATGTTATGTATTATGCATACATACAGCGATCTCAGTATTTCCATTCACTACCTATGGAAAGATACACAGGAAACTGAGAGCCGAGGGGAACTTAGAGCCTTTTCTGGAAGACAGAGTGAGTAGGATATTTTTTACTCTATGTGCTTTTGTCTCTTTTAAATTTTGAACCATGTGAATATATTACCTATAATTTTTAGAACAAAAATAAAAGTATGCATGCCTGTACCAAGTCAGATGATAGAATTTGTATATAAAAAGTTAATCATTGCCCCCTTCTATCTTCCAGTCCCATCCCCTGAGGAAACCAATGTTGTATGTATTTTCATACCTTTGTTCAAACATGAGTATACAAAACATGAACACATCTACATGTTCCTATTAAAGCCAAGAAACAAACAAAAAATGTGAACATGTTATATTCATTGGTCTCCAACTTGCTTTCCCCCCATGCTTAACAAAACACCATGGCTATTCCCAAGGCCGAGCCAGTAAACCTTATTATTATTTTTTTTTAGTAGCAAAAGCATCCATTTATTGATATGCCACAGTTTACTTAACAAGACCTCACCTGGAGTGCATTTAAGGCGTTTCCAGTGACTTTGAGTGTGTGCATGTGCCCGCTACTTCTGACAGGGCTGTAATGAACATCTTCATTCATAATAATGGGCCTTTTCAATTGCTTTCAAATACCCCATCTCAGTTATTATGGGAGTCCTGTGGGGCTGGGGGCAGGCAGTTCATCTTTTTATTTGTGGAGCATTGTAGTGAGCCACATGAAGAGCTGGGTTTTAGGCCAGCTCTGCCACTAACCAACTCACTGTGTAATTCTGGGCAAGTCCCTCCCTCTGTCTGGGTCTCAGTCCTTGCATCGGTCAAAGGGAGAGTTGGACTATGTGATCCCAAAGAGTCTTTGCACTTCTGGGATCTTCATGGGATTGCAAGTTCCACAAGGAGATGGACCATGTTTGTTTTATTCGCTGTTGTTTCCTGAGTGTTAAGCACATAGTAGACCCTTAACGAGGGTCTGAACAAACACGTGAATGAATTCTTTGTCCTGTTTAAGGTCATGTAGCTCAATCATAGGAAAGCTGTGTGAGCTCCTGTATTTTTTTTTTTCCTCTACATCACGCTGCCTCCCACCTCTTAAATATCTGTGTCCTTGACCTTTACATCTTGTAACCACATGATCTTTTGCTCATCTACTGATACTCATGTGATGTGTGATTCACTGTCAATGTGTCTTTTACATAGTAGGTCAGGGTTCTAATCTTAGCCCCATTGTTTACTACCTGTCTGGCCCCGGGCAAGCTGCCTGCCTGTTTTCTCCTCTATAAATAGGAATGGAAGTTCAGTACTTACCATGCAGATGTGCTTTGAGATCAATTATCTATGAGAATATGTATGAATTGGCCAGCAAAGTGCCTGGTGGATAGTGGGTGCTCAATAAATGGTTGCAATTGTGGTTTGAGCAGGTGTAGCCTAAATGACAGGCATTTCAATTCAACAAGTGTGTACTGGTACCTATTAGATGCAAGACATTGTCCTAGGTGTTGGGGTGATTCCAAGCTGTGCCAGTAATGTGCCCAGTCTTTCTGGCAGCTTTTCACAGAATCCCAGAAACATCCGTTTTGTAGTGAAATTTCATCAAAATAGTTAAGTATATTGTTGCAAATTATATTTCTTGCACTTCCTTCTTGGGTAGTTACTGTATTAACAGGTACACACATATGCACAAAACACAAAGTTTTATACATCTGACTTAGTTTCTGTGTTTTTCTTATTCTGAACTCCTGGACCATTTTTCATTTCCTGTGGTTGGTTTTGGAGGGGACCTTGGAAATTGGACAAGGGGGTTGCAATAGTTGAGGTAGGAAAGGCTGAGGGCAGCTGAAGGTTTATTTGCTTTCATTTTCTGTAAAGAAAATGAAAGGGAGTATGAGACTCAACATTTCATGAAATTCTATTGATGTAGAGAATGCCTGGAACATACTCAGAGTCCAGAGAAAGAAAGGCAAAGGATTATTCATCTTAGAAAAGTGGATCAATTAGGGCTTCTTATGTGCCAATTACAAAAGACCAAATTTAACTAGCATAAATATCAGTTTATTGCTTCATAGAGCTGAGATGTTTAGCAGGAGATCTGACCTCAGGTGAGGCCTGATCCAGGGACTCCAGTGATACCACCAAGAGGTTTCTTTAGCATTGGCTTCATTTCAACTCTTATATGGGGGCCCCTGGCACCTCCCTCATGGTAGCCGAATGGCTGTGGCAGCTGCAGGCTCTGTCTTCATACACAACACCCTTTAAGGGAGGGGGATCCCTCTGGAGACTCTTCACAAGCCTCAGGATTGCTTCTCTCTCATTGGTCTGAATTGGGTCCTGGGCCCTTTCCTGAAACAATCATCAGTGTTCAGAAGAATGGCTTAAACCAATCAGTGCCCACCTTTGGAGGTGAGAGTAGGTTCAATTTCACCCAAAATAATAGGGTGAAGAACAGGAGAGTAGTGATTTCATGAGGGTAATCTGGAATAGTGTTAGGAAGGGGAATGCACGCCAGGCAACCAATACACTAGAACAACCAATCATTTGTTTATGGAGTTCCTCCTAAACATCAGTCAAGGCCCTAAACACTCATTTAATCCTAATAAAAGCCCTAAGGGTACCACTACTTTTTCTAGCCCCAGAATGAAGCAACAGAGGCAGACAGAGCTCCAGCAGAAGGGAGGGAAGGGACTGACTGCAGCCGGGGCTCTCTGGCTTCCTCCACCCCTGCTTGCAACACTGTGCCATGGTTCTTACCCAACTCGGGTTGGGACTTACATACAGGTAGTTCTGCTCCACATAATCACTTCCTTAATACTGTTTGCTGTAAACTGTATTTCCCGTGAGATGCTTTTTGAAGAAGATGATGTTCCCATATTGCTCTGTCTGGATCATTCCACTCAGTTGAAAGCTTTTGGGTAGTTTCAGGACACTTTCATGCTTTTAGGAGTGCATGGAGAAGACAAAGAAATTTTTGCTTAAAATTACCCTTAAATCGCACTTATCTGTGATCATAAATATTAACTATGCGTTAGTGCATTGGATATATGTTCCCAGCCTTTCATCTGTAATCTTTTACTAGCAGCGTGGCTTGTGTTGTTTTTCCTGCCCTGAAGCTTTGAAGAGGCAGAGCAGACAGGCTTGTAGGGGGGAAGGAAGCAGCTTGGTAGGAAGATGTGTATCAGCCCCTGCTTTCTGAGCTCCTTCCCTTCCTTTTTTCCTTTTCCTCCTCTCTCTCCTTCTTCCTTTCTCTCTCTCTCACACTAACGATTCCCTCCTTTGTATAAAATCATGATACACTTATTTTTTTTTTAAAAAAATGTAGAAAGCACGGATGAGAAAAGGCGAAGAAAGATCTCACGTAGTCCCATCTGCTTTCTATAAATAACTGCTCTTATCTTTTTGGCGTGTTGCTTCACTTCTCTTACAGATAATAGATGACAACATCAAGCGTTTTATAGCATTGTTTTCCCTTTTAAAATACATCTACAAGATTTTGCAAGGTTATTAAATATTCTTTAGCATGTTCATTTTAAATAGAGTGGATGTGCTTATTGTGTAGATGCACCGTAATTTATGTAACCAATTCCCCACTTGGGACAATTAGATTAGTTGCCAGTATTTTGATGCTAAGACAACTTTACTCGTGAACGTTGTTGGGCTGAATCCTTGCTCATGTTGTTGACGATTTCCTCAGTTTGCTGGGTCAGGGTGTGCTCTCTTGGCAGGTAATGCCCGTCTTTCCTCTGCTCGCCTTGCTGGGGGTGGCAATCGTCACCATCAGTGTGAAGGCGACTCATGGGGCCCCCGTGAGCTGTCAGTAAGACTCCAGCATCTGCGGACTTCTCAGTGGAGGGATGCCCCTGCTGTTAGGCCCACTTCCTTTGTTTCTACCTCCGGAGATGTGTCAATTTTCCACTTATAGATTTTCAGGATGCGAGATCACAAACTGGCATCATTCTTGTTTTCCTACATGTTGATATTGACAGTGTAGTATGATCTCTTTCTCCAGTGCAAGGCTTTCCAATAGCTCTCTGGAGGTCCAGCTTGGGGAAAAAGAACACACAAGAGATACAGCAAAGATATTTAATGGTGATCCCTTTCATCTATCATTTCCAGGGCCTGCTATGGACTATGTATTATGTCTGACACTTTACTGGCTTTTAAAATAAATTTAATCTTTAATGCAACACTGTTAGGCAGGAATTATTTCTGATTTTTTTAGAAGAATGGCTTAGAGAGGTTAAGTTAGTTTTCTCAGCCTGGCTCTTTTGATGACTCCCTGCTGCCTTTACAGGTGTTTAAACCAGTTGGAGAGACCGGTTGTGCACAAATGAAAAGTTAAAGATGTTGTGCAAGGTATCCCTGGCTAGCTGCCAGATAGCCCTGTGCTCTGATAAAAGAAGGGAGAAAGCATGGGTTGTACCAGCCACGGGGACTTCTGGTGACCATTATGCTTTATATGCCGCACCTGGGGGAGAAGGGCATTTGGCTATGTGAGATTTTCCTTTGGATAGAGGCAGTCCTGCAGGTAGTCAACCCTCCCTTGAAACTGCAGAGACAGGGGTGAGCTGAATCCCACATCTGGCTCCTAGCCGAACTGCAAGGTGATCAAGGCACCAGCTCTAACCCTCACCCCTATAGCAGCTGTCTATTTGGGGAATTTCCTGGGTTTAAGAACCCTAAGCGTCTCAGCTACCAAGTGGGTTGGAAACACAAACATTGTCATCACACTTGGGGGGTTATTTTTCATAGCGGTCTACGTCACAATTTCCTACTACCAGATCAAAGAGTCTGAGGGCCAGAGAACTCAGGTGGAGACATTCCCATAATACTTGGGGCACGGTTGAGGGTCATCTTTCTGGTTTTACATTTTTTGTACTTTCGAACCCACACTGTGACATTTAAAGTGAACAGTGGCAAGATTCTCAGCCCACTGGATGTGCAATGTAAAACATAGACCAAAATCATCACTTAAACGTGGAACCAGGTAAAACATCAGGTATCTGGACACTGTGTGTATGTGCTTTTCTGGGGTTCATGGGGAAAAAATTCAATTGGCTCCAATATTCAAAAAGAAAAATACAAAATCAATGCTAATAAATGTTTAACTTAATGCTTCCTCAATGTAACATCATAATATTGAATTAATTTATCACCTTTAACTCATATCAATGTTACTGCAGAATTGTGCAAGTTGAGGACATGGTTCAGATATTGCAGGTTTCAGGGAATGGTAGAGTCATTCCTTGGGATCCACAGAAGATTGGGTCCAGGACCCCCTATGGATACCAAAATTTACAGATGCTCAAATCCCTTATATAAAATGGTATGATACCGAACTGTGCAAAATAGGTATGGGTGCATTTTGAAATGTCTGATACAATGGGGGAGGCAGGGAGGGAGTAAGGTACTCAAAGGAAGGGTGACTCTGCTTGGAAGTAAAATAAAAATGCAGGGCTCAAAAAATCTTCATAGCGATGTTGAAGATTGCCTCCTAAGTAAGGGTAGACAATAGCTCCAACCCAAGAATTCAGTTAATTTTTGCATTTGTGAGCACCTGGGGGGAATGTAGCCTGACATTTAGTTGGATTGGGACTCCAAACCAGGAAAGGCAGTGCTCTTGTCACCAAGGCAGATTCATACTCACAATTCCCCTCCTCTCAGCATCTCTTTGCATTTAACTGTAGGAAGTTGTTTAACTTGTCAGAGCGACTGTCTTCTGCACATTTGTTTGCGTCACGTGGAGATGGTAATACCCATCCCATAAGCATTAAATGAGATAATGGTGGTGAAGTGCACAGCACTTTGCCTGGCGTGTAAAGTAAGTTCCATAAATGGTGTTGAAGTTCACCTCCACCCTGCCCCCCAACAAAATGAAACAAAAAATGATATACATTTTGATTATAAAAGGATGAGGCTGAATTCATGTGTCGTCCCTGAAAACCTGCCTCAAGATTTTAGAGTCTATTTTTCCCCAGGCAAAAGGCAGCTGATGGAGGCCTACAGCTGGCGGCATATAGCTATTTAAATTCTGGCTCCAAGCATCCACATTCCTTTTTCTGGAAAACTATACCAAATGAGCCCCAGGTGTTGTGAAGGAGCCCTTAGGAACACAGAAGTGGAGCTAACTGACTGGAACGGGATAACGAACTTGTTAGCAGAGACCAGCCAGGCCTGCCTCCTGCTTATTTCCGTCGGAGTCTAGCCGCAGTCCACGGATCCAAATGACTTCCGATTTCTTTAAACAGAATTGTCACTAATTGACATTATGCAGTTCTTAACCCTTTATAAAAGCTTCACAAATAGGTCATTTACTCATTAATACAAGATGGGAGGGGTTAACAGTACTCTTAACTCTTCTGGTCACCCTTGTGCTTCCCTTGTGCTCCCTTCTCTCCACCCCGTGTTCCAGCAAACCCTGCTGGAGGTATGATCAGAGCCAACTCGGATGCTGGGGTCTAGCCCACACCCCAAGCGGCTCCCTTCCAATGGGACAGAGTCTCACCCAAGGGAGTAGTTTTGATATGGACCCTTTGAGAGGCAATGTCATGCCGTGTATGGGGTTCAGACATTTGGAGACAGCAAACCTCAGTTCAAATCCTGGCTCTGCTAATTTCTAGCTGTGTGCCCTTGGGCACGTTTTTGAACTCTCCGAGCCTCAGTTTTCTCGTTTCTAATCTGATAATAATAATATTAATAGTAAAATCTACTTTTTGGGGTTGTTGGGAAGATTAAATAAGAACGTGTATGTACATTCAGTGTCTGGCATATAGTAAGTGCTCAATAAATATTTGCATTTTTAAATGTGATCTATAATAGAAGTTGCAACAAACCTTTTGGGAGCCCAGCAAGATAAGCAATGAGCCCCTTCTGGGGAGGTCAGGGAAGTGACTGCCTCTGCCTGGAAGCAAAATTCTTTGAACTGGCTCTTTTCTGTCCGTGAGCAAATTTTCACGTAGGGAGGCTGCATTTATCTTGACTGGGAATTTGAATTTGCAGTTGCACATTCCAAGGGCCTTGCAAGGCCTTTCTGGTTTGTGAAAAGGAGCAGCAAAGGGCACCTGCAGAAGCTCTTACTAACTGTGTGACTTTAGGCAAGTGCTCCTAACCTCACCAAAGATAAACTCTCATCAGCAAAACGGAGATCCTAATCCTGGCTATCTGATATCATTGCTGTGGGATTAGGAGAGAATGTGAAACCTTTAGCAGAGCGCCTGGCGCCTTGCAGGTGCCCCTTAAAATTTAGCTATTACAGTTTGCATTATCTGAGCCCCAAGACTGCCTCGAACTTCCACATTTCCAGAGAAAGATGCTTGGGAAGAGGTTTGTGAGTCTCCTGCCTGCCAGGTGGTCTGATTCTCTGTCTTTTTAAATGCCTGCACACATGTTATTTATTTATTTTTGGTTAACGTTAAATTGAGGTTTTGGCCGAAACTCAGCCTGCAGCGTACTTGAAAAGCCAACAGGCTCGTTGGGCAGCCGATAAAGCTCTCGGGATTTCCCCGCAGGGCTGCGGAGAGTACAGACAGGAAGCTCGGGGACCCGGCCCTGACCAGAACTTCCTCGGGGGAGGCTGGCGGACAGCACGCGCGTCCTGCACGGAACTCTCTAGAGCATGCAGGCCAAAGCAGCCTTCTGTCCCCCTCGCGTGCTGGAAGAGGGTCCCCGACCCTCACCCGTGGGTGAGGACCCTGCAGGCAGCAGGAGGGAGGGGGACGCTCCCCCTGGGGACAGGCTGAATGACACAGCCAGGCTGGAACCTTCCATTCCGGCCCAGCCTCTTCCTCCCTCGCTCGCTGCACCGAGGAGGGATTTAGAAGGGACTTTCCAGAGAGCGTTAGCGTGCAGGGTGTGGAGATGGAATAAAAGCATATGCAAATAGGCCTCTGCGTGCCTTCCTCTACCCCAGTGAGCAAGAGTCTCTCTCCAGAAAGATGCTCTTTCTCCAAGACACTTGACAGCTCTCTTCCTTCCCTGGATGGCCGCAGCAGGGCCGTTGGAGTGGTAAAACCCAAAAGGGGTGGGCAGGATGGACAGCACAAAAGGAGCAAAATGAAAAGGGAGAGAAGGGGGGCCGGGGGTGGGGGGAGGTGGGAATGATAAAATAAAATGAAATTTTAGGAGCTCGCTGTGAGTATGAGCTGGGAAAAAAAATAATCATTGCAAGCTGATTTATTATGTACTTATCTTTCTCTGAGAGGCAGCAGGCTTTTGTACAGTGGATTATTGCGGAGTAAATGGCACATTAAAGATATAATCAAGATGTTTAAAGCATATTGAATGACATTAGAATTAAAGTAGGTGAGACTTTTGTCATGGTCTATAAATATAAAAATGTCAGTGACTTGGAGATATTTCCAATGCTTTAGTTAAGATGTGATTCCATTTCCAAAAGGAGAATTATTTTTAACCTTTTGTTATTTCCAGTGTGGGGTGGGATGGGGTGGGGTCGGGAAGTGGTTTAGAACCTCTCTATGGATGATAAAACAATATGCTTTAAACCCTGGAGTTGTAGACTGCGGGCTCTATTTAGCAAGTCATAAACATTCTTGCAGTGACAATGGATGAAAATATTGCACAGTAAATAATGGTGCACTTTGAGGGGCTGGAGGCTGGGGGATTATGGCTATTACTTTTTGTTTATTGTGTTCCTATTCTCTATCTCATTCAATCTTTGGAGATTGAGTTTATTTATTTTCTATTTTTTTTTAGAGAATCTTTTTTACATGCTGAACTTGACTTGTATATTAATTGGCAAGCAGTGTCACTTTTATTTCTGGATGCCTTAATGGGCTTAATTATTGCATTGCATTTTCTTGTGAGTTGGGACTTTCCTGTTCGGAGTCCATTATTTCATTTGTCTGCCTGGTTCTGCTTTGCTCTTATCCTAAACCTTTCTGACTGTGTAGGGTTATGCTGACAATGGTTTTTTTTGACAGAACATTCTTCTCTTCATTTTTTTTTTTTTTTAAATCACATTTCTGTCCTTATGCATAGCACTCCTTGGAACAGATGAGTAGCAGTACAAGAAGTTCATTGTGGTGGTGCTCACAGAGAGAGAGAGAGAAGGTAGAAACTTTGACTCTGGGGGTTGTTCAGACTGTTTGGATTTGCTTGGACTGTTAGCACATGGGGTAGGTGGTGACTGGTATTAACTTCAAGATTCCATGAGGCCCAGGCCTGGGATGGGGCGAAGAGCTGCCTGGATAGCTGGGTGTTGCATTCTTGGTCCTCTCCTCATCCCTGAAATCCTATAGTCACACTTTCTCCAGAGGTCCTGTGGGATCAGACCAAAGCACTGCATCAGCTCTGTGGAGTCTTATCTTTCCGGTGTAGGCCTTTGGGCTAAACCTGTAGTGAGTATTCGTTTTCCCTGGCTGTCAACAATTTATAATCTTGGGTGTGGTCCCTAAAAGCCAATTTTGGGGCACTTTTTGAATTGCAATGGTGATTCCTCTCTCTGGTTGGTCTACAATCTGGCAAAACTTCCTTATTTTGTTCCTGGCTTCAGTCTTAACAATAGAAAAGTATCTATTTATTTATTTAGAAATGAGGTCTTGCTATGTTGCCCAGGCTGGTCTCAAACTCCTAGGCTCAGACAATCCTCCCATCTCAGCCTCCCGAGTACCTGGGATTACAGGCGAGTACCACTGCTCCCAGCTTCTACATTCTTTTTTTTTTTCTAAACAGTAACTTATGAAGTATTTTTATGATTCACAATTTGCAAAGCATTTTCATGTGTCATTTCATGTAATTCTTTAATAAATTTGTAAGTTTAGAGACAGTAGAATTGGCACATAATGGGAGCTTATTAAATCCTTTTTGAATGAATGAATTAAATCCATTTTACTGCTAAGGAAATTGAGACTTAAAGAGGTCAAGTAATCTACCCAAGGCCCCACTACCCAGAAGGGACTCGCATCTGACTTTTCCCATTCAGATTGGCTCTTATACTTTTATATGCTATTTTTTATCTTTTCTCCAAGATTTTTTTTTTTTTTTGAGACAGGGTCTTGCTTTGTTGCCCAGGCTAGAGTGCAGTGGTGTCCTCATAGCTCACTGCAATGTCAAACTCCTGGGCTCAAACGATCCTCTTGCCTCAGTCTCCCAAGTAGTTGGGACTATAGATGTGTGCCACTATGCCCAGCTAATTTTTGTATTTTTTGTAGAGACGGGGTCTTGCTATGTTGCTCGGGCTGGTCTTGAACTTCTGGCCTCAACTGATCCTCCTGCCTTGGCCTCCCAAAGTGCTAGGATTATAGGTGTGAGCCACTGCGCCCAATCTCTCCAAAATCTTAGAATGATCTTTTTGTTCTTTAAGAAAAGGTAATAAAACAGTTGGATAGACCACCAAAAGGGTGGCTGAGGGCCTTGTTTGCCTCTCTGTATAGACCTTTCTTAAGTTTCTGACTCTGCTGAAGACTTATATATCCTTGAGGGTATGACTATTTAGGTACATTCCTTGTTTGCGATAAGAACACAAGTTCATGCTGAAAAAAATGACTGTCCTGGATTTATAATATTTCTCGGAGGTTTGGGCATAAAACTCTGCAGATCTCACGGGAATCTAATTTCAGAGTTTTGGAGGTGGAACCGAACATTTTCTCTCGCTTTGTCTGGAGGGAGTCATGCAGTGCCACCATTTGGGCACAGGCCTGGTGTGTGGGGATCAGCAGTTGTCTGGCCTACAATCCTTACCAGCTGGTCCCACTGCTGGAGAAAATGTCACCCAAATTAGTTCAGACATTTAAATAACAAGAGCAAAGCCAATTGCTCTAGCAAAGCCCAGAATTAGGCTCTAGGGTCGCCCCAATAATACTCCGTGTGCTTGCCAGAGAATTCCTTTACCTGGTAACACCAGGAACAGAGAGAAGGAAGGAGAACCTCTCTCCTAAATCTAAAGCTAATGAGAGAGGAATGCCAGTGGGTGTTCCCCCAAGGGCCTTTCCCTTTGCCTTCTGCAACCCGAGAGTCAAAGCTTTCCGTTGTGAAATGTCTCCCAGAGGAAAGCTGCGAAAACAATTCTGATTATTTCCTTATTGAAGTGATACTCCTCACCTCTCCGATATGCAGTTGTATTGCCGCACAGCTTGTCTCAAACCTGTTAGTCTTTTCTGTAATGATTTTTGTGTCTTGTTGAGAAAGTGAAGGTCATAAAGATTTATTCTTATGTTTACTTTTAAAGCTTTTATAGTTTTTGTGACCACATTATTCATTTGCACTTAACTTTTTCATCCACCTGATGGGTATGTTTTGTACGGAGTGAGACATTATCTGATGTTAATTTTTTCCCTCTACTAGTTTCTAGTTTTTCCCTCTACTTTCTTTCTTTTTTTTTTTTCTAAATAAGCTTTTAACTTAGGATAGTTTTATATTTACAGAAGAGTTGCATAGATAGTACAGAGAGTTCCTGTACACCCTTCTCTTCTTTGTGATTAGTTTCTCTGCTTTGAAAGGATATTTTGACTGGCTCCTAAATTGCAGCATATACGTATATATCTCTCTAGAATTTCACTTTTACTCTGTTGAACCATTTGCTGTTTCTGCCCCAAGGTAACATATCTGATTATTATTTCTAGAGATGTCATAGCTTTTGATAGGGAACCCGAGGGCTTTTATGAGGTCAAATTCAGCCTCTGGGCAAGTAAATTCAGCCCTGTTTGTGGGTGGTGTTGCTACTGAGGTGACCTGCCAGGAAGCAGCACAGCTAGTACGTAGGGAAAGGAGGTGATCACTGGTGATCGGCCCTTTTCTGTGAGTGCAAACCCTGAACACAATAGCAAGGACCAGGCTTTGGAGTAGGGTTCCTTTACTTCGGCACTATTAACATTTTGGGGCTGATAGTTCTTTGCTGTGGGGGGCTAACCTGTGCGTTGTAGGATGTTTAGCAGCATCTCTGGCCTCTACCCACTAGATACCCCCTGACACATGACACCTTGACAATGACAACCAACTCATAACAATGAAAAATATTTCCAGACATTGCAAATGTCCACTGGGGGTAACTGCCCCTTCCCCACATTGAGGACCACTGCTCTGGGTCAGCCTGAGTGTTACCGCCAGCTCTACTGCTCAGTGATAGTTCAGTGCCTCATTTCCTCCTGTGTCAAGTGCAAACAGTAGCGGCGCCTATCTCCTAGGATCGGCCTGAAGACCAGACGAGCTAATACACATGAAATACTCAGAACAGACTCTGGTAGGACAGACCCAAGCTCATTGTTAACCATTACAATTATTTCAAAAATCTTTTATATTTGATCTCACGCCTAAAAAACACACAGAGTTCACATTTTTCCTTTATCTCCACATCTTCCCCACGGTGGAGCAAATGTGTTTCAGTCGCAACAATATGCACCAAAACATTACATGTCTACGTTAATGAAATGGAACTCTATTTTCAGGGCTCCGTGACTGCTAATTAATCAGTTCCCATGATAACCTCATCTGAGCTGCGTGTGATTTTTATTTGCAGCTGCGGAGCAGCAATTCCAGTTAGTTAACAGGCCTTTAAGTGACAATCCAGCTCTGTGGAGCGGCAGAAAGGCCCTGAAATGATTTTCTAAGCAAGATGGTAATGACAGTGGGGAAGATAGAAATCTGGGATAAGGAGAAGACTGAGGATTTACTTGATTCATTAACTGGATGTCTGTGGGAAAGCCATGTTCATTTACTGTTGAAATACATCATCATCTTGCAATGCAGGGCGGATGGACGAAGACCCGTCTTCCAGCAATTCATGTTACTTAGTCACCCAGAATTATTATTATTTGTGTGTGTGTGTGTGTGTTTGTGCATGTTGCCTTTCGTAGCAGGAGTTATTGTAAAACCATAGTGTCTGCTATTAAGCTTGCTTGAGAGCCTTTCTCATGGGGCTGATTATTTCTAGCATGTAAGAAGCTGTGGCTGAGGATGGCGGGTGTGGGCTGTCTCTACCTTTGTCCAGGGGGGCTCATTTCCTTCCTCCAGTGGAACCGGGATTTGGTGTGAAGAAGAGAGGGGAGTGCCCTGGCCTGAGCACTAGGGGCCCTAGGACAGACGGGTCAGGCTTGTTAGTGTGACAGCTTTGGTGAATGCGCTTAGCCAGTGCAGTGGAGAGGTTGGGAGCCTCCCCCCGGAGTGGGGATGGAAACCCCGTTCTTTAACTTGCCAGCTGTGTGGCCTTGGGCAAGCGCTGAGCCTTTCCCAGCCTCATTCTTCTCATCTGTAAAATAATAGTGATCAAAGTACCTACCTCACAGCTTTGTTATGCATTTTGGGTGAGATAATTCATGTAGCCCAGTGGCTGACATGTAATAAGCACTGGATACATCTTAGTTATGATGATTGTTATTTCTCAATGAGTGCCTCCCGTGACCCAGGCATTGTGCTAGCGATGGGGGATACATTCAGGTCAAATAAGACATTTTGTGCGTCCAAAGAGTGTCTTCCCTGGAGACTGGAATGAGAGGGGTGTTTCCATAGAGGTGAGCACCGAAGGCTGTAGAAGTGGGGCGGGAGTTACAGAAACTCTGCAGGAGTGGTGACCTTAACCCAGGGACTTGTCCCCGGAGACTGGTACCTTAGTAACTACCAAGGGAATGAGCTCTAGACACAGGCAGAGCCTATGCACATAGGGAGACATCATCAAGACCATGGAAACAGGGGTGTGAAACTTAGCATAGTCCCCCCTCCAACCGCCCCCACCAATAGAAAACAATTGCCAAGTTTGAAATGGATAAGCTGGAAGACCAGAGAGAAATGCATCGCCTGCTTCTGCTTAGTGATCCAGCCAACGGATAGTTGCTGGGACTGTAAGCATTTTGCTTCGGGTGTCTGATTTCCAGCCATCTGGGCCCCAGAGCCTGGAGGTGCCCAGCGCAAGGTGCATGGGCTGCAATTATGTGTTTGGTGACTTGTGTTTAGTAAAGACTCTTTTCTTCTTATAAGAACTCGCCTCATGGTTATAAGGGGAATTTGTTTTACAGAAAGGGACAGCACAGTCCAATACTGGAGGATGAATTTGTAGTTTCTTTTTCTTGGTAAAAATTTGTTGACCCCCAAATGTTCCCATGTCTGCCCCAGCTTTCATCCTAAGGCTATGCGTAGTGATCTAAATGAGACAATTAGACATACTATTCAAAATTTAAAAAAAAATAAAGTTCTATGTAAGGGACTATTTTTTTTATAGCTAACATATAAAACAATTTGGATGCCTCTCTTTTACACCTATTGAGAGTGAACTGGGAAACCAGCATTAATTTAGCTTTGAAAGGGTATTAAATTTATAAAGTTACACTAGACACACGTCTCTCTTAAAAGCCTCACATATTGAAAACTCATTCCTTTATTCTAACTCTCCATATAGCAAAAGCAAAATGCCACCCTAGTAGTTTTTGGTGCAAGGGCTGGCGAAGTCATATTTGTAACAACTTTTGGGTTAGATTTTAATTTTCCCTCATATGGTAGGAAAAACACATAAAAGGAAAAGCCGTGAATTCTCGGAAATAGATATGAATAACTTCTCTGTCATAGCGCACCATGACCAAATGAGGTGTGGGATTTCTTTTCATAGGACAAGTTATACATTTGCCCGACAGAATTACACAATAGGACTCTGTCTTAAGAGAGAGTTCAGCTTTTTATTGATTTGATACAACTGCAATTTTCCTAGGCTCTGCACTGGGGAAATGCTAATAATGGATCGAGCAGTCGAGCTGATAAATGTAAATGGTCAATGGTTAAAAGACCTTCATATTGTTCTTTTGTTTCTGTGTTTTCTGACTACAAGTCTCATGAAGATGACAAAACGGCTCATAGCGAAAAATGCGTTCTGCTAAATAGAGGCGATTACTTTGCCGTGTTGCTCTGTCCTGCTCCCCGTTCTGGCTGAGAAATGGTCTGGCTGTGCAGTTTAAGTTCATTTTGACCTGGCTGCTTCAGCAGTACAGGAGCAAACTGTGCCTCCTTGGAGAGGCAGACTCTGGGGAGCTGGTGGTAGGAGGGGCTGGGTACAGGCCGGGGTAGGGACCAGGGAGGGGACCAAGAAGGGGCTCACCTTTCAGGCCCTGACTGCCTCTGATGTCCGGCTTTCCATGCAATGCAGTGGCTGTTCAGGGAGCTTGTGGGAGGTCTTCTGGAAGTTATGGTGGTCTTCAGAAACCGAACATGTCAGGCAGAGGGTGGGAAAGTGACTGGGGACAGGAGGGGATCTTTCAGAGGGCAGAGAGCGGGAGCTGTTAATCATAATAAAAGGAATGAATTTGTTATCATAAAATAATTTAAGAAGTGTTTTCTAATTGTCTCCCACGTGCCCGGCACTGCTGTGAGGAGGTGGGGTTATAAGAGGTAGAAAACATGATATCTATCTGAGAATTTCACAGCCTCACAAGACTTGCACGATGGATGCAAGACCCTGCAGGATCACATGATAAATTAATTACGTGATCGGATGATGGATATGCGGAACTATTTCTTACCTTCCTCCTAACCGTGGACCACATCCAGCCAGAATATTTAATGCCATCTGGATCACACATCTCCCCTGCTTCCTCTGTCTTCCGTTAAGGTCAACTGCAAATTGCTAAGCAAGGCCAACGTGAACCGGCCCTTGCCTGCCGGGGCCTGCCTGGCCTTCTGCCATCCCCGTTGTCATTATTGGTCTCAACAGAGGGGGTCCTCTCTGTCCCCACCAGTGAGCCCCATCACATCCTATCTTGGAGTGTTTGAACATTCCTTTCCCTCTGCCTGGGACTCCTTTCACCTGGTCTTCACCAGACCACAGCCTTGCTTAGCAATGATCCTCCAGGATTTCTCCTTAAACGTCACTTCTAACCACCACGTGCTTCATAGGACCTTGAGCTATTCAGCTGGTAACGCTTATCATGTTTGGACGCACGTGTTCGTATGGTTATCAGTGAGCTCTCGGCCTCTCCTGTTGTTTGGTGATCTCCACGAGGACAAGGGCAGGGCTGTGCTTGTCTCACTCCCTGCTGCATCCCGGGCATCTGGCGCAGGCCTGACACCGAGCAGGTGCCCTGTCAGAGAGTGATGAGTGAATGGATGTTCAGAGGTGTTCCTCGGGGTCAATGCCATTGTCCTGTCCAAGCACTTTGTTTCTCCTCCTCCTGGAGCACTTAGTGTGTTGTACTAAACACCCTGTTTGTCTACCCTCACACATCCATCAGCTTCCAGAGGGTAGGGATTGGATCGTAATCATCTTTTGGTCTGCAGAGCCTGGCTCATGTAGGAATTCAATGGAGGTCTGTGGGGTGAGGGAAAGAATGAATGGTGCATGAATAGAGGGGGACTTACCTGGGTTTTAAAGCATGCCTGGGGCTAAGGGTGCAGGAAAAGTGAATTTAAGGATCTGAAATAGCAGTGGGAGCTGGTATATAAAACAAGATTAGAATTTTTGTCTTTAAAAAAAATTTTTTTTTTTAAAGCTGAAAATCTGAATTAGAAAAATACCGGATAGTCACCAGACACAGCATGACAGGATGTACACATGCTACAAAGATTGGAGGGTTGGGGTGGGGAGGAGGTTGGGAATTTCCCCAGCTGAGCTTTATACCTTGAATGATGTCTGTCTTTTGGCTCACTGCTGATCTCAGGTGTCTTATCCATTCAACAAATACCCATCGGGCACCTATTCCATGCATTCTCCGTGGGGAATAGTGTTCCCCACCCCGCCAAGACATGACAATTGGCTTCTAGGGAGTAAAAAAAGAAATCTTACTCTCTGTATGCATAAAGCACAGATACACATATGGCACATATATGCATACATTTCATAGGGGGGCCGATTAGGAAAAATGTCTGAAAAGGCTCCTTAGGGGGATGATAATGAAAAAAAGGTTGAGAAACTGACCTGCTCTTCGCCAGGCATTATTGCCCCTCCCGTAGAATTTTCCTTTTTATGAGGCAGAATGACAGTAAACAGATAAGTACCTGTGACTGTGAACAGATAATAAATTCTATGAAGAGGAGGAGCAGGCCGCGGGGAGAGGACATATGGGGTGGGCAGTGGGGCACGTCTGTGGTTATGTAGGTAGAGCAGTTTGGGTGGACTCTGACGAGGCGACATTTGAGAAGAGTCTGGAGGAAGTGAGGGGTGAACACTGGAGGCTGTTCTGGGGGAAGAGCATGCCAGGAAGAGGCCACAGCTTGGTGCAATTAGGGACAGCAAGGAGGCCAGTGGGGAGGAGGGGATGGAGGAGGGAAGGCTGGTAGCAGATGAGGCGGGGGCAGAGGCAGGGGCCCCGTCCCCAGGGCCCACGCAGGCCATACGAAGAGGGGTTTGGAATTTGTTCTCAGTGCGATGGGTAGCTGCTGGAGAGCTTCACGCAGGCGAGTGACATGACCTGATTTATCTTTGAGTAGGATGGCCCTGGCTGCCGTCTGGAGGGTGGACTGTAGAGGCAGGAGTGGAGTCAGGGGACCTGGCTGGTGCCAACGCCCAGGTGGGAGATGACGGTGGCTTGGGGGAGGGTGAGCAGTTCGATTCCAGGTGCACTGTGAAGGCAGAGCTTGCAGCACTTACAGCAGGATTGAATGAGGGGTCTCCTTCCTACCAGCTGCCTGCCCCTCTTAATCCCTTTCGGGAAGAAACTGTTTTTGTTTATGTCTGCAAGAGGCCACCGCCGGGGCAGATGGTTCAAAGTGTTAGTCATGTGTGTTCGGGTGGGTGTTTTCACTGCGTAGCTTCTCCTCCTCTGTCTCCCCTTTCTTTCTTTTCATCAAGCGAGGATGACAACAGGATTCACCTATGGCTTTGTGAGAGTGAAGCGACATGTGCATGCCAAGTGCCTGGCTTGGGTCTGGCACGCTGTTGGCATCTGGTGAGCGGTGGCTTTCATATTGTGTGGCTCCCCTCTTTTCATCAGATTTCTGTGTTGCTGGCTCTCCTGTCTCAGGGTCACCTAAGTTGGAGCACTTTGGGTGTGGGTATCACTTTTCCTCTTTCTATGTCTTGGTTTTTCTTCATGGGAAAGCAGAGGCAGAGCTTGCTTAACGGGTAAAACAGTGGATACTCTCAAATAATGTACATTGTGTTCTGAGTCTTCAAGGCCACGTGGAGCTGAGGGTGATGGAAAAGCCATCACATGTCACTTGAGGGAAGCGAGTGTCTAGTGGATCATGTTGAGTGATCAGAATTGAGGCTGCAGCATGAGCAGCACAAGACGTTTATATAGTAATCACCAAATTGTGTGGATCCAGCCAGAATAAAAAAGTGCCTGGAGCTTTGGCTTAGGGCCGAGGACAAATGGGAGCATGAAGCCCGGCATGGAACAGAGGGATGAAAGGCATGGATGTAGCACAGTGACAGACATAAATAGATCAAGTTTACGCGGAGATGAAATGCACAGCTGCCGATTCCCCACTCCGCACTCACGGCAGACTTGGAGCTGGAATTAGAACCCTGGCAGCCAAACCCCAGAGCCTGTCTTCTAAGCATTACACTTTTCTGTCTCCACATATACCCAAATGCCACCTCAGAATTTTTCCACCTGATACATTAACTCCCCCTTGCTTCATTAAGGTGGTGAAATTCAGGTTCAAATTACAGTTGCCATTCATTTGCTCGTTCACTTGTCCATGAATTAAACAATACTTTTGTGCATCTACCAGGTGCCACTCATAATGTTAGATGCTGGGAATCCAGTGGAGAATAAGACACATCCCTGTTCGGGGCTACATTTAGTGGAAATAACACTTCTTGTCTAGGACTTCCAGTCCTGGGGAGGACCCAGGGTTTGTGTGATTGGTGGCTAATTTAGTGGGGCCCTTCTCTGCCTTGAACCAGAAAGTCTCTCAATTGGTGATAAAAATCAGCAACAATCTGAAAAATGAATTATGATGCCCCATCGTGCACGCTGGACCAGAAATTGAGCCACCTGCCATCTTTTTCTGACCTGGCTGAGTTAACTGTTTCACCCTGGGCCTCAATTATAACTCGTGTTCATGCAATGCTTCCTCATACGTTAATTCACTTTGCTCCTTCCAGTACTTGATTGGAGAGAGAGGGCCATTTTCTTAGGGGGTCTCTGATGTGCAGAGAGGTTATGTGACCTGCCTAGTTTTCATAGATGGTAGGAGACAAGCTGGGACTCAAACCCAGTTCTAACTTCTATTTCCTTGTTTTTATTATCTCATCATGCTGTCATCTTAATGTCTTTAGTCTCTAAAAGTTCCCTCCCTCACTCCCTTCCTTCCTTCTTTCCTTTCTTTCTTCCAAATCATTGGAGTGTCTACTATGATGAAAACGTCATGCTAGAAGCTGGAAATGTTATGGAAACACACACACACACACACACACACACACACACACACACACACACACACACACACAAGTTAAAAGGCAACCCACAGAATGGGAGAAAATATTTGCAAATCACATATATAAGACTTGTATATAGAATATATAAAGAATGCTTACAACTCAATAACAAAAAGACAAACTACCCAACTAAGAAACTGACAAAGAATCTGAATAGACATTTCTCCAAAAAAGCTATGCAAATGGCCAGTAAGCACATGAAAAGATGCTCAACGTTATTAGCCATCAGGGAGATGCAAATCTAAACCGCAATGAGATACTACTTCACACTCACTAGGTTGGCTATAATGAAAAAATAGACAATAACAAGCATTGGCAAGGATGTGAAGAAACTGAAACCCTCATACACTGCTGGTGGAATTGTAAAATGGAGCAGCCACTTTGGAAAACAGTCTGGTAGTTAATCATAGAGTTAACATCTGACCCAGAAATTCCACTCTTAGATATACATCCAAGACAAATGAAAACATATATCCACGCAAAACTTATTCATGAGTGTTCACGGAAGCATTATTCATAACAGGCAAAAGGTGGAAACAACCCGAATGCCCATCCGCTGATGAATGGGTACAGAAATGCAGTAGATCCATACCCTGGAACATTATTCATCCGTAAAAAGGAATGAAGTACTGGTACATGCTAAAACATGGATGAACCATGAAAACATTATCCTAGGTGAAAGACACGAGTCACCAAAGGCCACATATTATATGATTTCATTTATATACAATGTCCAGAATAGGCAAATATATATAGACAGAAAATAGATTAGTGATTGCCTAGGGGCTGGGGGAGGGCGCTGGAGAGTGACTGCTAGTGGGTATGGGGTCTGTTTTGGGGATGATGAAAATGTTCTCAAATTGATTATGGTGATGGTCACTCAACTCTGTGAATATACTAATAACCAATGAATTTTATAGTTTAAATAGGTGAATTGTATGGTACATGAGTTATAGCTCAATAAAACCATTATGTATATATTTTTGAAAAAACACTAGCATGGTCTCTGCCCTTGTGGAAAACATAATCTTGTTGGGAGATAATATTAATGAAATAATTATAAATATACAATATAATTATAATTATACCATGATTAATAAAATAACTAATTATTTAGCAATCTAACGGTTACAAATTATGGTAAGTGCTATGAAGGGAAAGAACCAGCTATTAAGAGAGAGACTAGCAGGAGGGTAATGGGGGTAGATAAACATTTTCAAGGGCTCTAACAGAGATCCCCAAAGTGGCTTAAACAAAGTAGATGTTCGATGCTTGCTGATACATCAGTGCAGGCATAAGCAGTCTAGGGCTCATCTGGGAGCCCCACAATTTTGGGGATCTGCCAGCAGGCGGCTCCGCCCTTCCCTGGGAGAGCTGTGCTCATTTGCATTGTCCCCGGTGGCTCTGCACCATGTCTACAGTCCAAGCCTGAGAAGAGGGGAGGAAAGAGTGGAAAACTCATCACTTCCGCTCACATCAGCACTTAGTCACACGAGGCTAGGAAGTGAAGTCTTTGTACCAGGTGTTCATGTGCCTAGATACAACTCAGGGGTTCAATCAATATAGAAGGAGGAGAGAACATACATCGGGCAAACATTTAGCAGTCTCTGCCTAGGTGGCTTCTCTGAGGAAGTGTCATTGAAGGCGAGAACCTCAGGGATGAATTGGTGTTAAAGAGGAAGAGTCTTCTAGGCCAGGGGAACAGCATGTGTGAGGGGCAGGAGGCAGGAAAGATCCGCTAGCACATTAGTAATGTTTAAGATGTGCATGTCTACCATGCACATACCCTCTGGATGTTTAGGACATATGAACACCAGGACTAGATCTGGTACAGGAAGCCGCTGCGCCGGATTTACCGGGCTTTTCTGTCTTGTATCTTACAGGGCTGGGACAGGCCTGGACCGCATGGAGGGGTCTTTGCCCCATCTCTGGAGAGCCTATGTGTATCCTCAGCTTTGAGAACTGAATTCCATGAGTTGTGTCAGTGTCAGACCTGTGAAATTCAGTTCTTCAGCTGGGATATCTCTGTCGTCGTGGGCTTGAGGACCCCGGGGAGAGCGGATCCCGAAGAAATTTTTCAGTCTGCTGAGGAGCTTGGAAGACTGGAGACAGGAGGATAAAGTCTCAGGCTCCGAGGGACTCAGGAGTGTGGGGTCATGTGAGAGGCACTCATGTGATTGTGAGAAGACTTGAATTGTATGCTAAGCAGGGTTCTAACTAGCTAAATGAATGATCTCAGCAAGTCGCTCTTGCTACTGCTGCTGCTGCTACTCGTTTACATTTATTGATTGCTCACGATGATTCCAGTACTGTACTAAGTGCTTTACATGCTGTTCTAGGAGACTCTTGGGAAAAATCGCTTTAAGGACGCTTGAGACACATGGCATTGCCATGCGATGATTTTTTTCTCTCTTCATGGGATCAGATGGAATTAATAGAACGTAACAATTATACTTTAGCACGGACTGCTGAGATTTCTCGTCCGTTTTTAAAATCTGTGATGAAAGAAGATGAGAAACATGGCTACATCCTTCTGCTGGCTCCCCCCTCCCCTTTTTTGAATCTCTACCTCTTTGCCTTCCATAAATATGTTAGGGCTGCATTGTACCTTCGTATTCCAAATGAGGGAAAAAGAGGTTGTAATTAGACCTCACCACAACCCCCAGTTTCTCCAGGGAAAAGGAATATAAAGGTTTCGAGGGCCCTCTCCGTGTGCTGACATGGTCAGCTATATGCTGTGGGTCAAATCCTCCAGCTTTTGCTCACAAGTAATATCTGGACTTTATTAGGCTTTAGATTTAGTGGGGAATAAAGAAAGTGCTTTGTCTTTTGGGAACTCATCTTTGATTTATCCCTGTCTCTTGGTGTCCTGGAATTGGCATGTCATTATTATCTCCAGAATGAAAGTGTAATCTGGCCCCGAGAGGGGAGGCAGGCCCAAGGCGAGAGAGCCGACAGTATGCTCCTTCTCACCCGGTCTTCTCAGTGACACCGAGTTTACTGAATGCCTGCTACGTGCCCAGCACGGTGCCCCAGGGCTTTGCACGTGCAACCTCAGTGAATCTCGCCAAACCTCATCTGGAAAATGGGGACAAATTAACAAAAGGATGTCCAATAAAAAAAAGTGTAACCATGTTCTACAGATGCATAAGGGTGCTTGGTTATTATGAAAGCCCCCTGGCGAGGGTGTGGGACATGGGTGTGTTCTCTGGGGCGTACTGATCAAATCAAGGCCCTCCCCCACCCTTCTCACACACTCTGCCCACTTCCGCCCTCTGCTTAGCAGGCCCTTAGCCAGTGACTCATTCTAGAACCAGAACACTGGTGAATCTCAAGTGAGATCAGAGATCAGTGTCTTCAGTCTTAGGCTGCTGGAGAAAATCCAGAATTTATACTAGAAGCTCCAGATGCTCTGGGTTTCAGCACCTCTGTGCTGTGGAGGGACCTAGAACTTTGATTGACTACAAAAGGCTCGTCTTTATTTCAGGTGCACTCTTCTGAAAGCAAGCCTGATAAACGAAATATGGAATTCTCTCTCTCTCTCTCTCTCTTTCTCTTTCACACACACACACACACACACACACACACACACACACACAGAAACTTAAAAAAAAAAACTACTTGATGTATCTATGAAGAGTAGGCAAAACTTCATTATATAAAAGAATACTTCATTTCATAAGAGGATTTGTGTTAAGATTCCATTAGGTAGTACATTTCCCAAAGATTTTTGAAGTTGTGTTTGCTTTATTAAAACTTAATTGATATAAGTGGAAAAAGCAGGTTTCAAAATAACTTGAATTCCGTGATTCAATTTATGTAAAATTATAAATGTATATAGCAATATGTATAGTGAAAGATGTACATCAATTTATTAACAAGGGTTATCTCTGGGGTGGTGAGATTTGAGATGTGTTTTCCTTTTTTTTTTGCATTTTTCTCTTGTTTAACTCTTACACTGAACATGTTTAATTAAAACAATAAAGTTATTGAAGAAAGTTAATCACTTAATTTTGATGAATCGAGACAGTACTAGTGCTATGCATTTGTTAGAGATTATGTTGCAAAGTTGGGTCTTGGAGGAGTGGAGGGAGGTTCCCCATGTCTTGTCCTATGAAGGAGACAGGCACAGGGCAGTATGTAGTGTGATTTTTTTTTTCTGCAAGAGGAGAAATGTGTGTGTGTGTGTGTGTGTGTGTGTGTGTGTGTGTGTGTGTGTGAGTGAGATTATCTGTGTGAGTGTATGGGAGTCCACTGAGTATTGGGTGTTAAGGTAGCAGGTGATTTTTTTCTCTCCATTATGCTTTTCTGCCCAAATAAAAAAAGAACACTCTGTGTGCTACTTTCCAAAAATCCATCTATTATAGGCTGGTGGTTTTTTAATGTGGTTTTTGGACCGCCAACATCAGTATCACCTGGTAACTTGTTAGAAATGTAAATTCTCAGGCCTGCCCAAGACCTACTGAATTTGTTTTCTCACACCCTTTGGCTGACTTTTACATACACTGAAGTTTTAGCACTGCTGGGGTTAATCAAGGGACATCCCTATTTCACTGAATTGAAATGTAGGTGATATTGGTGATAGGAAAGATGCTGGCCCACTCCTACAAGTGTACACGTAGATATTCCCCAAAACTTATCTCTGAGAGATGAACAGCAGGACCACAAAACTTCAAGATTGTTATCAATGATATTTCCACCAGTGAATAGATCTCTAAGTTTTTTTTTTTTTTTTTTTTTTTGAGACAGGGTCTTGCTTTGTTGGCCAGGCTGGAGGGCTGTGGCACAATTGTAACAATCATAGCTGGGCTCAAGTGGTCCTTCCACCTCAGCCTCTCAAAGTGCTGGGATTGCAAGCATGAGCCACCATGCCCAACTCTAAGTTTTTAACCTGCAAGCTTTAGGTACATAAAACCATCTAAAGAAGTTGTTAGTTAAGGCAGGTTCCTAGGTCATACCCCTGACCCATAGACTCAGCGTCTCTAGGGACCTGTCATTTTCACCATCACTCATAACGAATTATATCAAGGAAGTTCTAGGACAACACTTTAAGCAACTGCTCTAGGCTTTTTCAGACTTTTTTTTTTTTCTTTCCTGTATCCTTACGTTTCTTCTTTCCAATTCATCCTTTCCCTTTCTGTTATGATTGATGGGGTCTCAGAAGCAGATTAGTCATCCTTTGGGCTCTGTGCTTGGGAGAAAACAGCTCAGCTGCTGCTAGAGCTATTATTTGTCCCTGCCTTGGGAGGAATAATAATAATAATGGAAGTATTGATTTGCTATCCTCAGATATCAGAAGAAGGTCATGATTTATCAGCTCACATTGATGGGACGCTGTGGGAAGTTGGACACAGTACTCGGTAGTCTTCCTAACCATGGCACCCAGTTGCTGTGATTCAGTGATTTAGGGACATGGTAGCTTCCTAAGTCTGCCAGCAGTCAAATTTTTGTTAGTGAAAATGAAAATATTCTTTTGTCATATTTTTTCACATCTAGATTCTCTTGCCCTCTTTTCTTTTTCTTTTTTTTGAGACAGAGTCTCACTCTGTTGCCCTGGCTAGAATGCCACGGCGTCAGCATAGCTCACAGCAACCTCAAACTCTTGGGCTCGAGCAATCCTTCTGCCTCAGCCTCCAGAGTAGCTGGGACTACAGGCATGCCCCACGATGCCCGGCTAATTTTTTCTCTATATTTGTAGTTGTCTGGTTAATTTCTTTCTATTTTTTAGTAGACATGGGGTCTTGCTCTTGCTCAGGCTGGTCTCAAACTCCTGACCTTGAGCGATCCACCTGCCTTGGCCTCCCAGAGTGCTAGGATTACAGGCGTGAGCTACTGCACCTGGCCCTTCTTTTCTGCTAATGTTTCAGAGAGGCAGCTACCAGCTTGGGTGTCCAGGTGGTCAGAGAATCTGGAAAAATGCTCTGGGGGACACGGGCAGGGAATCAGGCATCTACTCCAGTTCCTCTTTGCTTTTCTCAGCACGAAGGTGATTTCACAACTGTTTTTGAAGGAAGTTCTGCTCCTATCTCCTGGGGAAGCCCTTCCAAGTAGAAGAGCTAATTTTGATTATTCCTGGGAATGTGCAGACCGTGTAATTAGAACTCTCCTTTAGGCCGGGCATGGTGGCTCACGCCTGTAATCCTAGCACTCTGGGAGGCCGAGGCGGGTGGATCGTTTGAGCTCAGGAGTTCGAGACCAGCCTGAGCAAGAGTGAGACCCCCCCGTCTCTACTAAAAATAGAAAGAAATTATATGGATGACTAAAAATATATATAGAAAAAATTAGCCGGGCATGGTGGCTCATGCCTGTAGTCCCAGCTACTCGGGAGGCTGAGGCAGGAGGATCGCTTGAGCCCAGGAGTTTGAGGTTGCTGTGAGCTAGGCTGATGCCACAGCACTCTAGCCCAGGCAACAGAGTGAGACTCATCTCAAAAAAAAAAAAAAAAGTAAATAAATAAAAACTCTCCTTTATTGGATATTTACAATGCTCCAGGTGTCTTAATTAATGAAAGACTTCATCTCCATTTTCCAGATCTGAACACTGAGGCTCAGGGAGGTTATACACCTTGCTTACATTTCATATACTATTAAGTGACACAGCTCGCATGTTAATCAAAACTGCCTAATCAGAGCTTATGCGCCTGTCTCTAAAGTTTGTACTGGGATTTACATTTTATAAAGCATTTTAACACATGTTAGTATTATTTGCTGAACACAGCAGTCCCCAGTGAAGTAGATCTTCTTATAATCCTAATTTTAGAGGTGGGAAAATGGAGTTTTCAAACGGTTATGCAACTTATCCATCCCCTGTGCCATACAGCTGGTGAAGCTGAACCTCAAAACCACAATTTCTAGAGTGAAAAGATCATGTTTATCTAAAAATTTTATAGGAATATACATAAACTTAGAAGAAAGGAAAGAAAAAAAATCTCCAATGTGAATGAAAATGGATGTGCATAGAGAGGCCCATTCTGACTTATTCCTCTGCTTGTGCCTTTGGTAAGCAGGAGTGAGCCCTTATTCCACGATTCCACCCCCTGGGACACAGTTATACTTTAAAATATATTAAAATTACATTGTTGGTAGCTTTTAAGAAAACCATAATGTACTTTTGCTCTAGGTCCTACAGTGCTGCTAAGATTGGTCAGATTTCATCTGTCTCTGGGCAACAAATACGCCTTCTTATTTTAAAAATTAACTTATTTTTCTTATTATATATGTAATGCAAGTTTATTGCAAATGATTTTGTGAACACAACAAAGTATAAAAGAGAGAACTTTTAAAATGAACTTTTAAAATGAATACAATGATTATGTATTTTTACTGGGAGTGTGAAAAATTCAGAAAATCATTAAAGAGAAAAAAGTTATCTATAAGCTTGTAGATTATCAATTTGGATTATTTCTTTTCATTTTCACTTTTTTAAAACAGAATTGGAATCATCCTTTAAATGTAGTTTGTGTGTGTGTGTGTGTGTGTTCTGTTTTTTGTTATTTAACATTTTATCATAAGCATTTCTCCATATCCTTACGTGGTCTTTTTATGCATTTTAAATGGCTGCCTGGGTAGCTCATGGTGTAGACATGCCTTTGTTTACATGATCATTTCCTTATTATTGGACATTTTGAACCTGGGTCTCCTGGCTTCAAATCTGCTATGTTTTTTTCTTTGTCACATATCTTTTTCTATTTCCTTTTAGCTCTTTGCTTGTGTTTATTTGGGGATTATTTGTGATGGTTTCAGGAGGGTAAAAAACAGCCCAGCATCTTCTTATTTATTAATCCGTAACAGTGCTAGTGTTGAGGATTTACTACGCGCCAAGCTCTATTTCAAGACTTCGAGTAGATTGTCGTTAAAGCCCCCACGTCCCGCAACAACAGGAGGTGCTGCTGTTATTTCCATTATACAGATGAGATCACAGAGGTGCAGGGAGGGGAGGGCAAGTATCAGAACCCATTCATTTGTGTCGAGCAAAACATCCAGCTTACAGAGCCTTATACAAATAGACATTTATTTTTTTCTTGCCCGGTCTGAATATAGGCAACTGCTAGCATTGGATTAGAGGCTCAGTGACGTCAAGGCTGCTGTCACCTGCCATCCTTTTCTCCTGTCACTCTTGGTTTTAAAATGGCTTCATCAGCTCTAGATATCACATCCCGATTCGGGGCAGGAAGAGTATGAAACTGATGGTGCTAACTGACCACATCTGCCCCTTTTGATCAAGAAAGCACATTCTCTTCCCAGAAGCCCCTGTCTCCCTCCAGTAGAATTCCACTCGCGAATCATTATGTTTTACATGACCAGTGCCAACTGCAGAAAAGGCTGGGAAAATGATGGTTTCACTTTTCCAATCTCTGGAGTGGAAGGTGACTAGGAAAGTGGGATTTGGGAATGACTTTTGGATCAGTCAACCAATAATGGTGCAATAGACTAGACTGTGTTTCACCCCAAATCCATATGTTGATGCCTTAACCCCCAATGTGGCTGTATCTGGAGACAGGGTCTTTAGGAGGTAATTATGGCAAAATGAGGCCATAAGAGTGGGGCCCTAATTCGGTAGGATTATGGTTTTACAAGAGGAGGAAGATCTCTCTCTCTATCTCTGTCTGCCGTGTGAAGACACAGTGAGAAGACACAGTGAGCAGGAAGACAGCCCTCAGCAGAACACAACCACGTGGGTACCCTGATCTCAGACTTCTAGCTTCCGAACTGTGAGAAAATAAGTTTCTATTGTTTAAGCTACCCAGTCTATGGCATTTTGTTATGGTAGCCCACACTGACTGAGACAAGCGGCCACCACAAGATATTTGCCAAGGTCAAGTGCTGGTCTAATTTGACCCCAGCAGTCTACTTCATACAGGGACCACCATCAGCGGGGAACTGCTGTTTCTCCCATCTCTGGCCTGGACTGTGGTTTCCAGCGGCCCAGAGCCTGCCAAACCCCATCTCTCACTGAATATAACACCGTCTAACACATGCGAACATTTTTCATCAATATTAGTGTCACCGCAAACTGCCGTTAGAATAGAAGTGGTTTCATACATTATTTATCTGCAATGTGTCCACTGAGTCGTTCTTTTGCTGGAGAGCTGGCTCCTTGGCATTTATAAACTCAGTAACAAATCTGCAGCTCACTGGGTTTGTGTCCTCAGGCTGTGACAGGGGAGAGGAGGATCCACAAACTGTTGGGGCTGAAATTTGTTGCTACATCTCTCAGCCATGGGCACATTTTTAAAGTGCCTGATTGCAGGTGATCCAGACTAGGGGCTAGATAGTGGAGATTCTGAAAATGATGACTGTATCCCACTTCATTCTAATTAGAGAGTGTTCAAAAAGGATCCATCATTTACTAGTGATTTTCAACTGTGTTTTTATTTTTTTTTTTTGAGACAGAGTCTCACTTTGTTGCCCAGGCTACAGTGAGTGCCGTGCTGTCAGCCTAGCTCACAGCAACCTCAAACTCCTGGGCTCAGGTGATCCTTCTGCTTCAGCCTCCCGAGTAGCTGGGACTACAGGCATGTGCCACCATGCCGGGCTAATATTTTCGATATATTTTTAGTTGTCCAGTTAATTTCTTTCTATTTTTTAGTAGAGACAGGGTCTCCCTCTTGCTCAGGCTGGTCTCGAACTCCTGACCTCGAGCAATCCTCCCTCCTCGGCCTCCCAGAGTGCTAGGATTACAGATGTGAGCCACCACACCTGGCCTACTTGTGGTTGTTTTTACAGCAAAGTTCAAACTGGCAATTCTAGTCACTGGGGATACAGTAATGAGTAAAATAGTCATCACTGTCCCTATGAAACTGATATTATAGTAAACAGGAGATTTCATATATAAAACTAGATTTCTGGCTGTTTGAAGTATCAGAAGAACTGACAACAACCGTGGGCTGGCTTTTCTTCATAACAACCATCACCTGAATCCAGGAAGCCACTGCCTCCCTTTTATGTGGGATATGAGCTCTGTAGTTTGTCACACTCCCCACCACTCCCTATTGTCTCATTTGATCCACATGGAATCTCAATGGAGTAGATTCCACTATTATTATTATTGCCAATTAAAGACAAAGAGACTGAAGCTCAAAGAGGTGAAGTGACTGGTCCAAGGTCGTCTAACTGTAGAAGGTAGAGTGGGATGAACCCAGTTCTCTGAAACTTCAGAAGCTCAGGTCTTTGCCACCATGCAAAGCGGTGATTCAGGAGGCAGGAACACAGAAATATCACCAAGCAAAAACATTCAACCCATATAAGATCAAATTAAAGCGGTGTATCAGCAGGAAACAGATGGCACCCTCAAATTAGGATAACTCAAGCAGAGCTTCATAAAGAAACTATTTACAAAGGCGTGGGCGGACCGTAGGGAAACCACAAGGCATAGTGCAGAACCCCAGATTAGTAATAGCAGGGCTCCATCACCACTCCCAAGCATTTAGGGGCAGATGAGGGTGGGTTACTGGAACCAGAGGGGTAGAACTACGGGGAGAACTGCCTTATTTGAGCTGAGATATTTTGCAGTGAAATGCAGGCAGCCCTTGGGGACCACCCAGGGAGGGAACTTGGAGAATAGATACCCCAGCCTCACTCCCCAAGTTCTCTCTATTCCTTCTTGTTGATCTCCTGCCAGTGCCAAACCCAACCGGGTGTCAGAGGGCAGAGAGCCATCGCTACATCCCTACAGCTTAGCCTCTGGGAGCACCAAGCAGCGTAGAGAGGAGCAGAGAGAAGCTCTGGAGGGGCAGACAAGACACCCAGCTGGAAGGGCACGTCAAAGCCAAGAGCATGTCATGGGACCAGGCAGTGCAGGGAATCAGAACATGCCACCTCACAACATGCTGCTTTGGCATAAAGATTATTTTGAAGGTGTTTGAGGTTCAACAGATGCAGAAAGAAGCCTTCCCGAAGGTTCCTTTATCTGACAAAAAGCAGCAACTCATGAGAAATGAGGACTTCCATAAATTCCCTCTCTGGGGGAAGTTTTATGGCCACGAAGATGGAAAGTCACACCGAAATGGACCTGCACGAGCAAACCTTGCTAAGATAGCCCTTATCTTCCATTAATTTCCCCCATATATTCACCTTCCCACAGTTTGCCACCAGGGAAGCCTCAACCCCCCTTTCCTTTGTCTTGTCACTTTTCTACAAATTTATGATCCCTTTTGAAATAGTATAAAAGCCTCCAAACCTGGTTGCCTTTTGGGGGGTTTTCGCTTGTCTATGAACCACCTCCATTCATGCAGCATAAAACTTATAATATCAAATAAAATTTGTATACTCCCCCACCCCCCATTGTTAATCTGTCTTTTGACAGTCTACTCTGCAGGCCCAGCCACTAAACCTAAGAGGGTAGAGGGATCCATCCCCCCTTGCCCCCTGCCAGTAGCGATGAGGAGTAGGGGAAGAAATAGGATGAGGATGACTTCCAGGTCAAGCTTTGGTGGAGCTGAGGCAGCATCTCCTCGTCCTTCTCACACTTGCTGCGTCTCAGCCAGGCTCGGCCACCTTGTCTACTGGAAAAAATCACTGATTCCACACCAGAGATTCCTCGAGTTTGCAACACAGGGCTTGAGACCTCTGTCTTGATGGCTTTCCAAATGGACAAATGGCTGAACTGTACAGGCTGGTATCTTCTTCCAGTTCTTCTTAGAGGAGTGGCAGAGGGCAGCGAAACTTACCTCTAGAAAGCTACTTCTTAAAACCTCCAAGGCTGGTCTGCCTGTTTTTCAAGTTCTCCTCTAAAATCCATTCTGCTTAATCCTTGTCAAACACCATACTGCCTGCTAAACCGAGCCATATATTACCACTATCAAAAACCATTTTATTTTCAGAATTCATAGTTTCTGCAGTCAACTGGACCCTGGCTTTGGATCTTTAGTAAAGTAGATTTTCGTCAGTGTGCTTTCATCATCTTTACTGTGACATTTCCCACAGCCCATCCCAGAGGCTTTATGAATATCACCATCACCACAAGTAGCAGTAACAGATTCAGGAACACTTTGGCTGACACTTCAACAACTGGAACAGTCTGCAAACCTACTACACCTGGTTCAGAAACAATGTGCTTCTGAAAAGACACAGGGCAGGAGGAAAGGAACACACACACTGGCTGGGTGAGAATACTCCTAAGAGCATGGTGTCATAATTAATTTAAGGAATAATTGGAACACTATTGATCATGTCTCTGTGAGCCTTTCCCCCTCTTTTTCCTTGTTAATGGAACCCCAATATTGTTCAGAGAGTAGGCAAGCCTTGTGCCTCAAAGGATGCTGAGCTCCCAGCCCCAGGGAGCAAATCATTTGTCCCATTCAGGAGTGGTGATCTCATTCTTTACCAGTGCTTGGATTGTCAGGGCATGGGATGCAGTTCTGACCACTAGGCAGTGAGACGTCTGCTGGGGGTGTTTCTAGTACAGTGGCCCCCTTATCCACAGGGGATGCCTTCCAAGACCCCCAGTGGATGCCTGACGCCAAGAATAGCACCAAACCCGACTGCTGTCGGTTGGAACGTGTTCTGTTTATGTCTCCTACTCACAAATATAATGCCTTTTCCATTGTAACTAAGCACTTACCACGCACTGTGGTTGTAACTTTTGCAGGATGAGGTGCAACAGTGAAACTAACACAAATTTTTTTCCTTCTTCATGATTTCACGGAGGATTCATTCTTACCATAGATATTAACAACATTAACATACGATTTTTTTCTTTCCTGACTAAGTTGAGAACTTTCACCTTTTCACTTAAAGGAAGCATTTTACAGCTTCTCTTTGGCACATTTGAATTGTCAGCATCACTACGCTTGTTCTTTGGGGCCATTATTAAGTGAAATAAGGGTGACTTGAACCCAAGCACTGTGATACCATGACAGTAGATCTGATAACGGGGACAGCTCCTAAGTGACTAATGGGCAGGTTATGTAGACAGCGTGGATCTACTGGACAAAGGGATGATTCACATAGGAAGAAAGAGTTGCCTCTTTTTCTACTAGACATTGTCACAGCAGCTTGGGGTGCCTTGAATTGTGGCAGCCAGGAAATGAAGTACAGGGGGCCAGCCAGGTCTCATGCTGAGAATGGGAGGTTGAAAAGATGCTTTATGGCTGTGGTCCCCAACCCCCAGGCTGCAGACCAGTACCAGTCCACGGCCTGTTAGGAACTGGGCCACACATCACCAACTGAGCTGTACCTCCTTCCTTCTCCCCCCATGGAAAAATTGTCTTCCATGAAACTTCCACCACAGAGGAGGAGGTGAGCAAGCAAAGCTTCATCTGTATTTACAGCTGATCTGCTCCCATTGCTCACATCACTGCCTGAGGCCTCCCCTCCCTGTCCATGGAAATATTGTCATCCAATTTTAGGTGCCAAAGAGGTTGGGGACTGCTGCTTTATGGTGTCAATGAACCACTGAGTTAAGCAACTCAAGTCCTATAGTGGCTTTATTCATCATTGCTGAAAAATGGAGGAAACCAGGATATCCTTCAGCAGGTAAATGGAAAAACGACTGTGGAACTTCACCAATGAAATATTGTTCAGTGCTAAAAAGAAAGGAGCTATCAAGCCAAGTAAAGACACGGAGAAAACTTAAATGCATATTACTAAGTGAAAGAAGCCAATCTGAAAATGCTACATACTGTACGACTGCAACTACTGTATATGACTCTCTGGAAAAGGGAAAACTATGGAGACAACAAAAAGATCAAGGTTGCCAGAAGTTAGGTGGGGAGGGAGGGATGAATAGGCAGAGCACTGAGAATTTTTTAGGGCAGTGAAAATACCCTCTATAATAGTGTAATTGTGGATACATGTCACTTCAAGTCCTATCCTACCTCAGGTCTTCTAACGTGAAATAATAAGTTTCTTATTGTTGAAGCCAGTAGCCATAGAAGGCCCGGATCTTGACGCACGGTACAGATGCATGAAATTCAGGAGCTACTGGGGAAGGGGAGGGGTAGCTAATAATTTTAACACATTGGTTTTCTAGTTTTTGATTAAAAAGTAATATACAAATGAAAAATTCGATCACAATGGAAGTGTTAAGAATAAAACTGGAAGTCTCCTATACTTCTTTACCTCCTGCCTCCATATGTTAATGTCATGTTAAAAAAATACCATCAGAGTAGGCCTACCTAAAGGTAAAGCTTGATCTTTCATGTAAATACATGTAGATTTACTCCATTCTTCTAAATAACTGTGTAATATATTATAATTTTTAAAATTTAGTATTGGTGGTACTTAAAAAAAAAATGTGACCCATGGGTACTTATAGTCATGAGCCCCCAACCTCTACCTTCAGTCACTTTCAGCCAGTCTCAGTGTCATTCGCAGAGGTGTGCTCAGGGGGCAGCTGTGTGGCACAGAGGAGGAGACCCAGGGCGTGGGGTCAGGCAGATTGGGGCTGGGATTCAGCCCTACCACGTACTAGTCATATGATCTTGGAAAGTGATCAAACCCTTTATGTCTCAGTGGTGTCATCTGTAAACAACAACAACAACAACAACAACAACAAAACACCTACCTCTTAAGGTTGTTGTAAGGGTTAGGAAAAAAAAAAACCCAGCTATTGTCTCCATGAAATAGTATAACTATCTTTGGTTATTGTCACTGTGAACACAACAGTCAAATACACATGAGGACTTGTTAGTCTAAAATAATTTCTTGAAATTACAGAGCCATTTTTCCCTAAATGGTGCAAAGTAGTCCACAGAAACAAACAATCTAAATTCACCCTTGTGTCAATCTTGTAAAGAAGATAGCCAACATTTAACCTCCATTTCATGGACAGATGCTTACAGAAAGAGTTTGGGCAATTTATCAAATAGGCTGGAAAAAGACATCATTCATATTAAGAAGATCTCAATAGGCTGGAGGGATGGATGGGCTAAATTAAACAAAGTGAACTGTTTTAGGGGAAAATGTAAAATTTATCTCTTTGGCTCTGTTTCTTTTCTGTCTTTCTTTGTTTTTTGTACAATATGGAATGGGAGAATGTGACTTAATAGCAGATATGAAAAAGGCTTAGAGATTTTAGGTGGCTGAAGTTCAATGTGAAGCCATAGTGTGATCCATCCAGCCACCTAAATAAGCAAATGTAATCTTAGTTCTCGTAAAGAGAAGCAGGAAATTCAGAATGAGGAAGGTGGTGACTCCACTTAGTTGGCCCTTGTTAGACCACATGCTCTAACAGTGGGGATGGCAAGTAACTGGCATGCAGGCTGAGGTTTCTCGTTGGCATGCCCACGACAGACACCACTAATTAATCATATTCCACCGAACTTAGATGTAGCCTCTGAAACTTTTTCACGACAGTCTTTTAGGCAGCCAATTTTTTTTTTTTTTTTTTTTTTTTTTGAGACAGAGTCTCACTCTGTTGCCTGGGCTAGAGTGCTGTGGCGTCAGCCTAGCTCACAGCAACCTCAAATTCCTGGGCCCAGGCAATGCTTTTGCCTCAGCCTCCTGAGTAGCTGCGACTACAGGCGTGCGCCACCATGCCCAGCTAATTTTTTCTATATATTTTTAGTTGTCCAGCTAATTTCTTTCTATTTTTAGTAGAGACAGGATCTAGCTCTTGCTCAGGCTGGTCTCAAACTCTTGAGCTCAAATGATCCACCCGCCTTGGCCTCCCAGAGTGTTAGGATTATGGGCATGAGCCACTATGTACAGCTGGGCCAGCCAATATTTTGTATGGACAAAACCTATTGGTAACTGATGGACTCCTGGCTATTCCTACCTCTTCTTCTAAGGGGACAGCGCTTGCTTATATCATGTCGTCCAACCTTTTACCAGCCACAAAAGATTGGAAAAGGACTCAGGGGATGCCAATCTATAGGCTACTTTGAAGAGCTTTATCTAAACTGGGACAAGCTCACTCACTTGGATTCTCTCTTTTGGGAATTTCAACTGGGAAAAAGAAAGCAAATCAGGCAGTTGGTGGTGTGCCCAGAAGCTGAAGTGTTCATGGAGGGAAACCATGCCATTTTAGAGGCCCAAAGGGAGCATAAGGAAACAAGAAAACAGCAACAAGAATGAGGAAGCAGAGGCTATGCGGTAGAGAAAACCTTCATGGGGAACAATTGGTTGGTGGCAGCAGAAATAATAGAGGAGGCAGAGATAGCTGAGGACAATTAGATCCCTGCTGCTAAGGGACTAGCAAGGTCTCTTGTCCTCTGGGTAGAAATCCAGGTGCACTGCTATCTCTTCTCTCCCTCAGAGGCCTTCCCCTCCTGAGGTCCCTTGAGGCTGGCCATGAACGTGAGGTTCCTCTTTTTTTTACATCCAAAATAAGCACCTCCTTTCCTTGAGGTAGTCTGAGGGATATCTTTGTTCCTTGTAACCCCAAATGTCTACTCAAGGTTCCTTGTCTAGTTCTGGGTGCCATATTGGCAAAACGGAGCAGGTCCCCGAGAGGGAGATGAGGGTGGTAAAGAGGCCTGGGAGCTGCTCTCACACCAAAGGAGTTTGCAAAGGAATGAGGAGTGCTTATCCTGCCCTGTGGTTCTCAGAGTGTGATCACCAAGCAGCAGCAGTGGCATCTTGCAGATATACATTTCTGGGCCCACCCCAGACCAATTAAACCAGAACCCCCCCAGGGGTAGGACCCTGCCCCGTGTGGCTTAGCAAGATCTCCATGTCTGATGCATGCTTAAGTTTGAGAATCACTGGCCTAGAGAAGAGAAGTCCCAGGCAGATCATGAGGATGGTCTCCAGTTCTTTGAAGGAGTCAGGAGGAGGTGTGCTATGAGATCCTTGAGGGCAGCACTAGAACTGTTGGCTGGAAAAATGGGAGACAGATTTTGGGGTAATAGAAGGAAGAGTTTGCAAACAAGGCTGCTTTGAGAAAGATTTGGGCCTGGGGGTAGTGAGTTGCTTGTCCCTGGGGGTGTTCAAGGAACGACTGCGTGACCACCAGTTGGTAGATATTGCAGAGGACTGTGAATTACACAGGACAGAGAAGAGGGAACTGAAAGAGGAAGTGTGCATTAGGAAAGTTCTGCAAATCAGGAACAGCGATGGAAGACTGGCATCCCAGGGCTCTCTCATTGCCACGGTACCAGTGGGGGTGGGGGTGGTAACCAGCTAATTGTGTTTATGAGCTTCAGCTGGGGCTTTTTCCGGGCACTTTCTTGAGTAAGAGGCAGATCCAGGATCCTGGTCTCTGCCACACAACAAATTCTAACTCCTGGGACCAGGATCCCACTTGGGACTTGCTCATGTTCCCATCTCTAGATTCCAGCTCCTCACTAAACTGACTTGAGCAAAGGCAGAGACTCCAGTATGGGGGCAAACAGGTGGAGGAAATCTGATCACCTAACCAAACATCTTGGAATAGGAAACTGCATCTAGAGCAACTACATATTGGGTTTAGTGGGTAAAAGTGTTGGCCCTGCAGTCAGAAGGCTGGATATGGAATCGCAAAACTTTGAGAAAGTTACTTTTCTTTGCCTTATTTTCCTTATCTCTCACAATGAGGCTTATACTAGTTGCTGTCTTAAAGGATTGTTTTTGGATTAAGACAATAGCACTGTGCTAGTACATGAAAAGCACTCAATATATTTCAGCTATTATTATTGCTATGACTGTTTTAGCTCATTGAACTCCTAATGTGCCTATAAGAAGGGTAGAGTAGGTTTTATTAACCCCATTTTACAGCCTTAGAAACTGAGGCAAAGGATAAGTAAGACCCACTCTGACATCACACTGCTTCAGTATTACCGGTAGAATAGAACGAGGGCTTAGTTTTCCTGACTTCAAGTGGACAAGACAAAGGACAGATTCTGTATGTGTCTTCTAGAAAGGGGAGCAGAACTTATTTTTTGAAAAAGGCAATATATTGCATGTAAGAAAAATTCTACAAAAATGTGTGCAGTGAAAAATCAGTCTTATTCCCATCCCGTGACCCTCCAGTCATTTGGTGCCTTTCTGTTGGCAGTCTGTGCATCCTTGAGGAGCTCTTTCATGCACCTGTAAACCCAGTGTGTGTGCATATCCCTAGGAACTATCTCTCAGGCCCCATCCTGCTCCTGTCCCCGATGCAGGGGTGTGTGTGTGTGTGTGTGTGTGTGTGTGTGTGTGTGTGTGTATGTGCACGCGCACACAGGGGCAGGTGGACAGGGCTGACTCTGGAGGTTTTCTGGGGGCGGAAGCAGTGGTTTGGGATGAGAGGCTTGCCCTTGGGAAGAGAGGACAGTAGGTCTTGGGCAGCACCAATGATAGACCAAGGCCAGCACTGTCTCCCACCTCCCTCAGATCTGGAGCGTCTGAGCTCTTACTCTGTGCGGTAAGGCACAGGAGGGTGGCCTGGTGCGAAAGCTGGACCACTTGCCCCTCCCTTCCCCTGGCTTTTGTCTCCTTAAGATGCTGCCATTTCCCCTGCGGCCCTGACCTTCCTGGGGAATGCTCGTGGGGAACCCAGGCCCCAAGCTGCTGACTGTCAGGCTTGGAGCACAGGACATGTCATGGGGGTGTGGCTCACAGGCCCAGGGACCCCATCTCTTTGGCTCTTCCCTTCTCTCCGGGGGGGTCTCTGCTCACCTGACTTCTGGGGAAATGTCAGACTTGTTCAGCTTCAGTAATCCTGCCACTTTCCCAGCTATGAGGAATAGTCTTTGTGTTTATTATTACTATTATTGCTATTATTATTTAATATCTAGAAGCTGGTCCCTGACAAACACAGAATGGCTTTGGCTGCCTGCCATCCTGGCCAGGAGACTAGGGATGGGGCGGGCTGAGCATACAGTCCTCCCTGGGGTCTGCTGGGGCAGGCGGGGAAAGGCAGCTGAGACGAGGCCACCTGTCGGAGCCAGTTCCCACAGGCCTGTAGGTGTCAGAGGAGGTTTCTGTGCTCCCCAGTTGCTGCTTTTCTCCAGCTTTCACCTCTGTTTTCCCTCTTCCCTGGCCTGAGAATTCAGAGGGCGCTGGGTGAAAGCCTGGGTCCCCTGCTGCATGCATCCTCTGAGCCACCCTCGGCAAGACCCCGACTCTCTGATCCCCGAAACGATTTTAGAACATCCCTGTTCAACAGCTTTTTGCTGGCTGCTGCCAGCTTGAATATATCCAGTCATGGGGAACTCAGCACTTCCTGAATCTCTCCATTTCGTTCTTAGATGGTTCTAGAGGGAGGAGCAGAACTGGAATTTCTGTCTAGGGCTGTGGTGAATTGACAGCTTCTGGGCTCCTAACCACAAATTCCTCTGTCACTTAAAAAATCCTGTGGGCTCTTGCTATTCGTGTTTCCAGCTCTTCGGACACTTCCCTTAGGGTCAGGTGTCCAGTGGGCCCGTCTAAAACTTAAGTGAGCGGGGCCCATCGCCAGTGGGAAGGGGTGTAAGTGTAGCAGAAACCCATCTGTCACTAGGGAGAATCAGGTAGGGGATGGGCAAGGGGACTTCTTGGGTTCTGTCCTTGGCACTTGGGCTTCCACCTTCTTCCCTCATTCTACGAAGCAGGTCGGGTCTGCAATTCTTGGACCTTATCCTCACTCAGCACGAGGAAAACAAGTTGGAGAAGTGACAGTGTCCTGGGATGAGCCCAGCAGCCTTCTTCCTTTTCTCACTCAGCCTCTGCCTCTCTCCTCCTCCCCACCGTTTCCTGCCTGGGGCGGTACAGCCAGCAGCCAAAGCGCCTGAGCCCTGTTATTTAAAAATTCAGCCGTCACCATGGCAACCTGCATCCTGCTCCATTTCAACCAGAGATACAAAGAAGCAGTGAAAGGGAAAGTTTAATAAGATTTTTTTTTTTTTTTTTTTTTTATGAATCTCACTGACAGTGTCCATCTTTTTGGGAAATAGAAATGTTCCATTTTAGTGGTATTATCAAAATGTCATTTGTTTTCATGCCCTGTGGCTTCTGGAGGGTCAAAGTCACTGCTGGCTTTCTAGGGTGGCTGACGTCTCCCCTTTCCCCGTTCAGAGTGGGTGAGGAGTGTTATTGGGCGGTTAGCCTCTTGGAAAGGTTTGGGCTGGGCTCTCCCTAGAGAGTGTCCATGGCTTTATTCTCCCTTCCATTTCCCTGGTGTCAAATCCCAGAGTCACGGCAGGGTGAAAAGGCTGGAAGAGTCTTAAAGATCACTTACTCTGCGGTGCCGTTTTTGTTTTCGTGGGTCTAGCAACTGTTCCGCATCGTTCTGAGAGTGCTTCCTGATTACTCTCCTCGGAGCTTGGCCTCTGCCGGTGTCGTCCCTGTCATTCTCCTGGAGCCCAGTCTTTCCCCTGTCCACTGCAGTTGGCTCATGTGGCCCAAATGGCACCACTGAGGGACAGTTCTGGATCTCTTGTCTGCCACTTTTCTGCTGTGGGAATGAAAGCCTGGAGCTGCTGGAGACTCCCCCAGAGAAGGAACTTGCCTGCAAGCAGAGCAGAAGCAAGGGGAAACAGACCCTGTGGATGGAGAAGGGAAACCAGCCTGCGATGACGTTGCTTGAGATCCTGGACTGAGTTAACCCTGAATCCATGGCTTTGCAGTTCCATGAGCAATATGTTCCTTCTTTTCCCCTCTGAGCCAGTTTAAGATGGAGTTTCTGACATCTGAAAACTATGATTTTGATGTTACATACCCCAAGATCCTTCTTTTACAAATGGGACAATGGAGACCCAGTGCAGAGAGGCAACATCCAAGTTCGCCCAGGGAGGCAGTTCCGAGGATCAGGTCTCCTGATGTCCTCACAGCCTTTCAATCTACTTGCTCTTTGGTTCTCAGTTCTCAGACGGATTTCACTACCTCGGGATAAAAGCTGAGCCTATGGATGCTGCCCAGTAGAAAGTGTAATTTTGGTGAAGGCCTCTGCCTAGCTCCCCACCCCAGGGCCATGGTGAGCATTTGGGCTGCCAGTCAAGGGAAATCTCTACTCTCTGAAAGTTTATGTGACTTTTTGAGACTGCATGGCAAGAAAAGCACCTACCATAGCTGGCTCTGCAAAGCCCCCAGACAAATCCGACATGCAGTCCGCCTGCTTTCTCCACCGAGATAAGATCTGCTTGTTTAGTCTGTAAACAAATGTAATGCAGTCATTCAACCACTTAGGATTTTATTAATTTCATTGAACAGTATCAATGGAGAGCCTCTTATGTGCTAATCACTGTTTTGGGGGCACAGATTCAATAGTCAACAAGTCAGCCTCAATGTCCTTCCTCGCGGAACTTATACTTTACTGTGGGCATGAAAATAATCAGAGAAACATAAAATTAGGGACTGTGAAACATGTCTTATGCTGGGACAGTTCCCAATGCCATGAGAGTGTAAGATGAAGGGCCCATCTCATCTGCTGAGTCTGAGGACGCCCTGAGCTGAGACGTCCTCTGAGCAAAGGGAAGTAGCGTTAGAGACCAGGGGACTGAATGTTGGGCACAGCCTGTGCAAAGTTGCAGGGTACGGGAAGGGGGACAGGACTTTGAGTCGATCCATGCCGGTGTTGGTGGGGGCACCATATGCCGATGTCATCCTCTTTTGCCATTTTAAGCCCTTCGGTGACTGCCCTGTAGATTCCCTGAGCCCCCTTATTCTCACGAGTCCCCGAGTCAGTTATATAATCTATTTCTCAGCCCAGGATCCTTGGTGCCCAACTTCAGATCTGTTTCAGGCTAACGTCTAATTAGTCACGTTTTTGTGTGTGAGGTTAAAAACCTTTCCCATTGTAATGAAGCCTGCTTTTTTAGAGAAGGATGCAGGTTACCTTTGTCCTTCCCGAAAAGTATTATCTTCTCCCCAAATTTCCCTTCGATTTGTCGTCTGCAGACGAATGTGACGGAAGTAAAGTTTGTTGCCACTAGGGGGCAGGAGCACCAAGGCAAAGGCCCACGGCCCGAGAAGGCCGTGGAGTCCGCGGCAACACCGACCCTCCGGCCCGGTTTGCGCTGGCGGGGGCCGCGCCAGGTTCCAAGCCCAGGCTCTGCGTGTCTTGATTCAGATACACCGCGTCCACTTCCCCCGACGATTTCATGCTACACACTGTGATCGCTACAGATGCTAGTGCCAGAAAAGGAATTGTGAAAGAAGGGCTTTTGGTGGGGGAGGTTCCTACCGTTTGTAAAACAAAAGAATGGGGGCTTGGATTAGAATTTAACTTTTTAAGAGTCTTTTAAAATGTGCATTGGAGTCAGAGGGCCCCAATCCTGGTTCCTAATGTGCTGTGTGACCTCGCTTAAGAGACAAAGTCCCTCTGAGCCTAAGTTGTCCCTTCATAAAAGGATGCTATGATGTGAAAAGTCCCTTCTGATTCAAAGAATCCGAGCGGTGAAGACAGTTGAGACTGGAGAACTGCCCCCTTACATGCCTATTTGTGTCCTTTCTAATTTTGGGGGCTCTTTCCCACTGAGGGAGTTTTGTTTTCCTGACTCATACCTTTTTCATTTCAGCAGATGAATATACTTTAAGCACAAAGGAATGAAGAGTGAAGGCGGCATGCTGGCAAGGGGTGAGAGAGGTCCTCTGGGCTCTTTCCTGTGACATCAGGACAGTCAGTATTTTCTTTGCCTTGAGGGGGATGAGGCATCTGGCCCTGGTTTGGGAGACTTGGGGAGTATCTGCGAGAATTGAGTCTCTCCCCGAAACTCAGGCGAAACTCTCCATTACCCCGGGATCCAGAGCCTTACTGAAGCAGGGGCTGCCAGTTTGTGAACAGAGTGGAAACAGGACTGGTTTGGAAGTGAGGGATGATCTGCGAGACCCGTTTCTCACCATTCCAGAACGAGATTTATGCGCAGACAGGGACTCTCTTTAGCAGGCTGGGCCCCAGCTACAGGGGGAGCTTCTGCCTAAAGCCACAGTCTTTTTCTAAAAGGGCCCCAAAGGGACTGGGTCTACGCTCCTCCTGCTGCCTCAGGCTGGGGAAGGGTGGTGGATTGGGGTCTCCCTCCGTGCACTTGGCCATGGAACATCATGAAGACAAAACCCCAAAACGAATCAAGACGAGGCAAACACAAATCCTATCGAGAAACCTTTCTCTGGCAGCCCCAGTCTCTGGGAGTCACATTCCCAGACAAGTTAGTCTGAAAATACAGAGGGGAGGGGTCAGGAGGGGGGAGCTGGGGCTCTGCTGGGAGGCCCCTTCGGGTCCAGACCCCCGCGGACGCCCCTCCGCTGTCTGCGATCGCCTCCCGCGTTCCACGCCGCCTGATTGACGCCGAACGGCTGCTCCACGCTGCTGCTGCCACCCCGGCTTAGCGAGCTGTTATAAATGCCTTCAGTCTCAATTAATATAGATTAGCAACATTTTTTTTTTCCTGTAAAGCTGACTGTAATGGAAATTCATTTTTTTGTTGGGTGGTATCGGGACCGCGACTTTTAACGATGGTGGAGGGTTCGGTCACGACTGCCCACAGTTGCCTTGACCGGCTGCTCTCCGCCGGCGTCACCTGTTGCACGTCCTGTTAGGGCCGCCCTCGCTCCTGTCGCAGGCGGAATCACAGGATGCCAGGGGCCACCCTCTGCAGCCAGCCCTTCCCTGTTACAGAGAAGGGAGACGGCTTTCAGCTGAGGGCGGACTAGGCCTGGAACCCAGGTTTGCTGATTTCCCACCTGCTGCTGTTCCTGCCTTGTCAGCCTTACCCAGGGCAGGCGTGAGGGGAAGCAAAGGGACTTCGCAGTCCTGTGCACTAGACAATCTACAGACAACGAACACAAATGTCCGCTCACACATTTTTGCATTCTCTCCCATGCTTCTAGAATAAGTGTCCCCAGCTGACTGCTTATTGGCCACGTTTGGTCTCACCCTCCTTCCTGTGCCCCCAAACATCATTTAAAACCCCTCCTTCTCCTCTCCCAGTTCTGTCCCACCCCTGCGTCCCCCCCGCCAAGGGACGATTGAAATTCCCAAGGGCGATTGCCACACAGTGGCAGCAACCCAGTCACAAGACGGCTAAATATAAACGATGCAGACTGCAAATAAGCCTCCGCCGATCATCTGCTCCTTTGTTGAGTTTATTATCCGCCCGAATCAAACTCCAGAGGAGGCTCGCGCATCGTGCACGCTGGGCAGGACCTGTAGGGTGTTTGTGTCCGACAGGAAAAACCAAACAAACGGAGAAACTCTGCTGTGAGCCGAGTCATTCCTCTTCCGCAGCGGAGCAGGGCCTGCTTTTTAGATAAAGCCGGCAATCCCCAGGCTTTGATTTCCTAAGCAAATCACTGCGAATCACATCAATATTGGGAACAGATGCAGCAGTCTGGCCGACCAGCTGTGTGCAGCCAAGCAGCCAGGGACATGGAACCAGGAACAAAGAGGTGCTGGCATCGGGATGCATTTCATCTCTGCTGTCTCTGCCTCCCCCGGGGCAGGGGATGGGGAATGGAGACAATGAGGCTGGCAGGGGAACCGGGGTCTAGGCTGCACGGTGATGCCAGGACCGGAGGTACAGAGTCCCCCCAGAGACATACACTTCTAGGTGGAGCTTCTGATCCCTTCGTGATGTGGACCCAGGTTTGGTAGGTATTAAGAGGCACGCTGCATATTTCCCATCTTTGACATAGACGAAAGCAATCTTAGTATGTAGGATTTCTTATCACGTAGGGTAGAGTGGGGTCTCCAGGATGCTACAGGCTTAGCTGAAACAGTCATAGCGTTTGAGTCCTCAAGGAAGACTGGTTTTCCCAGAGGTTGGAGGTCACTTGGAATCTTGGATGACAATGGGTGCAAGAGACAGCAAAGAACTCGTGCTTGCAAAAGACCTGGAGTTTGATCTCTATCATGAAAGGGCACTGATGATGTCCATTGCTCATCCAATGGCTATTTTTCAGTCTTTATCCTAAATGAATCCTTATCAGCACTTTGTTCCTTCCCTGGCTTGTGAGCACTATCCTGCCTTTTCTTGTCTCTATGTTCTCTCCTCTGTTGCTCCTGGGGTTCCTCCTCCTCCACTGCTAAATGTCACGGTTCCTCTGTGCTGGCCCCAGGCCCATTCCTTTGCCCTCCCTGCATTCTCTCCCTAGGCGGTCTCATTCTAGCCAGTTACTGCAATTCCCACCTTCATGTATGTACTTAACATTTTATACCTGAGCCACGCAAAGCCTCTCAGCTCCAATGGCCTGACATCTCCACTAGGATGTATCAAATTCAACCTGCGATCTCCTGTTTGCCTCTAGTTTACTGTGATACAGGTTGAGCAGCCCTTATTTGAAATGCTTCGGACCACAAGAGTTTTGGATGCAGATTTGTCTTTATTCAGATCTGAAATGCGGGGACAACAGATCAGTCCTCTCGTGGCTTCTTCTCCATGACTCTGCGTGACTATGACTGGAGGCTGGATCACAGCTTGATGGCTCCCAGAGAAGGGCTGGGGTTTTAGTCTTGCTTGGGAAAAGACTGAGTGTGGGAGGAATGAAAGCCCCCAGTGTTCTGACAGAGAGTTAACGAGAGGTGAAAACATTCCACTGTGAATGAGCTCTTGTGACATCTTGAAATAAAAGTAGGTAGGCCACAGGAATGGAGAATCTGACAGCAGAAAGAGTCAAGGCAATGAAGCACCAGTGATCACAGGTTCCCAAATACAATCTGTATGTCTGAGAACACACCAGAAGTTTATGTATATGGTATAGGTTGCTGCATCTTCTTCAGTATGTCTGAATTAAAGACTTCTACAGCTGCAGAAGATTGCTGTTGGGTTGAATGAGCAGGAGGAATTCCTTTTGTTGAGGTGGCCTTTCTCTGGGAACTTTTCATTAGGCTGGAAACAAAAATACAGACATTTCCTTATCAAGGGCATGAATATGACACATGGCCAATCCGTGCACCATGTAGAGCAGGGATGGTAAATAAGGTCTGTTTCCTGTGGAATCCCTGACTGTATGGTGGCGGCTGTGTGGAACACTAGGATGAGTAAGATTTAAAAGCCAAACGTGGCATTGATGGGGAACCATGCGACAATGGATTAGCAATGTCTGCCATGGCTGAGGAATGATGCATCAGGAGTGTCAGTGCTGACCTGGAACAGCGCTACCCAAAGTGTGGTCTGCAAATGGGCCTAGGTCTACAAAATATCTGTTACTCATGAGGAAGTGAGTACAGAAGTGAGGAGCAAGCATTTAGAAACACTTATGGCAAGTTGACATTGCTGCCACATCCAAGCATACAATTTCTGTATTTTATAAAGTATCGATCTATGATAGATTGGAAATAAAAATGAAACTTGGCCCTTGACTAGAGGTCGTTTGAGAAGCACTGTCCTAGAGGACTACATTTGACCTCATTGGTTCCTGTGAAAGACTCTGAAATGCGCTGGACTTGGGAAGCTGGAGTCCTATGCACGTCATGTTTATATAGCATCGTTAATGGAGCATGGCTGTTTGCTAGTTTTCCTCCTCTTGCTTGGCAGAAGGATTATGACAATAACTACTCAGAGATTGCCAGAAATGCCTTCCCTCCTCTACCTGTTTCCACTTTCCATTTACACCATAAAGCCTTTGCTAACATTGGTTTTTCCTAGGAGTGTGTCAGTGCGGCCAGCAGAGTTGTGTCAGTAGAAGTACCGAAGGCTGATCTTAGAGCAGTGTCTAAATCAGCTGTGGAGCTGACCTGGGTGGCTGCTGAGGCCATTCATTTACCAATTCTTGCATTCTCACTCATTCATTCTGTCCTTCAGCAACTCTTTGCGGAATGCCAGCTCTCTGTGTCACAGTGCCAGGTCGGGGGGATATGAGGACGATCAAGACAGACAAGTTCTCTGCCTTCGTGAAAATGACAGTCTAGGAAGGGAGACAGGAATTAAATCCATAATGTATACAAGTAGTGATATAAATACTGCTAGGTGCTCCAGTGGGGAAACTCTGAGAATTTTTAGCAGGGGCCTTATCCTATCCTACGGTGTCTTGGAAGGGCCCCTGGAGAACTGATGTGTCTGCCAGTGTGGCTGGCCCATGGAGAGCCACCAGAGGACAAAGGAGGTGACTCGAGACGATCCTGCAGAGGTGAGCAAGGGACTGATGGTACAAGGCCTTGCAGGCTGCAAAGGAGTTTGCACTTGATCCTGAGAGTAGTGGGGGGCCAGATGGAGTTACAAATAGGGTCCCTGCTCTCACGACGCCGTCAGTCTGGTGGGGGAGAAAGATACCCAAGCAGCTAGCTGTGATGTCGTGTGGCCTGGGTTACATCGAGGTGTACACACAGGTGGGAAATGATGGGGTTAGGGAACTGAAATGATTTAACAGAAGAGGTCTGACCTTGTCACACTCCCGCTTTAAACACTTCTGTAGCTGCATGTTGTTCTTAGAATACAGTCACAATCTTTTTACTTGGCCCCCTGATCCAGTGGCTGCCTCCCTCCTCTGCCTCTTCTATGGCGGTCTCTCTCTCTCTCTCTCGCTCTCTCTCGCTCTCTCGCTCTCTCTGCGCCCGGTGTCCCAGCCCGTCTTTCTTCTCAGATGCCACAGGTCTTCTTCCTATCTCATGGTCTTTGTACGTGCTGTCCTTTCATTTGGGACGTTCTCCCTATGCCCTGCGCACACTGTTTGACGTGCTAATTCTCTAGTTTTCCAGGTCTTAGTCTAAATGTCTCCATTTCCCCAGAGAATCCTGCACTTCTCCCTCATAGTACTTAGGACAGTGCAATTATTTATTTGTATGATTAATTAAATATCTGTCTCCCTTGGTGCAGTAAATATCCATTAAATACTCCATGAATGAATGAATGAATGAATGGCTAAAAAGACAGCTGGCCTGGCGGGGGGCAATGAGCAGTACTGGCGTGAGAGACAGTGGATGTGGGGTGTGGCTGGGGCCAAGCGTGGAGAGTAGCGCATGACCAGTCCCAGAGCACAGCTGTTTCTTCTTGGTTGGCTTTTCCTCTTTCCCGAGCATGTGTGAAATGAACCACAACATGATGGGAGTTTCTGAAAGGCCACTTTCAAGGGATTATCAATGCCAATCCTTAGCTCTTTAGGGAAAGCAAACATCCCAGGTTAATAAACTGTGCTTAGTTCTATCTCTGTGAATTATAGGAAAATCCTTCAACTGTAAAATTGCTCAGGACTAAAGAGCTCCTTTTGGAATATGTGGCCCAGTGGGGTGAGGGGCATGTTGGAAGACTGGCGGCTGAGACAGCAGTCAGGCACAACTGGCCCTCCTCTGCCTTCCCCTCTGTCTTGAATGGATGAAGCCTTGCTGATCTTATGGTCTTCATTCGAGAATCAGGAGGCCCAATGTCTGTAAACATTCCTGCATTAGTCATCTAATGCTGTGTAACATCTTATTCCAAAATTTAGTGGCCTAAAATAATCATTTCATATCTCTCACAGTTTCTGCGGGTCAGGAATTGAGAGCACAGGGGCAGGACTTGTCTCTGTTCCAAGGTGCCTGGGGCCCCAGTTGGGATGGCTTGGAGGCTGGAATCATCTAAAGGCTCATTCACTTATGAGTCTGGTGGTTGATGCTGCTGTTGGCTGGGGGCTTCGCTGAGTCCGTTGGCCAGAACACCTAAGTGTGGCTTCTCCATGTGCTTGGGCTTCCTCACAACATGGCAGCCGAATCCCAAGGGCAAGCATGTCAAGACAGAGAGCAAGGTGAAAGCTGTATTTTTTTTAAGAACCCAGTTCTGGAAGTCACACAGCATCCTTTTTATCACACTTTATTTGTTAAAAGGGAAACACAAAATCCTCCCCATGTTCCAGGGAAAGGAAATTAGACTCCACCGTTTAGAGACGTATTTTAACACAACCACATTCTCTTAAAGAAAAGTTCAGAGAGGACCCTGGAATAGCAATACGAGTTCAAATTTTGCATCATAGCAAAAATGTCTCTTCTGAGATCTCATAGGACTCTACCCTGGACAGTGTTTTGGCAGCTGCCCTCTACCTTCCACCTCCTTTACGGAGATGCACTGGCTTTTGAGAAGCTTCTCTACCCTTGTTTAATTAAATGTAGGACAATCTAACTTTGTTGTGTTTGTGTCTATGTGTGGGGGGTGGAGGCCATCCATAGTTCACCTGAAACACTGCAGACACTGTAGTCCCTCTCTTGGAATATCGGGTAGATTCTCAAAGTTAAATTTGTGATATTTTAGAGCTGCCCAAAGAGAAAATAATTAAATAAGCCACATTAATGGTGAAGAGTTATATTTAAGAGAAGGTTCTTTGACTGAACTAGTTTAAATGTTAATTTTATTACTCAAGAGAGCACTTTGGAACTCCCTGTCATTATGGAACAATTAAACTGTAGTTCCTTATTAATTTTTACTGCCTTCCTAGGGTAATTAGTGGTATATAATGTGAATCGCAACCCATTAATGAATAGATTTTTGAATGTGAGTGGGCAAAATCTTTTATTTGGCTATCCAATGAGACAGGCCTAGGAATGGAACAAGTTAGGGCCCTTCCAGAATAGGCAGCCTCCACACCCCTCCCTGAGTCTAGGACTAACCCTGGCAATACCCTAAATAGAACATAAAGTCATCCAATGTTCGAGAAGGTACGATGGTTCTGGCTCCCTCCTTAATCATGAAGTTGGCAGTCAGAAAATGGATAATTCTTTTGGAACAGAGATTTGGAAATCAAGACAGAATATTGAGATTTCTGAAGTCCTAGTGGCAGATAATCACTGGAGGATTCATCTTTTTGTTTTGTTCGAAGTAGCATTTATGAAATACCCAGTTTGTCCTTGGCATTTTACTAGGCAATATAAACCTATTATTTAATTCTCAAAACTTGCTATTATTATCTCCACTTTATAGATGAGGAAACATATCTCAGGCTTAAAAACATAAAGTCATACAGTAAGTGACAGATCTCAGCCCTAAGCCCAGGTCTGGCCCAGTCCAGAGCCTGAACTCTCAGCCACTGCCTCACACTGCCCCTTGGTCGGGCCATATCTTTATATCCTCAGTTGCTCTGATTTTAACTCCATTCTTGTTTGTGTACACCTTAGCTACAAAACAGACCACAGTGTTAAAAGGATTTCAGACTGTGATGTGATCTCTGCATCTCTTAGATAAGGCAGCTGAGGCCCAGGGAGGAGCATGGACCATCTAAACCAGGGAGGGAGTCATGGATCCTATCCAGGCACAGCTCATGGGAGGGGGAATCTTGGCTGCCAGCAGTTCCCCGACGCCAGCCCTGTCTGCCCGGTCCTCAAATCCCCACGCAGAATTCTAACTCTGGTTTCTTGGGCACGTACTCACCAACCGTGTCACCTGCGCTGAGAATCTAGTTAGGCCAGCGTCATCTGTGTGGGAAACTGTAGCCAACTCTGTCTCGTTCAGTTGCAACCCAAATGTCACCAGCCTGTACAATACAAATTATGTTGGCACGAGCCCCCACCTGCTTGGTTGTCGGCATTTGGCCCCTCAAAGTATTCCCTGGATTTCCACGGCTTGTCTCGGGAGCACCATGGCCAGGCTGCAGCTGTGGCCTCCACATGGCCCCTCCGTGCTCTCTTCTGCCTCTCCCCAATCGCGTCCATTGCCTGGCAAGCTGCTTGCTGAAGCCTTGCTGATGCCCACCACAAGGGCATTGCTGGCTTTCCAGGCCAAAGGGACTCTCCCCGGAGGCTCCTAAAGCTTCCAATTTCTCATGGGCAGAGGATTGCTGGGTTTTGTGGTGCCCAGAGAAGGCCCCAGCCCCATGTTCTACTGCTACTGGGCCTTGTGAGCAGAGCCATGGGCTTCCGGCCGTCACCCCTTACCTAGAAACTCACCAGGGTGCTCCTGACGTAGGGGCCCATCAGTTTCTGGCCTTTAGTTCCTTAACCACAGAAGCTCAAACCCCTTCCAAGAATAGATGGGAAGCAGATGCCACCCCATTCCTTCCACCATTCATTCTTTGCTCCCCACTCCACACTCCTCCCTCCATCCTTGCAGAACAAAGGTGTTCACGGATTCATCGAATGTGCTTTCACTGGACACTGGCTATGTGCCAGGCCTTCTGCGGTGTGCTGGGTATACCGCTGGGACCGACATTGCTATTGGCTAATCTTCCTTTCTTCGTTTTTCATAGTATATCAGTTTTGTTTGGGGCAACAATTTGTCAGACCCCAGTGAAGAATCATTCATGAATGTTCTAAATTGATTAGGACGATACCTCCCCTTTCCCCCCCCATCTAGTGGACACGTGATCCTAACTAGATGGGATGTGAGAGGAAAGGAGGGTGTGACATGAAAGGGGGCCTGGGTGGTGCAGACTTGGGCGATGCTGCCACCTTCCTTCCGAGTTCCTGCATTGAACAGGGAGCTGATGCTCGGGGACCGAAAGCCTGGAGCATGGAGCCTGGGCAGGAAGAGCCCAGGTGGAGAGTGGCTGAGCAGATACAGGAAGAGCCTGGATCCTGATGGCGTGGTTGAGCTCTCAGACCAACTCTGAGCCTGCCTTCCTTTGGGCTTCTCACTTAGAAAACAACAAATGCGGAATGGTTTTAGACAGCCCATTTATGGGTCATTTCCGACTGAAAGCTATGTGATATGCTTTGGATGTTTGGCCCCTCCAAATTTCATGCTGAAATTTGGTCCCCAGTGTTGGAGGTGGGGCTGGTGGGAGGTGTTTGGGTCACGGGGGCGGATCCCTCACGAATGGCTTGGTGCCCTCCCCGAGATAATGAGTGAGTTCTCACTCTATTAGTTCACAGGAGAGCTGGTTGTTTAAAAGAGCCTGGCGCCACCTCCTCCTGCTCTTGCTCCTGCTGTCACCAGGTGACACACCTGCTCCCGTTCACCTTCTGCCTTGATTGGAAGCTCCCTGGAGCCCTCACCAGAAGCAGATGCTGGTGCCACGCTCCTCCTACAGTCTGTAGAACTGCGAGCCGAATCAAACTCTTCTCCTTATAAGTTACCCAGTCTCAGGTATTCCTTTAGAGCAATGCAAAACAGACTAACACACTCTCCTAACAGACACCAGAGTGGTGAGGGATACAGACACACACCCGGCCCCGGAGTTCGCAGGTACGTGCGTGGGTATCGGAGATGCTGCGAAGGGCATGGAGTTGCCAACTCAGGCAAATGCCTGGCACCAACCTGACCATTCCCTTTTGCTTTCTTTGTACACTGGGTCTTTGCTCTGTATAATTAAATCCCACCTCTATCTGCTTTGACTTTTAACTTCTCATTTCCTAGTGTAAATATGAGCCAGGAAGAGCTGATCAAGGAAGGAGCTGCTCCCACGGCCCTGGCTGGTCTGGGACCTGGCAGATCGCGAGCTCACTTAGAGGACACTAGATCGATGATGATTGCAGTTACACAGAGGCAGAGTGTTTGAAGCCAGTGATTCCGAGGGGTGGTGGGTGGTGATTGTTCCATTTGGAATGCTTGGGCAAAGGGTGAAGTCTCGTTCCTTCTCTCTTCCTCTTCTTAGGGAGAAGTAATTTCTTTTTTGGGCTGTAGGGTTGCTAGGTCAGTCAGCCCTAGGAAGGGCTGATTCACTGCTTAGGTTTTCTCCCAGAAGGGGCTAGTTTTGCTGGCGGAGATGCAGTGTCAGGTGGTGGGTAAGAGCTCCAGCTCTGAGAATCTGGATCTGCCTCTTTGCTGTGTGACCTTGGGCAAGTTACTCAGCCTGGCTGAGCCTCTATTTCTTTACCAGAGTATTCTGTGGATCATCACAGTGGATAACGCTTCTGTTGGCGCTTAGCAGGCCTTTGGTAAATCTTCTGAGCAGTGTGATTACCAAGGCGTGGAACTGTGGGGAAGTGGATTTGTGAAATGCATAGGAATAAATTCTAACAGCTGGGGGTGCAAGGCACAGGGGCAAAACAAAACAAAATAAAAATGCAAAACAAAATGCGAGCCGTGTTGGGGAGGGCACCTAGGGTGTTGCCAGGAGGGATGGGGAAGAGCTCATTTTTTGTCCACCGGTACTGCCAAGATCCTGTCCTGTGAGAAGTGCCTCATGTTAAGATTGAACTAAAACACTCCCCCAAGTATGGCGGCTGTAAATAAATATTTTAAATGATGTTCAAAGTTTCCATAGTTTGTATGGGGGAAATAGGCACCTTTATGCTGCTGGTGGATTGTGTCTTAATAAAATATTTTAGGAGCCCAATTTGACAATATGAATCAAGAGCCCTAAAAATGTTCATATTTTTTGACCTAGCAATGCCATTTTCAGGAAATGATTCTAACGAAATATAAATCTGGACATGGGAAAATTTAGTTAATGTGCTTTTTACACCATGTTGTAAAATTTAAGAGAAACTATCCAACAATTTCGTAAATAAATTCTGGTGAATCTGTACGTCGGAATACCAGGTTGCCATTAAAAAAAAGTAAAACAATATTGAAAACCTGAGAAGAGATTCAAGACAAATGCAGGTATGACACATGAAGACAATGGACTTATACTACTGGGGTTTAAACCTGCTTCTTCCACTTCCTAGCTGTGTGATGTTGGACAAATTACATAACCTGTCTGTGTCTAAGATTTTTCATCTGAAAATAGGGGTTATAGATAATAATCACTCTATGGGTTTGTCATAAGTAAGGTAATGATTGTAAAACTTGTAAAACAGTGACAAGCACATGGTAAGTGCCTTGCCTGTCATTCAGTGAAAACTATGAGGGTGTGTTTCAAAAATAAAAAAAAAAAGGAAGCAAGCAAGAAAAATATATATGCGCAAGGAAAAAAGATAGAATAGAATTAATCAATTGATTAATTAATTCTATACATATTTATTGAATACCCCCTATGTGCCAGGCTCTGGGATACACTGTGAACAAAAGAAATACAAATATCTATATTCAGAGGGTTTACAGTTCAGAGAAGTCTTCCTAAGAATGGTGCCTTTTAAAAATGTAGATGCTGGGGACCCATCCTTAGAAATCTTACTTTCTGCAGATGTGGGGGTAGGTCCAGGTGGCTTCATGTTTTGTCTGCACCAGGGGATTCTGCTGCAGGCCTTTCTTTTGAGATTATACTGGTAGGTATACCACCAAGCAATGGTTGGAAAGGGATTCGGAGTAACTTTAATTTTTTTTTTGTTTCCTGTGTTTTGTAAAATTTCTACATCAAGTAAGAATATATTTTTTTAATAATTAGAAAAAAGTAAACATATATATATATATACACACACACACACACACACACACACACACGCGCACACACACACAAATATGCAGCAGCTACGCCCTGCCAGTCTGTCTTCCCCTACACCCAACCAATCCTCATTTCTTGGACGATAACAGAAGCACATCGTACAGACTCCAGATTAGGAAAGGCCTCTGGGAATGGACGATGGGGGCTGTGATTCTCAGATAGCTGCAAAATCACAAGGAAAAGGTGGAAAATTTCTTGCCCAAATCATCTGCTTTTGTTTGAACATGCTCCAGCCCCGCCTCTCCTATGCAAAGGGACCTCTTTAAAGATACATTTCATTTGCTTTTGTTTTCCTGCAAATCTTCCTGACCTTGAGGTTTACCCAGTGGCTCTGGTAACTGGTGCAGTTTCCAGAATCATTTGTATGGACACTGTGTAATTCAGAGGTAGGGGGAGAAATCTCCACAGTCATCCTGCGCTTGTATCAGGTGAATTTGTATTTTATGGTTTTTGGTCAGATTGATTTTTGCAAAACACCCTGGGGTGTTTGCAAATATGAAAGTTCTTGTGGTGCTGGTTACTTGTTTGCATTTACAGGAAGAATAAAAAGAAGAAGAAAAAATCGTTCTCTCTGCCGACAAACTCCGTCTTCCCCAGGTGTGTGGTGGGGAAGGAGATGAAGGGTTTCCAACAGGAAGGAAAATGAGAGGCCATGAGCTCAGAGATCAGGGGGTGAAGCTGCCTGTGAGGGCTGATCTGCACCAGAAATCCTCGGCAGGCGAGGCAGCAAGCTCACGAATACTGGCTAGGTCTCACCAAAGAAACAGGTTAGGATAAACAAAACTTCTGTGATTAAAGGCTTTAAAATCCATAAACTCTGTGGTGAGTGGGCTCTGTGATCCTGCCTTGAGTTCATTCTGGGGTATAATGTCCATTTTGGGCTGGTCTTTTATATAGAATGCATACCTGCTAACTTGGTTATATAAATTGAAAAATATATCTTCCTCAACCCCAAACTAAAGCAAAGCAAAGCAAAGCAAAGCAAAGCAAACCAGATCACCTAACTTTCTGCACAAGTCAGTTCTCATGCCAGAAACACTTTTTATTTTGGTAAAAGTAGGCATGGTAAGCATGTAGCACATATAGCACTATTTCCTACTTCTGAGCCCATGGCAGACATTACTAATCAATTATAATACTCTCTATTGCTGAGGCTAGATGTTAGTACTAGTGCCTAATATTCTCACCTATAGTCTAGGGCAGAACATTCTTTTGGGTTGGTCTTAAGTGTATATAGAATGGGTGTTTAACCTAATTAGCAGAACTTGTAAGTCCTCCACTGCCCAATAAAACTTTCTCCATTAAGCAAACTTGATGCTTGAATTTGTCACTATCATAGTCATCCCTTTTGGATAAACTACGGTTGGCAGATACAAGGCATCTGCACCGCCATTCTTTCTTTTTTTCCCCCATAATCTTCAAAAACCTGGATGCACTGCCATTCTTACTGTAATTCCTCCTACTAATAATAAATCACAACACTCACGATGTGCTCAGGTGTGACCTTAGAATCTTTCTCAAAACAGTTTTCCACTCAGCTTCTACCAACAGATGGAATTTTGTAAGGAAAAGGAAAGGTGTTAGCCATTCCTGGGTTATCAGAAAATGAGGGAGCAAGGTGTCTGCCATTAACCCATTTGCAAATTAATTCATCAGATCAGTGTCACCAGGGAATGGAGGGAAAAAGTCAAGTGTAAACTCTGCAGCCTGAGATTTATGACCCTTCTTGGTTAAGCTTCCGTTTCTATTTCTAATCATGCAGCTTATATCTGCTCAATCTTTTCTACTTGTTTCCACACATCTTGTCATTTTCCTTTTTTAGTCCTCTGCTCACTCAGTTGCCCCCACCTGGAATACCCTTTCTCCTCCCCACGCATCCAATTCTTGCCATTTTCTAAGGCTCAGCTTGTGGTCCATATCTTTTGCTAAGTCTTTTCTGAATATGAGCAATGACTTCCCTGTGGTCTAAATTCCCATGGCATTTATAATTTCTTCAACTCACTTGGCATTGAATTTCTTCCCCCCGAAATGTTTATTCTCATTTAATGTCTATGTGTTTTAATTTGTTAACCACTACACTATAAGTCTTGCCAGCAGGGTCCAGGCCTTCATCCTCCTTTGTGTTAAATATATACATTGGGCAAGAGTCCTTTGTTTGTCCGGGGGTGGTGGGAGGAGAAGATGCTGCTAGAGGAGGGAGTGAACCCCCACTTCATCTGCTCTGCACTCTGGTTGAAGCCCATCTCTGTTTCCATTTCACATCTTTTAAAGAGGATCCAAAACATACATTAGGATGTCTGAGGGTTTTTCCAAGAAAAGCTAGCACAGCATCAAGAGATACTGAGAGGATCTGGAAGATGCCAAAACATTTACAAATCCCCAGGTGGTGGGATGTAGTACAAAATACGTTGCAGTTCCCTTTCTAAGAAGTTATGAAGATATTTAATATTCACAAGCATTTAATTCTCAGTCCTGGCATTGGGGAAGAATTGCATTTTATCAAGTCAACTAGCTTTGTTGTCCCTCTGCCCTGCTCAGCATTAGGCATCACACAAAATAAGAAGAGCTTATTTTGTATATTTGAAATATTTCTTAGTAAGTTTCAAAAAAAAAAATAAAGCTTCAGTGCTACATAAAAGTGATATAGTTTTTATCATTCAAAGCACAGAAGAGAAATAACAGAAATCAGATTTGATATTTGCTTTCTGAGTTTTTTCTATGTATTTCCAAATTATGTAATGATGTTTTTCTCCTAAACAATTTTCCTTACCTATAATGTCAACATATTTTTATTTTTATTTTATTTAGGGAACAAATTCATGGCAAACACACCAAGTTGTATAAAAATATTCAATGAAAAATTGGTATGCAAGTCACTGAGCACATACATGATCTGTTTTCTTCGTGGTTATGGAAGCTAAGGCGTAAGTTACTGAGATCAGAAAGTTTAATGGAGAAACTGAAACTCAAAGGATGAGGGTCTCTGCCAAGGTCCAGGCTTTGATAATACAACTTAAAAAATAAGCCCTAGATTTTTCTCCACTGCCTAGGATGTATACATCCTGTTTCCATAGCTAGCTGGTAAATCCCTTGATATTGGAGATCTAGTGTCTAGCTCAGGCAGTCAGTCCCTGATTAGCTGTGTGACCCTGGGCAAGCGGTTACACTGTCGATTCCCACAATCCTTGTCTGCAAAATGAAGAGATTCGCTGTGGGTTTCAAACTGTGCTCTCTGGTTCCCTGGGTAGGGAAAGAGGGCAGCTCTCCTTGTATCAAGCCCTTCCACTAGAGCAGCTCTGTTTTTAGTTATTGTTTTTTGGTGTTACAATTAAGATTTGATTTGGAAAAAATGGAGTGGATGGTATCTAAGTTGCTCAGCTTTAAAAAATTCTAATTCTATATCCGGGTTTTATTCCCGATGGTTAGTTCAGCCAACATGAAAGGGCTTAATAAGTTTTGTTGGCAAAGGAAATACAAGGAAAATTTTTGTGAATAATGGCTAACATTTATGGGATACCTATACTGTCTTTTAATTGCCAGGGAGGGGGAAAAAAAGAACATTAAAATGACAAGCTTCATAGAAGGGATCAGGATGGTAGCTCATTCCTTATCCTTAACAGAGTCTCTCCATTAGTTGTTTTTCTTATTCAGATTCTGGCATTGAAGAAATATTCAGTGTTGAAACATTAGGACATATTAATAAGTGAAAAGAAAAATACATAAGTGTCTATATTCTATTTAATGAAGAATAATGAGAATCAAGTCTAATCATCTTAATTGACGGTGGTGTTCAAGCGCACATGGTACATTTCGAGTTTGAGAAAATGAATGACTAGCAACAGATGCAGAGATTTTTTGTCACTGTTGCTTGTATGTGGAGGCAGATGAACCAAGCCCCCAAAACAAGAGTGATGTCCAAAACCTGTAACAGCTGATGTGGCCTGGACACTGGGGCCGGCCAGTACACAGCTCTGGTCCATGTTGATTGAACACCAACTCTCCAGATACATTTGACATAAGGGTACTAAGGTTCCTCTGCTGTCACCAAGCTACCCCACTTGCCTGTCACATTGTCTAAGGTTCCACCATTCTCTTGAGTAAAGATTTTTTTTTCTCAAAATAGTTTTTACTACCCAGTTAAATGTTTTTAAATCCAATTGTTCCCTTGACGTAATTTTGCTGACTTGCATACTGGTTTATATTCTCATTTATTAATTTTTTAGTTGGATTTTTTAAAAAAAATTTCAAAATATTAAAAGGGTACAAATGTTTTTGGTTATATGGGTTGCTTTTGTAGCGCTTGGGTCACGACTCTTAAGTGTGCTTGTCACCGAAATAGTGTCCATTGTACCCGTTAGGTAGCTTTTTGCCTGTCTCTTCTTTCCCTGCCGTCCTTGAGTAAAGATTTTATCTTCCCTGGGAGGTAAACACAGATACCCCTTTAAGGAGGGTGGGTGTGTGGGACTTTCCTCTCTGAATAGCTTTTGCTTTGGCCTTGATGACTTCATAGTTTATAATATAACATAAGCAGATTCTCCCTTTGAAAATTTCCCTGATGGATTGGACACGGGACATGTCAGTGTTGATGGGGAGAGAGAAAATTCAGGACTATGGAGTCCTGCCTGGGGAGAAAAGGCCTCACTCATGAAATATTCTTATCATTAGGGATGGGGGAATGGGAAAGGGGCTTGGAGATCAGTCTGGCCTGTTTTTATCATTTGCCAAGTAATTAACCTCGCCAAAGAATACCAGATCTATAAGGCACTGTACAGATGGCCCATTCTACTTGCTCCAATTTTCCTATGAGGAAACTGAACCCAGAGAGGGAAAGTGACATGGCCAAGGCCACACAGCTACTTAGTTGGGCAGGTGGGAAGAACTTGTGTCTGCAAAATGGGTCATAAGTTTCAAAACAATTTAAAACAATTCATACAAAAGACAATGAACATATGTCAAAGATTTTGTTCAGCACATTAATGAATGAATGATTCAGTAAGAAAGTAGAGCTGGTTCAACAAAAGAATTTGAGGAACAGAGATTTATATAGTAAATCAGTCAAAGAAATGTGGAAATGAATTTGCTTAAAGATAAGAATTGGTTAATGTTTTGCAGGGTAATGCGATTGTAACCTTTGGGACAGAAATCGATAAGTCAGCATTATTTTCACAATGTCTGTTTTTTGATCAAGTAGTGAAGGGCAGTATCAAATGAAGTCCTTGATAAATTCAATAATCCTCTCGTGAGTCTATTAATGACATTGAAAGGGCATGCATTGATCACCTTATTTTACTTCCAAATTTTAGATAATCTTTCTTAATAAGGATTAGCATGACGGTGTGATGAAAAAAGACTGTCTGAAGTGTTCCTCAAGTGTTACTATTAATATTTAGCAGGAAAATGTGTTTCTGGACTTTTCTGGGTCCTTGATTCTTTGAGAGTCCATCCATCTACATTTCTCCTATGTACACATTGCAGGAGAAAGTTGTCCTTGGAGGGAAAAAGTCTCTTTCTTTCAATCCTCCCAATACCAACCAGCCAAACTGCTGAATATTTGAGATCTCAGGCCCAGGAGGTGCCTAATCTTTGCTAGAAGCCAAAGTAAACAGACCCTTGTCAGTTCAGCCAACAATGTGTGGAAATAAGTCCATGTTTTAAAGTTTTTGGAGCAGAAGGCCTGATGAATTGGGGTGGGGGTTGGGCAGCTACAGCTGTCCCTTTCTTTTTTGAGGGGTAGAGCAGCAGTGCCTGAAATCATTTCACTTCCTTCTTTTCTCACCTCAGTGTCAAGATACAGCTACATGCTTTGGTGATTCTGCAAGTCTAGGCCTTGCCCGTAAGTTCTGGGCAGAGCTGAATCAGCCCCAGTCAAGGTTCTCTTGGGACCTCCTATTTCTGAATTTGTCTCTGTTTGCATTTCAAATGCTTTCATTATTTGATTAAGAAATTGGCTGTTTGTTCCTTGTTCTTAGACTGGCAGTGATCCCATGGAAATAGTTTGGAAATACCAAGTTTATTTGTATTAATATTTCCCACAGCTCACTGAGTCCCGGAGCTGAACTCTGTGCTCTCTCACATACCTGCAGAGGTGCTAGTTAGCTTCTAGCAAGGCTGTCTCTGGCCATGTTGTGACATGTTTGGAGCATGTTCTTCCCTGTACCTATGAACCTGTTAGACAGACAGCCCCCACCCCAGGCCTCCTATCTTCTACCCACCCCATCAAAGCTCTCATGTGGGTGATATACATTCCATTCACTCATGCCAAGGAATAAATGACTGGCTGATCTTAACTCGTTACCCATCCTAGAAATTTAATTTTTAAGAAATGTGTTTTTTTAATAAGAAAAAGTTTTTGTTTGTTATTAAAGGTTTAGAAAATACAGAAATGTATTAAGAAGAAAATGTAAATCACCTCTAATACCACTATCCAGAGATAATAAATGTTGTGTTGTTAATATTTTGGTGTATTTGTTTTCACATATACACATGCTTAAAAATTATTATTGTATTAACATTTTAATTGTGATGGAAGCTAGCTCCAAGGGTGAAATTTCACTTATCAATCAGGGGATTGAGGAGATTTTTTTTTGGAGGGGAAAGTGGAAGGATGTAAATGGGAGTGGGAGTGGGAGCATGTGGATGCCTATGAGCTAACACCCTGGAGGTCCAACCATCCAAAGAAATGATCCTCTGGCCACATGTTGAGTTGGCAGAGGTGATATCTTAGAAAGGGAAGATTTTTGGAGCTATTTGCAAGACTGTGTATGCAGGGGGCAGGTGAATCTAAGGCATTGTCTTTCTGGTTTGAGAATGTACTCCAGCCCTCCCCAGCTTTGTACATGGCACCACTGCCCACCTGGTTACCCAAGCTACCTTGCCTCACTGCCTGCATTTTGAATATTTTACCTTTAAAATATATCCAAAATCTGATCACTTCTCACCATCTTCACCGTTACCACCTTGATCTAAGTCTCTATCATTTCTTACCCAGATGAGTTCAGTTAATGCTTATGGAAATAAACTAAGACCACCCCAATGAGAACAGGCAAAGCCTGTCTATTCAGAGCTTGCTATAGCAAGGGAGTCAACCACAACCATTTGCATTTGGTAGCAGCTCAAAGGTAAACAGAGGGGTGGAAAAATTTTATATTAATAGTAGAAAAAAGTAAGGCTTCAGATATGCCCTGATTGGAGGCTGTTGGCAGGGGGAAGCTGGAGGCAGGCTGACTAGGAGTGGGAGTTGGTTAAGGGTGTATATTTGGGTTTCCCGGGTTGGTTCTAAGTTGGAAGCAGGAACAAGATTTAGTGAAGCTACCGGTTATTAATCAAGTCCTGCTTGTTTTGGTCTGGTTATACAGGGGATATTATTTGGCTTCCTGGGTTGTTTGCTTCTCTAGCCAACAATAGTCTAGTGGTCTGACTTCCTACAAAAGTGTGTCTTGGCTGGTTACTGAAGATAATGGTGTTATCCAGAAGACAACCAGGATGGCTGAATAGTAGAAAGGAGAGCTTTGTTGGTGATATCAGTTTGCAAACTAGGAAGAAACAGTCTCTGGCATGTGCCAACATTGATTTCTCTTTGTAAAGGAGAAAGGCAGGTTGAGTTTTATGCCTTGTGAAGCCTGTATCATACATACTCAGCAAGTTTTGGGGAAAATCTATAATATTTATGAGGGAGCCGAGTGCATGTGCAGTGAGAACAGAGGAGGAGGGATGAGGGGCTGGAGAGCCGGAGACAGGAGCCCCATCACGAATGACCTCCAATGCCACATTCACAGTTTGAACTTTTCTTGGAAAAGATTGTGTGTCATCGAAGGAGTATAAGCCAGACAGTGACTGGGTTTAAAGAAAAAGTGTTGAATTCAGTAAAAGAACCATTGTGTGATTTGCATTTGCATTATTCACATATGTATCTATGAATGCACAGGTATACTGAGGGCTGTTGGGAAAGTATCCAGCCACGGATATGATGAATATGTGGATATAATGCCTGGATACTTTCTGGACAGCACTTACATGTTGCTAAATGTTGGCTTCCATGATGCTAAATGTGAGGTTAGTTTCAGTTGTTTCATTTCAGGTTGTTTTGGCATCTGGACCCAACCAAATACTGAAGATTTAAGGCAGAGGCCAGAGCACTGAGTGGCTTAGTGAAGGGAGCTAAAGACCCCTAGTGATTACAAGGCTTTGCTGACACCTAGACCTGAATTTCATTTTCTCAGGTTGTCATTTAGTCATCTATACCCCAGGACAAATTGCTTAATTTCACTGACCTTCCTTACAGGTAAAATGAGAATAATAGTCCCTACTTGAAAGGTTTTGGTGTGGATTAAATGACATCATGCAGTAATGTACTTAGTAAAGTGACTGTCACATGTAAGTTCTCAGTAAATATTTCTTGTTATTTTCATGGTGTATTAGTGTCAAAGCCCACACATCTCTTACGTTACTTCCTCTGTGGTTTGGCTGCACATCGGAATCACCTTGTTCTAGTTTTTAAAAATACACATACCTTGGTCCTACCCATGGGATTGTGATGTAATTGGACAGGAGTATGGCCTGGGTGATTTTATAAGCTCTGCAAGGTAATTCTGTTGTGCAGTGAAGTTGAGTGCTGCTGATTCTCCAAGTGTTAGACCCTGAACCAACAGCATTGGCATCACCTGGGAACTAGTTAGCAATGCAAAACTTCCTAATCTACTGAATCAGAAAACCTGGGGTTAGGGCCCAGCGACCTGTGATTTAACAAGCTCCCCAGGTGATTCTAATGTACAACTTAGGTTTTAAAACCACTGGTCTAGGGCTAGCGATTCATAGTGGTCAGTTAGCCTTTCTGGTATCTCTTGAACTGAACCTTACAGGTATCTCAAGTCCCCAGACTGCCCCCTCACCTTTTTTTCTTACTGGTTAGATTTAGGGTTGAGATTTCTTGTTCTTTGGCTTATTTAATATCGTACTTTTTGTTTTTTTCCCAGAGATTCTTCCATACTCCCAACAAAATATAAGTGCTGGGTATTGATGATATGGAGCTGAATGAGGAAGACAGAGTTCCTAATCCCAAGAAATGTGGGGGGTGGGGTGGGAAAGTGGCTAGCTGTGCTGGCCTTTGGCAGATGCATGAAGGGTGATTTAGTTCCTCAGCCTGCCCATTTCTCATCATCTCTACCTGGAATCCTGTACTCTCTGCCCTGCCCATGTGAAAACCTATTCTCAGGTATGGCTCTAATCTCAGTCATTTGTAATTTAGTGTGAGCGATTCTGAGTGAGTCCTGTTTGCTTACCAGACTGCATGCACCTGGGGGAAGGGACTGTGTCTGTATTTCTTTGCACGCATGTGCTTCTCCCTAGCCCTCTTCCCAGTTCAGGTTCCTGCAATAACGTGCCACTTACATTTTAAGTGGTACAGTGCTAAAGAGTGCTGACTTTGGCACCATGGACATGGGTTTGAATATATGGTTTATTAGCTGTGTAATCTTGGGCAAATCGTGGCACTTCTTGGCAACCTCAATTTCCTCATCTATAAAGTGGGCTTAATAATTTTTTTTTTTTTGAGATAGGGTCTTTCTCTGTCACCCAGGCTGGAGTGCAGTGGCATGATCCTAGCTCACTGTAACTTCTAACTCCTGGGCTCAAGTGATCGTCTTGCCTCAACCTCCCCCAATAGCTGGACTATAGGCATATGCCACCACATCCTGCTAATTTTTAAAATTTTTGTAGAGATGAGGTCTTGTTATGTTGCCCAGGCTAGTCTCAAACTCCTGCCCTCAAGTGATCCTCCTACTTCGGCCTTCTAGAATGCTAGGATTACAAGCATGAACTACTATGCCTGGCTAGCTTGATAATTTTTAACCTCATACAATTGTTGTGGAGGCTATGAAAATAATGAATGGAAGGTGCTGAATTCTAGGATATAGAAAGCTGCAGTGAAAATGGATGGTATTTTAAGATAATAGTTATTAAACTTCATTTCCCTATATGGAAAGATAGGTTTTGTCAGGGGCAATATGCTAAACTCAGTGGCTCCCAGTGAGCCATTGGCAAGCTTTGGGGCAGAGTCTGTTGTCCCTGAAGCATAGTTTCCACGTTGACAATCCCTTTCCAAGCAGCCCGGAACCCACATCCGCTGATGCCTCCCGGCGCACTCACTGCCAGCCAAGCCCTTACGCTTCCTGCAGTCTCCCCAGTGCCGATGCTGAAGCTGGCTTCAGCCAGTCCTAAATCTTCTCTTCAGGGAATTTAATACCTTGCAAAAGCTTCAAGCCTATTTTAATTGAATTATTTCATTCAGTGTCAGGCTTAAAGAGCACCGTACAGGGCCTCAGTTCTGAATGAACACATTAAAAAATCAAACAGTATAGATTATGGCATAATCCTTGAGGGAGATATAAATAGAATCCCCTCCATTGCCTTTTCATTTCCCTACATTAGTTAATAAACACACTTTTATAGCATCTGATTTTTCTTTTCCTCCCCTAATCCTCTTTAGTTGCCTTAATAAGAAAGAGAATAAATGTCAGAATACAACAAAATGTTGGAAGAATTTACCATATTAATCTTCAGGGCTGGAAGGTATTTTAGACGTTATCTGGTCTAACCTCTACTTAATTTACCGGGGGTGGGCAGAGGTCTAGAAGAGGAGGTCATAGGAAGTCATAGAACTTCATCTCCGGTTCAACATCACTAATCATCAGGGAAATGCAAATCAAAACTACAGCGAGATATCATCTCATGCCAGTTAGAATGGCTATTGTCCAAAAGACAAATAGCAAATGCTGGCAAGGATGGAGTGAAAAGGAAACTAAATTAGTATAGCCATTATGGAAAACAGTATGGAAGTTCCTCAAAAAACTAAAAATAGAAGTACCACAAAATCCAGCAGTCTTCCTATTGGATATTTATCCAAAGAAAAGAAAATGAGTATATCAAAGGGATGCCTGCACCCCCAAGATACAGAATCAACATGCTTCCATCAACAGATGAATGGATAAAGAAAATGTGGTATGTATATACAATAGAATACTATTCAGCCATAAAAAAGAATAGAATCCTGGCATTTGCAGCACCATGGATAGAACTGGATGTTACTATATTAAGTGAAATAAGCTAGACCCAGAATGACAAATACCACATGTTCTTACTCATATGTGGGAGCTACAAAAGTTGACCTCATGGAGGTGGAGAGTAGAATGATGGTTACCAGAAGCTGGGAAGGATTGGGAGGAGTGAAGAGAGATTGGTTAATGGGTATGAACATACAGTTGGGTAGAAGGAATAAGTTCTAGTATTTGCTAGTGCAGTAGGGAGACTATAGTTAATAATTTGTTGTATATTTCAAAATGGCTAGAAGATTTGAAATGTTCCCAACACAAAGAAACGATAAATGTCTGAGGTGATGGATGTCCTAAATACCCTGATTTAATCACTACACATTGTATGCCTGTATCAAAATATCACATGTATCCCCTAGGCACAATTATGTATCAATAAAAATGAAATTAAGGACCATATATTTACATAAAAATGGATACAGTATTCATTGTGTGTGTGTATTGGATTTTGATTACAGAATACTGTGTACACACACATCAGTGGAGACAACTCTTTTCATTAGTATCTCTCTTGGGGAACACACTTTATGTCTTTAAAAAAAATACTTTGCTTGGGGTGGAAGTGGTCTGGGCTAAATCTTAAGTAACAGAAAATGGTGCTAAATTGCCCAAATAGTAAAGCAATGTTTTGGAGGGAAGGAGGGTCCAATAAGGCAGGACATTATGGATAGGAACAGGAGAGAAATTTTATATTCTTCCCTGGCCTCCCTTCTACCCTCTTTCTCCCTGATGTTCCCCCTCCTCTCCCCAAACACAGCCCAGGAGGGACTTTGAGACAACAGAGACCTAAAGAAGGAGATCAGAAGTGGTTTCCATGGAGTGTGTGATGTAAACGCCTTCTCCCTCTTTCCTCTGAGATCTGCACTCATCTGTTCCCTGCTCTTTTCAGTGAGTGTAGAAGAATATACTTAAGGTGTGGACAGTGATTGTTTTGGGGGTACTGGGAATTTGACTTCTTTCCTTATTGTTTATTTAAAACATATTAGTTTGTATTTAAAAACATCCCTTCTTTTTTCTTGGGTGAACTCAGAAGAATTGATCAGCCTGTTTTGTGTCTTCCCCTGAGGCAGGATTTGGGGTGCTCCTTCCTCCAGAGCAGGGGCAGGTGACTGGCTTCAGCGTTGGCTCTCCACATCTGTCACCATAGGAATGGGGACTTTTTGGCCATTATTATGGGAGAGTCTGTTCATGACTCTGATAGAAGTTTGAATCTGGGTATTTGGATCCATACCAGATTCATAGTGTTTCATTTTATTTTATTTTATTTTTTTTTTTTTGAGACAGAGTCTCGCTCTGTTGCCCGGGCTAGAGTGAGTGCCCTGGCGTCAGCCTAGCTCACAGCAACCTCAAACTCCTGGGCTTAAGCAATCCTACTGCCTCAGCCTCCCCAGTAGCTCGGACTACAGGCATGCACCACCATGCCTGGCTAATTTTTTCTGTATATATATTTTAGTTGGCCAGATAATTTCTTTCTATTTTTAGTAGAGGCAGGGTCTCGCTCTTGCTCAGGCTGGTCTTGAACTCCTGACCTCGAGCGATCCATCCGCCTCCGCCTCCCAGAGTGCTAGGATTATAGGCGTGAGCCACCGTGCCCTGCCGGTAGTGTTTCATTTTCTATTCTGCAATTCTACTTTAGAGAACAGAATCGGAGAAGAGAAAAACAAGACCTAACACATATTAAGTTTTTACAAACTTTGTTTCGTTTATTTTTCACAACAGACCTTATTTTGCAGCTGAGAAAATTTGAGGTTCAGAGAGCTTAATGACTTACAAAAAGTCACATAGTAGAGCTGAAATTATCTAAGATCAATCTGATGTCAGTTTTTTTTAAAAAATAATTCCAATGGGCCAAAGATGAAAGTTAAAGAATCTGGCTGGGGATATTTAAACTAAGAAAAGAAAGTGTTTTATTTATAGAAAATAGCCTTAAAAAAGGAGAAAATCCTGCCACTTGTGACAATAAGAATGAACTTAGAGGACAATGTTAAGTGAAATCAGCCAGACACAGAAAGACACATACTGCACAATCTCACTTGTATGTGGAATCTAAAGAAATTAAACTTACAGAAATAGGGAGTAGAAAAGTGGTTGCAAGGGGCTGGGAGGTGGGGGAACTGGAAGGATTTTGGTCAAAGGGTAAAAACTTTCAGTTATAAGATGAATAAGTTCTGGAGACCATATGTATAGCATGATGACTATAGTTAATGATAATGTATTGTATACTTGAAATTTGCTAAGACAGTAGATCTCAAGCATTCTCCCCACACTACACACACAGAGAGATAACTATAGTCATGCATCACTTAATGACAAGGATATGTTCTGAGAAATGTAAGGTGATTTTGTCATCATGCAAACATCATAGAGTGATGGCATAGCCTACTACACACTTAGGCTATATGGTATAGCCTATTGCTCCTAGGCTATAAACCTGAATAGCATGTGACTGTACTGAATACTGTAGGCAATTGACACAATGGTATTTGTATATCTATCTAAACATAGAAAAGATACAGTAAAATATGGCATTATAATCTTATGGTACCATCATCATATATGAGGTCTGTTGTTGAATGAAACATTGTTATTTGGTGCATGACTGTATATCTTGATGGTGGTAATCACTTCACAGTGTCTACAAAAATATCACATTGTACGTGTTAAATGCATACAATTTTTGTCAATTATAAATCCATAAAGGTGGGGGAGAGGGGCAAGACAATTTCTACCAGCCACTCTTTTTTCCTTCTGAGAAAGAAATAAGAGGAAAGAGACAAAAACTGCAGCTTGGGGGAACGAGGCTAATGATTACAGAAAAAAGAATCCTTGACAATGATGCGACATTCACTGGACACTGGAGTTGGTTGCCAGGTATTTAAACAGGCTGAGCAAGATTGGCCTGAAGGTAATCTTGTCTCTAAACTGCCTGACCGGGGAGAACGTGGACAGGGTGATCTCCTCAGCCCCTTGAAAGCTATGTTTGGTACAGAATGGTGTGAGACCACATGCATCAAAATTGCCTGGGGTGCTTGAATTGAGGTTTTACATTTTTAACAACTTTCCTTTATCAATCATGGTCCAGTCAGAAAAACAGCAATGGAGAGAGATTTAATGCAAGGAATCAGTTACTGTATCAGTTACCTATTGCAGGGTAACAAAACATCCTAAGATCAGTAGCTTAAAAGAACTATCATTTATGGTTGTTGTGAATAAGTAAGTCTACTGGTCAGCTGATTGTTGTTCTGGTCTTGGCTGGGCTCCTTCATATGCCTGGAGGATACCAGGTCAGCGAGGTGGCTCGGAATATCGGTCTGATGATTATTGGCTGGGGCCATGTGCTTCTCCTCTGTGATATCCCTCATCCTCCAGCAGCCTGGGCTTGTGCATGTAGCACCATGTAGCATGTAGGATTTCAAAAGAGAGCATGGAAGCATGCAAAGTCTCTTTAGATCTAGAATCGGAACTGACACAATAGTGCTTTTGCTGCAATTTATTGGCCAAAGGAAGTCATAAGGTCAGCTCAGATGCAAGAGGTAGAGAAATGGACTTCACATTTTGATGGGAGAAGCTTTAAAGTCACATTGCTAAGCACCATGGAGAGAGGGAAGGGATTCATTGGGACCATTTTCTGCCAATAGTCTACCATTGTTATAAAGGTGCTAGGAGGGCTGGGGGAATAGAATGAAGGAGTATGCTAAGGATTAAAAAGAAGAGGGGAGCCTCTTGATGAGGAAGCTCCGATCTGGAGCCCACATGGGTAGTGCTGGGGCCTCAGAGAGAGATGTGTCATGTCACCGCTGCTGCTGGAATTGCTCAAGAGACACCACCTTCCGCTGATGCTAGAATCAGGATGACTTCTCCTTTCTGGCTGCCAGTGATTCAGATCGGATGAACCTAACCAAAGCCCTGGCAAGAGAATCTGGGAAGTGCAACAGGCAGGATTCCAGGGCAAGCAGTATAGAGCAGGATACAGAAGTGGGAAAACAATTGTCACATTTTACGACATTCTTATCATATTACAATTTTGGGACCCATTGCTCTAACATGCTATGATTCTAGGGGTGTACTGAAGTGTAAACCCCATTCCAAAGAGGAGCACTGGCTGATTCAACTGTGAGCTGGTGAAGAATTCCCAGGGAAGTATCCATGTTAATTTTGCATTGTGGCTTGGCTGGGGGTAGAGATGTGGACTAGATAACTAGTTTGAAAAGGCAAGAAAGTCAGATTTTAATCGCATCATTATCTTGAAAGAGATAATCTCTAGGAAGAAAGAACAGATATAAAAATCTTGATGTTTGCTGTCTGACGTGTTGTTTAGTGAATGGTCTTAGCACAGAGTTTTCACAGGCAGGTGTACGTGAGTGGGGTACAGAGAGACAGGCAATCAGAAAGAAAAAGTGCAAGGATATTAATCAAATGGAAATGATTAAGCAAAAAGTCAGTCTATTAAAAGTCTTTCAAGACACAACTATAGATTCTTGAATGAGAAGAGATTTAGAGACATATTATTAGGGAAATCCAGTAGCTGCCACTTAGAGCCAATACTAACTACCCCAGCTGTGCAGACACCCACAGGATAGTGACAGGGGCAGGAGGAAGAAGGTAGGGCAACAAATAGTCCAAGGATGAGTCTGCTACGGAGGAGTTTATATTATACAAATTCCACAGCTTAATTATGGATCCTGGAGACATGTAAGTATATAATGGACTGGTCTGGCACACTAATGTGTTTTAAATATGCATTACTGTCCTGTAAGAACTATTTATCAGTGATTATTTATACTGGAGGTTAATGAATTACTGTTTGAAATTAGCCTGCCAATGTCAAAAACATACAGCCACGTAATCTTAAGATGCTGAAGAAATCACCTACTCTTTTCCCCTCACTGTGCATGTAATAAAACTGGAGCCCAGGAGCTGACATGGCTAGTTTGAGGTCACACAGCTGATGGAAGACAAAATCAGGACCAGACCTCAAGCTTCGTGTCCCCAGTCCAGTGGGTTTCTATGTCCCCAAGCTTTGACAAAATCTGCACCTTGTGTTTTGACAGAGGCTCGGCCTGTTTCTAAGTGAAACTTGAAGGCAATGTTTCTGAGACTCATCAGAATCACCTGCAGGTACGTTTTCAGACTCGATATGCTTGGGCCAAATGCAAGACTTCAGTGGCAGAACTCTGGGGTGGGGGAACAGAGACTTAGGAATGTTCATTTTCAAATAAACTTTGCTATGTGATTCTGATGTTCTGCTTGACATTTCTCTTGCCCCACTTTGTGCTAAGAGTATGGTTTTACACATCGATTGGCAGAAAGATGAATTCTTTCCAGGTGTCTACATAACGTCCATTTAGGTAGGGATTTTGCCTGAAGCTGCTCCTTGAGTGATTTCTTGAGAAGCTCACCTGGTTTCCGCCTTCAGTAGAGATTTCCATGGGCTTATCCTTCGTATTGAAGGTAATAGAAGGGAATTAGCCATCACCATGGTGGCTTCTCCAAGTTTCTGCAGTCCAGAAAAGTGTGGGACGCTGTCCAGTTCAGGCCACCTCGAGTATTGAACCCCAGGCACCAGGCTGTTGGCGTGTTTACTCAATGGTGAGTGTAAGTTACAATCAGGAAGGAAGTCAGCTCTAGGGGTAAGTGAATCAGAAGAGACCTTGTGTCTCTTGTCCAGTGCAGTATCTGCAGCTCCTAGAATAGTACCTGGAACATATTAGGTGTTCAGTAAAAATCTGCCGATTGAATGAATGGAAGGGAGTCCTGTATGGGTGCCAGCTGTGGAACATCTGTATTTGATGTATCTTGGGTCACTACATGTTCTCTCCCTAGAAGCATGGCTGGATTCTGAATGTAGTTGGGATTCATCCAGTAAAGCTCCACAAGGCCTAATGTACGGTGATAAATCTTAACCCTCCTAGGTATTCAGAATCAATTTCACACCTCATCTGTTATCATGGGCAGAGTGTGTGAGAAAGTCCCCTCACTGTGGTAATACATCAGCTCACAAAAATCAAAAACGCCTGAAGATCAGAAAAGGGAACACTGTTATAGTCCATGGTGCTTAATCAGCCACCCAGACATTGATGGATTTCAGGGGATATTTACATTTGAATCATGGCATCCAGAATGTCTCAGGCAGAATCCTTAGTTTATGGGCAGTGTGGAAGCAATTTTAAGAAATCATTTCTTATTATCTGTAGCCAGAAACGAGGTCTCTCTTTGTAGAAATATTCTCTAAGCAGAAAAACAAGAACAGAGCTGGGGATAAAGTACTGTCTAGATTAGAGCAACGAAAGTGCTGGGCTGCCTAAATCCTCACTGTGCCCATGACAGCCACGACAAGCTGCTCACAGTATATTTTCCTGCTGTGCCGGGCGCAGCCTCATTGCTTCTTAATCCAAGGCTCTAAGAAGCCACTGTCGGTTGATTCGAGTTGGCATGCTGAACCGAAACTCATTGACCATCGCTGATCTAGACTTTGTCTTTGACTATTGGTTCTCTGGAAAGACAACATTAGCAGGTAATGAGAGAGAATGAAGGAGAAAGCAAATGAAATACCATGGGTTTGGAAACAGTCTTGAATTAGGTCAGCTGGTTCTCTCCCATGCTTCTGGGCAGGATAAGAATATTTAAAGCCATGGACTAAAGGTGATTTCCTCAGTGGCAGTGTTTCACCAACTGAGATTTTGGTGCCAAATGCATCAGAATCACATTGGTGATAATGTAGGTGCTTGTGCCTCACTCAAGACTTACTGAATCAGAACCTCTGGGTTTGAAGCCAAGGATACTGCACTGGGACAAGTATCCCAAGGTGTCTAGGTTACTCCAAAGTTGGAGAACCACTGCCCTATGGAGACCTAGGTTCTAGTCCCAGCTCTGACATTCACTTATATGGTACATTCCCTGCTTGAACCTCAGTTTTCTTGTCTTAAGGAGAAATAATAACATCTGTGCTGTCTGGTCTACGTCATAGGACAGTCATGAGGCTCACTTGAGGATGCTTTGAAAAGAAATAAGTGCTATAAACATGGAGTATATTGTTGAGGAGTTGGGAAATTCAGGTAGATTTTTAAAAGTGTGTTATAACTTTATCAGGAGTCAGTGACCTACTAAAAACCACAATGACATAGGAGAAAAACAAAACAATTCTGCTGAGGAGGCCAGAGCAGTAGTCATCACCATGACTACAAATTAGAATCATCTGGGGGAGATTTTAAAACTAGTTAAGTCAGGGCCCTGTACAAGACACAGTTAAAGAGAATCCAGGAGGTAGAACCTGGGCCTTGGCTACTCTCATGGGAGGTACCTGGTTTCTGTCCTTCCCAAGGAATTGCTGACCTGTTTGCCTATTTGTCCTTGAAGCCTAATTGGCATTCCAATATTCACCCAACACATTTCTTTCTTTTTCTTTTTCTTTCATAGAGACAAAATCTCACTCTGTCACTCAGGCTGGAGTATAGTAGCACAATCATAGCTCACTGCAACCTCAAACTCCTGGGCTCAAGAGTCCTCCCAACTCAGCCTCCTGAGTAGCTAGGCCTACAGGCATGTGCCACTATGCCCAGCTAATTTTTTTATTTTCTGTAGATTCGGGATTTCACTATGTTGCTCAGGCTGGTCTTGAACTCCTGGTCTCAAGCAATCCTACCATCTTGGCCTCTCAAAACGCTGGGATTACAGGCATGAGCCCCTGCACCTGGTCCAAACACAGTTCTTTCTATTTAAGTTACTCAGGGTCATGTCTGTTGCTGGCAACCAGAAAACTCTAACTGACATCTTACTAGCAGATTAACTCCAAGAAACCAGGGAACCAAGGATGTCTCATTCACCTCTGGGTTGTGAGTGACTAGCACCATTCCTGATACACAGTAGCAATAAAAAATTTGCTTAACAAATAAATTGAGAGCTACCTAAGTGCTTATCCTAATTGGAACAGATTAAATCTAGGTTTCTTCAAAGCAAAGAGATAATGTACATAAAGTTCCTGGCTTTTATATGTGGATACTAAGGGAATAACTGCAGTGGTTGTTTTTGAACACTGTGGAGATACAAAGGTGAGTATGACTTAACATGAGTTTCCAGTAAATAAAATTTAAAAAGGAAGAAAGCAAGCTTTATTGGAACACAGCCATTCTCATTCATTTGTGTATTGTCTGTGACTGCTTTTGTGCTATAATAGCAGAGTTAAGTAGTAGTAACAGAGAGAATATGACCTGCAAATCCTAAAAGATTTTCTAGATGGCTCTTTACAAACATTTTTGCTGACCCCTGGTCTAAGGGTATAGATTTGAGACACGCTTGTGTGTAAGGTATCCTCTTTCTGCCCCCCTAGATCAACTTTTCATCCCTCCCACCCTGTTTTGCACCCCAGGAGGCTGACCTGTGTTGGGGGGCCTATGGCGGTGGTTCTCAACGTGTGCTCCTGGGGTCAGCATCATACCAGTATCACCTGCGATCTTGCAGCAACTTCTTAAGTACCACACCAGACCAACTGAACCAGACTCTCTAGGGATGGGGCCCAGGAATCTTTATTTTAACAGCCCTCCAGGTGGGCTCTGATGCTTGGTAAAGTTTGAGACCCACTGGCCTATGGCAATGAGCTCCCTTTCCCTTTAGCCTCCAGTTGAGTTCTGCCAGCGGGAGCATCGGCAAGAGATGGGAGGGAGGGAGCAGGGGAGTAGAGAGAGCAAGCTGAGGTATTTATTCACTGTCGCCCACCCTATGGGTATTTAATTTCTCATGCATCAGGTGGCCCTCTCTGGGCTGCCTTCTCTTTACCGGTTTCTATTAGCCACAACGGTTTCCTCCTCTCACCCCTTTTAGGCCTAGGAGTGGTTAGAGAAGATGCTGTTCCCAGACTTGGGGTTCATACTGGCTACTGTGGTTTCCCTATAATTTCCCAAAACTTTGTAAATAGGCCCTTTATTCAATATTCCTCAAATCATTCTAATTTGAATGTGCTTCTTGTTGGGATCTTGACAAATACAACATATAAAATGGTTACTTGAAAGGTGTCATATTATCAAGACAGAATAAATGACACTCAATAAGGGTTTTGAGAGCCCAGGGGACAGAAAATCTCTGCAAAAACTTTTGGGGGCTAGAGTGCTCACAGAAGTCTCCAGAGGAGGTGTAACCTTGGCTGGTCTCGTAAAGATGTGTAATATACATTTTAGCAGCAAAAAGCCTTTCGCACTGGGGGAGTGCTATACATAAAACACACAGGTAGGGAGTATATACCACTTTTTGGGCAACAGGGAGTCATTGAATTTGGCTGATGTATAATGCCGGGTTGGAGAACCACTGCTGTAGGCAGTAACTATTGAAACTTTCTAAGCAGGTAAGTGATATCGCCTCCTGTGACAGAAGCTTAAGAATGAGTCAGAACAAAACAGAATTTTGTGGGTAGGAACACAGGCTTTGGGATTGGAAGAACTAAAGTTAAAATCCAGCTTTGCTTCATACTAGCTGTGCGGCCATTTGTAAATAACAGAAATCTGTAAGCCATAATTTGCTCTGTAAAATAGAAATGGTGATACCTGGTACAGATGTCATAAAGATTAAGCGAAGAGTTGTAGGTAGAGCATGAGTACAGGGCCTCAAATACTGTACATGCTCAAGAAATGGTAGTTATCAGCGTGGACGCTCTTATTCTTCTTCTCAACCCTGAGAACTTAGTGCTTGATGGCTGTCAGCATTTGAAAGGGACGCACAGTGGCCTGGGCTCTAGCGGGTAGATGGTGCATCCTGATGGCATCAAGCATTGTCCTCCAATGCCATCTCCTTTCTCTTAAGCCCTTCTGGAGAAGTTGCTGTGCCCTGAGCAAGCTACTTTCCCTGCAGCCACCTCTAAGAGACATAGGGTCAAAAGGGTTTGCATTTAGGGTGTCAATATAGAAATTATTTGCGCATTTATAAGTGCAAGGGAGAAGGTAGAATTTTCTCCTTGGAGAAGGCCACAAAGAACAAAAATACATTGCATGTAAAGACATCGGTATTTCCTTGGTGCTCATTAGCACATGGTTTCATTTGGGGGGTCAGGTCTTTTTGGCCAATTAAAAAGTGAGCAAGAAAAAAAAATAAAAAGTGAGCGAGACCAAGACTTACTGGGGGGAGGCAGACAGAGGACTGGACGCCTCTGTTGTGGCATCTAGTTGTGGCAACCTCTGTTCTCTCCTAATGCCCCCAAACCCCCAAAATACGACTTGGAAATTTGATCCCCCACCCAAGTAGATACAGCTCCAAAAAATGTGCCTACTCTTTGGTGGGTTTATATCTTTATGCTTCCTTAACTCACATTCTAGTGGGATTTTAGGAGAAAGTAGAGACAGGTGCTATGCCAGTCCACTGTGTTTAACTGGAAGTTGAGCTGATGTTCTTATTTTATTATATGTTTCAAGAGATGACTTTGTCTGCCAGTTTGGGCTGTTTGGTTTGACCTGAGTTTCCTTAGCTAGAATAATTTGATTTCATCTTGGAAGACTCAAGGAGATTTCTTTTAGGTTTCAGAGTTTGCCTTCAGAAGATTTTCACCAAAGGTGCTGATACCTTCCTTGTTATTGAAGCTTATGTGGGTGAGCAATGCACCCCTTCCAGACAGAGGGGACAGAAAGTCTCATCCATCTGGACCTACCAGCCTGGACCAGAGGGACTTTCCCCCTGAGCTATGTCGGTTATGAAAAAAAGTCTACACACCCCCCGAAGTCATCCTTTTCAGGTCCTGTGCACTCTGTTTATATACACATGGTCATTCTTATCATCACTGGGTATTTTCTCTGCTTTGCTGGGATTCATGTTAATCCCCTTCCTCCTTCTGTCTCTCCCGTGTCTCTTTGCCACTCGAAAGACACTCACACAGCTGCTTCTGAGCTAGTACGGCGGATTCCTTATACCACTTCAGCTCTTACTACTTTAGAGACTCTAGTGCTATGGAGGGTTTTAGAGATCATCTAGTGATTCCAAACATGCATTCTGCAAATTAAAACGAAGAATTTTCTTTACACAAAATCTTAGGGGAACGCGTGGAATGTGAAGCAGGAAAGATGAGAGCAGCTTTGGTAACGTAGGGAAGGGGACCTGACCCTCTGCACCCTGCTTGCATCTACCCAGGGGTTTAAGGAACAGGGTTGAGACACCACTGAATACCACTGGTTCTGTTAACTCAGTTTGAAGATAACTGAGTCTACAAGAGGGAAAGTAATTTGTTCAAGGTCGCATGCTGGATTAGTCCAGGATTTGAATCGAGGCCTTTTTACACTTTACCACATCCTCTGGATCCACAAATAATGAAGCCTGAAGTGTGAATAGAGACCTTAAAGTGAGTGATCAACCAGTGGGTGCCTCCTCTTAGCCAGACTGCCTCTTTCTTCAAAGCCTCCTATCCCTCCCCTCCATCTATAGTGTTATATGAAAAATCATACATGAAAATTCTCCCCGAAACAGCCTCCTGCCTGCCGCAGTATTTGTGTCCTGCTGGCTTGTTAATTTCAGTTTGGGAGTCAGACACTTAGTGACAACCATTATCTTGCAGGGCTCCTTTGCTGCTCAATAAATGCTAATAAACCATAATCTGCAATCCTAACAATCCCTGCTGCCTGAACCAAAATGCAAGGGCAAAGATTACTTTGGTCTGAATTGGATTTGCAAAGGCTGAAAGAACAGGCTTTGAGTGCGCAGTGGAAATGCCAGTTGAATATTAATGACAGCAGCGCTGCTGGTCTGTGGAGAGTGCAATGGTTTAGCAATGAGAGCTGAAGAGGGCGATGGAATACGGACAAGATGCTCCTGCACGTGCAATCCAAGAGTGTGGCTTCATACAGAGCCCAGGGAGCCTTGGGGTGGCTTTCTGCAGCAATCCTGGTGCTCAGGGAGATCTTTCTGGTCTTCTAATTTGCTCTTCTTATTTACTTCTCAGAATCACCAGGATGACTTGGCCAGCAGCGATCTTAGGGGCAGGTTTTAATTAGTGGCTTGGGGATTCAGAAAATAGCAAGGCAGATGAGTGTTCCAGAACCTCTTTGCCCCACTAATTATTTCCCACATTCCAGGGACGGAATGCTCATGTCTCCGGTGATCCAGACTCATAATTACAATAACCCTGCTTTGCGCAGTAAGTATCTGCACACAAACACACAGAGCATTAGTAGAATGGGGTAGGGGGGTGTCGCAGAGATAGAGATTTGCTTAGGGACGTTCTGAGCCATAGGCGAGAGATGATTTCCATATATCTCAGCCCCTGGAATACTTCTAAATTATGTATACTGAATAATTTCCTACAGATCTAACTGCCCAATAGATTGCGTGACTAATTGTTTCTTTCCACTTAAAATGGGAACCTCCCGGTAGGCTGTCTGTTTTGGTGCAATTATGTCGGCTCCAGGCCAGGGCCAGGCCATTTTAGCCACCTGAGGAGTGTGCTAATTGTCCTGAAGTAGGCTGCCTGGTGTGTGCCTCATTGCTGTGGTGGTTTTAATGGGAACTTCTAATTACAAATAAGAAGAGAGTCAGGGCTGAGTGTATTTCTCCGGCATCAGGGTTGAGGCAGGGCCCCTTGGAGCAAGGCGGTGTGAGCCGGCCCATCGTGGGCACCAGCTGGGGCAGAAATTAATGTGCCTCTGGTTTGGTTTGTCTGCTAGGCATGGCGCAGGCTGTTGAAGCCGCCGTAATTAGAGCTGGGCCAATGTCAGCATGTCTTCCAGGACACCAGTCCTTCTCCCAGCACCATATCTGTGTTTGGAGTGAGTGGCCGGCTACAGAGAAGCTGGGAGAGAAGGAGGCTGGACAGTTTATGCAGCTGCCCCAGCCACGCCTACTAGACATTGATTTCTGGAGATGTGACCACTGCATCGCCATCTGGTTTTTGCTTATGGAGAAAAGAAGAAGGGGAGGGCAAGACAGAGACTTCCTGGCGTGCGAAAAGCCAGGGGAAATGTCTTTCCCCACCTTTGCCTCCTGGGCTGGTGGTCAGGACCAGATAAGGGAACACGCTTCTAAGCTTGTCCTCCACTATTGTTGGCCAAGGCGTGGTGCCGGCCTGGGGAAGACCTAAAGTTGAATCATTCATGGCCTGTGACTTCAGGCTTTGTCATCCCAGCAGAAGTGGTTAAAAAAACCCCACAGACATGAATAACTAGAAGCAAGTCTATATTGGGCTCCACAGCAAGGTGCTAAGAGCTTTGGCAGTTCAGTGCCTGGGGGAGCTTTATGGAGAAAGTGGTCTTCCGAGGTCTGAATCTGAGATCTGGGCTTTGAGCAGACATCCTGGGCACAGGGCATGGCTGGGGCAAAGGCACAGAGGTTGGAAAGTACAGAATGTGTTCAGAATGTCGACAGTGAGTAAAAGTTCCCACAGGGTTCCCACAAGCGTGGGCTCTGAGCCTGGCAGGGCAGGGCGAGCTCAGGGGACGGTGGGCGAGTGTGCACCTGTTAGAGGAGCTGTGGCATAAATAGAGCATGTGTCTTTTTGTTTATTTGCTTTGGGAGGTACCTCAATATCTTGCAGATTCCTTTCCTGCCACCTGCTTCCCCTCTCTGGCTCTCCCGACCCTTGATCTACGTGACTTGCTAATGCTTAGCCAATCAGCAGGCTTTCAGTTGACTTACTAGTGGCATTAATTATCCTTTCCAAGAGTTGGATCAGTCTGGCTTCTAATACATCTATCAAAACAAACAAACAAAAAGATTTCTTATTGATAGTTTGAGTGCTTGAGTGAAAGCTTCAAGGGCATTTAGGTGTGAACTGAGTATGTTCTCACAGATCAGAACCACAAATTCAGAAAACTCTGGAGCCCTTCGATGTCCTCCAGGCCAACCCCCTCATTTTACAGGTAAAGGAGAGGGGAAGAAAAAAGAAATTTGCAGATCTGAGAGCCCGGATTTCCTGACTAAACCGAGTCAGGGATTTCACTATACTATGGAAGGAGGGCAGCCTAGTAGGGGATATTTTGGACCCTCGAGTTGGGCAACTGGGGCTTGAATCTTGGCTCTCAGCCACATGCTTGCCTGTTGACTTTGGAAAAGGTATCAAACCTCAAGCTGTCCATCTATAAAATGGGACAAGGAAGGCAAATGGAGAAACACATTAGCGTTTGCAGGGAACAAGCAAAGGAGGTCTATTCCGTGTTTGTCATGTTGTATGAGGAGCACCCTGCTGTGTAGGCCATCACTACAATGGGGTCTTCGGCCTGTCACCCTGCCTTGAGAATCCTATGCCTGCTGCTTCTTCAGGATAAAGTGCCCCAAACTGCTGTCCTTTTGGTTTGTGTTGCACTCTGACATTGGGCCGAGTGTGTTCCTGATACTCTGTCTTGGAGGCAAGGTGTCCAACAAGACTATGAGCTTCTGTAAGACGGGGACTGAGCTCCTCACAGGTCCTAGCACATTGCCAAACATCTAGTAGGGCTTAACAGAAGTGTACTGAATAGATAAATGGATGGATGAAAAAATGAATGCAAAGGAAAATGAGCAGATGAGAGCATTTCAGAACAAGTGATAATGATATAAGGAAATAATAAGAACTTTAGCTTGGAAAGCAACTCTGAAAAACCATGTTTATTTCTTTAATAAAGGATGACTTATTTCCAATCAGTAAAACATCATAAAAGTATAAAAATGTTCTAAGTATAATCATTAGCATTATGTTATAGGGAAACAGCTATAAGTTTCCCCCCTAAGATGGCACATTGGATGGTCATAGTTGATTTACAAAGAGGGGCAAGAGTTGGTGACCAGTTGTGACAGTTGACCCAGTTTCCCAGGATGTGGAACTTTGTGAAAATGAGTAAGGCCCAGGGAAACTGGGACGGTTGGTCACGTAAGAAAAAGAGCAGCATCAGAACGTCGGGTAGTTTGGAATTTAGGAAGAGGGATCAGACATTTTTTTTTTCAACTTTCCCATCACCTCTTTCTCTCTCTTAATTCTGAAATAAAAATCTCTTGTGTTATTACTGAGGGTATTACAGCTTTCAAAGGGTTGTCACCACTGGGTTTCCTGCAATTTTGAATTGATCCTTATGCCAAGCCTGGGAGGTAGGGCAGTTCTAACCTAATTCGAGGGTGTGGGATCCTGGATCCTGGAGAGAACAGAGGCAGAGCAAAGGCGCAAACTCAGGTCTCCTGAGGCCGCTGTTCTGTTCCTTTCTGAAACATCCCACCTGGCTCTTACTGGCTTTTGGTAATAGGCAGGAATCGTCAGGGGAAAGAGGGGCCCTAAGATCCAAGATCTGACTCAGTCCCCTCACTTGGAACAATTCATATCGTCATTGCTTTGCCTGGTGGTTTTCCCTGTGCCTCCCTTGGCAACCTTCAGGTAGGATTCCCCCGAATACCCACCAGCCTGCTGGCGCTGGCATCGCTGCGTGGCAGAGGCAGTGAGAGAGAGTAGGTGTACCGGCTCCAGGATGATGCTCCAAATAGCCCCTCCAGTCCAGGTTTGCCAGGAAGACGGTCAGAGGGCCAGCCCAGTCTGTCATTTGCCAACTGGATTGTTGACTGGTTTTTGGCACCTTTGCTGAGGAGCTACCCAAGTGATTGGCCAACTCGTGGCTGGTGGCTATGACTCTTGGGCTCAAAGACCTGCCACACTCATATCCATCCCTTTTCCTCTTGCTTTATAGGCACAACCTTAAGGAGGGAGGGCTCAGTAACCCTCCCTGACTTATCTGAAAAGACTAGGGACAGGGTCTCCCTGCCCACAGAAACTTGGTTTCTCTGGACAGCCCATGAGAATTCCGTTGTCTATTTTTTTCTTTAAAGACTGTTTTGAACTCTTTTACATCTTCAGCATTTATGACCTCTAGGGATAAGAAGCCTGTGTAATCATTCCCTCCCTGTGAAGTGAAACTCTGACTCCCCTTATTTAACTGAAGCATGTGCTAGTGTCTTCCAGGAGGTGGTATTCTGGGATAGGCCGAATGAATGGGGTTTAAAGCCAGCCCTACCCTCGAAGATGTCACTGTTTGAGCTCAGAGTTGCTCCATCATGTGGGCCTATTCTGGGCGCAGATATGCTAATCTCCTGATCTTAGAGGGTTTTTTTTTAAATTCTAAGAACTGAATGAGGATGGGTAATTTTATTTAAAAATAAATACAATAAATAGATTTAAAAAAGAGTGCTGCCTGTGTCCTCTTGGCAGATTTCCCAGATGGTGAGACATATGGTCTATTAGCTAAAACAGGGGTCTCCATGCACCTGTTCCCTCCAGCAAGTCTATTCTTCTCGCCTCCTACACTAGCTGTGACTCTACAACCCCCAGAAGTGTCTGTGACACTGAGTTCAAATCCACTTTTCATCTTTAGATGTGGTTTTTCTTTGGCTTAGAGACAAAAAGCAGACCCACCTCTCTGTGAGTGGAAGGGATGTTAACACTGACTTGGCCATCAGAGCCCACACTTGAGATGAAGCCCTTGTATACATGGGTCTCTTCTGAAACTTTAACCCTTGGCACCACGGGGTGAAGTGATGGTTTGACAAGCCCAGTAACTTCCATATCCTGAGATATTGCCTGGGTTGATGCACTTCCTAGGACCTTGGAAGCTTACGGTCCAGTTGCATTGGGTCATAGGCTGTACTTATCTGGAGGGTCAGAAGAATGTCTCTGGGCTAAAAAATTTGATAACTCAATGCAACAGAAACATAGCCTCCTTATACAAACTGCTCTTTGCAACATGGACTGCCTGGAAGTGGCAGAAAACTGGAGACCGACAGGTTTTCCAGTCTTTTTGTGTCAAAGCCCTGACGGCCAGCACTTCCTCCAAGGAAGTCAAGCCTGGTGGGGAGAAAAGATTAAGACTGGCACATTCTTTCCCCTATGAAGAGGAAGGGTCAAGGGTTACCCGGGCCCATGATTCGGTAGCCTCTGCTGAGTTTGCACAGAGTTCTGCAGCCCCCTCATATGGTCAGAGAACTCTGAGATCGGCGATGGCTGCTGCTCTTTGAGCGCCGGGACATGTTGGTCTGTCCACTTGGGTAGGGTCTGGGTGCCATTGTCCTGTTAGGCCCCAGAAGGTGTTCCCCTGATGACAGTTTAGCAGAGGAGTCCATTGAGCATGGGTCATCTTTCATGTGCTCTCTGCTGCCTCTCTGCCCATGGAGCACCCAGTGTTCAATGTGCTTCTGCTTGGGAGGGCTGGAGCTCCTTGGGGTGCTGGCTCTGAAGGCCTGTTCTGGGCCAGGTGGTGCTGGATGGTGGGTGGGCCCCGACACACCAGGGACAAGGGCGGGCCTCTGTCTGCTTCTCCAACTCTGGATTTCTAGGTCTCTTTTATCCATGGGGAGTTGGTCAATTTTCTGAGCTTTTGAGATAAGAGACTTCCCATAGGTCCCTTGGAGAGACAGGAAAAAGTACCTGGTGGGAAATAACAGAGTACAGATAATTCCTGATGTCTGTTGACTTTTTAAATTTCAGCATTGAAAATGGTCTTAGCATTCAACTCCCTGCCCAGGGCGAGGTCCTTTACTGCACTAACTGATGGTTATCAAATCCATGCCCAGAACCTCTAGTGTTGAGGAGCTCAACAACAACAACAACAACAACAACAACAACAACAATAATAACAACAACAAAATGTAACAACAGTTATTATGTACCAGGATTATTCTAAGTGCTTTACATATAATTAACTCATTTTATTTTCTGGACAATCCCATGTGGTTAGTACTTTAGTTTCCCTCTGTGTACAGATGAGGAAACTGAGGCACTAAGAGATTTAGTGGTTTGTCCAGAGCCACACAGTGGTTAAGCTATGGTCAGAACCAAGCTCTCTAGACCCAGAGGCTTGTCTCTTATCTACCATGCACGAGGCAGTCCATTGTATTTCTGGGCTATTCTAATTTAGGCAAATTCAATTGCTTTGTAATGTTAAGCTTTAAGTAGTTTTAAAGTCCATATTCTTTTCTTGAATCTGTGGCCCATGCTGACTTGACAGTGTCATAGTATTATTGCTATTTGCTAGATAAAGAGACTGAGGTCCCAAGTGGTGAGGTGAGATTCTCGAGGTCTTTGAGAAGTTAAGAGAGCTCCCTACTGACTGGCCCAGGTTTTTTTTTCCCTCTGCCAAGCTGTACGCAGCATGTAGTAGACTCTGGAATTGGGAGTTTCTGTCTGTGCCTAGAATCTTCTCTCTGTTTGACGTGTAGTCAGGGAAGGGGTGAGAAGGTAAATAAAACTATATAGTCTATGAGGAAAGCATACAGCAGTCTGTGACACTGGGCAACTACCCCCCCTCCATGTGTCAGCTGCTTTATCTAAAAGGTAATCCATTTAGCCCAGAGGATATCTAAGGTCATTTCTAAAAACAGTCTCTTTAAAAAAAATTTGTTTTGGCTGGGCATGGTGGCTCATGCCTGTAGTCCTAGCTTCCTGGGAGGCCAAAGTGGGAGGATAACTGCAGCTCAGGGGTTTGACACCAGCCTGAGCACAGTGAGACCCTGTCTCTATAAAAATTAAAAAATAAAAATAAAAAAAGAATAAAAGAATTTTTTTTTAAGCCTTATAAGCAGGGAGGCTCCCATTTTCCCACTATGTCTAAAAGCTGCAAGGTGACCCCACAGTGGGCAAGAGGTTCCTGAAGACTACAATAGATCCCGAGGCATCAGATAAGATTTTCTCCATTCTTTCGTATCTTGCCCCTGAGGTAGTTGGGGCCACGTATGTGATCCAGGGAAGATTTGGCTTCTTGCTTGGAAACTGGAATTTCCTTAGTGTAAACCTTTCCTCCAAGCCACCACCTTCCTCCTCCACCCATTTATTCAACAAATACTTTTCAAGTCCCCACAGTGGGCCAGGCTCCAAGGAAGTAAGACAAGGCTCTTGCTCTCATGTAACATGTGAATACAGTTATAAACGGAGGGAGCAATGAAAGTAACAAGCACCTGATCCCGTCTGGAAGACCTTCCTTGAGGAAGAAATACAGGAGGTAGCCAGGGAAAGGGGGTGAGAACCAAAACCCAGACATAATGACCCAATTGTGGCGAGTAAGGACTAGAACAGGGAAATAGGACCCAGAAGGGCTTGGCAAGAACTGTGGGCCGGGTTTTGGTTTTCATGCTTTATTGCAAAGGTCTTAGGGAAGCCCTTAGAAAACTATAAATAGGTGACATAATTACACTTTGATACAATGATAAGGGACTAGAGTAAGACCCCATGGGAGACTACTCAAGTAATTGGGTGAAAGGGTAATTAATAGTCTACCTGAGGTGGTGGCCATAGAAATGGAAATAGCAGATGAATTTGAGAAACACATAGCAGGTAGAGCTGTCAGGACTTGGCGACAGGTTAGATATAGGCCTGAGTTAGCAGGTGATGCCAAGGATCACTCCCAGGGCCCTGCCTTGGTCCTGAGTGGGTGGCATCTGCTGTGGAAACTCTAGAAGAGACCCAGGTTTCTGGGATGGTGGTGGTGGGAGAGGGTGGAGTCATGAATAAATTGTAGATGTCTCCCAGTTTCTTCAGACTTAATATGCCCAGGGGTGGTGATGAATAGGTAGCTGGAAAGATGTGTGTGGAATTCAGAAGAGAGGTCTGGGCTGGGAATTTATGGGGAGATTCATGTGTTGAAAATCATTTTTAAATCCATAGCAGTGATGGCTATGTTTATGGGGAAAACATAAAGTTAGAAGACAAGAGAACCTAGGACAAAGGCTTGACCTACACCATGCCAAGGACAGGAGTCAGCAAAGGAAATAAAGTAGAAGTAGGAGAAAAACCAAGAGTGTGTTGAGTCACCAACGCCAAGATAGAAGTGTCCAAGGACTGTTACTGTGTATTGTAGCTAATTAAGAATCTGCATTGGGTTTTAAGGTTAGTACACTAGTTACTTTTGTTTTATCTGTAAAATAATTTACATGAATTTATATTTCTAGTTTAAGAGAGTTTCCTCTGTCCTGTGTACTGGTTGAATTAATTAGACCAAGATTAGTGAGGTCATGGTTAGTGGGCTAATTATCACATGCTTGGTGAGTAAAATCAATCTCCGTTATGATAAACATCGGTTACAACTTTCAGTGAACACAGACACTTTTCTACAGCAAACATTCATTATGCAGCTTTCTGCAAACAAACAGTCATTTTCCAAGGTTACAAGTCAGCAGTCTTTAGAACTATTAGAATAATCCTTTCACTATCAGAGGAAATCTCTTTGCCTTTCTTAGTAAACAGAGTTAAACAGAAATCCAGCTTTATTATGATACTATAGAATAAGCAAAGATTTAACTTATGTGTTATAGCAAGTAAATATTTGCTAACTTTTTCCTAACTTGCTCCTCATCTGTTTAACAAGCCGCAAGGCGGAGTGCTTGTCTTCCCCAAACACATGAGCCAACCGTCTTTGCATAATTTTTAAGGCCCCTCATCAAACTCCTGCTTCAGCCTTGTAGACTCTGGCTCCAAGTATGTTTTCTAGTCAAGGCAGAGATAGAGAATGTGGGGCTTATACATTTCTCTTTCCATACCCCAAATAAGGTACAGAATAGAGGAGCTCACACTTGGCCAGTGGTGATCACAACTGTGTTTAGCCTTAAAAGTGGGGACAAAATATTTAACCTACATGTGTGATGACCCTTCTACCCAAGGGCATGATGCTCATGGCCTCTCCCAGGTTCTTCTCTCCCCAGGGGTTGGGCTGAAGAAGGGGGTGGTGGGGGTGGGTGGGGGGACTTGTGCTTGTTCTTGATTGTGTCCCGCTTTCTGCCCTCAGGGCCTTTGTTAATACCAGTCACTTTCACCTGTGTCATGGTCAGACTTACTTCCAAAGCATCCACCGGAGAGCAGGCTATTAACAGCCAGGGCCCTGTTTTATTCGTCGTTTTGTTCTTTTGGCATCTATTGCTCATTCCTCTCTGGGCACAGATTACATGACAGGAACTGTGCCAGGTGAAGGTTAAATAAAGATAAGGAGACACCTTGTCTCCAGGAGGTGATGGTCAGACGGAGGACATATAAATAACTTATAATAAATGGGAAAGAGGTAGGGACAGAGATACACCCAGATGATGGGGACATATGAGAAGGGATGTGTTTCAGTTCCAGGAAGGCAGGTGAAGTCACAGAGCCTCTGGAATTGGTCGTGTCTGACATGATGCCAAAGGGTGAGGTTTGGTGATGGGAAGGGAATTCCAAATAGATGGAATAGCGTGAGAAAAGGCAGGGAGGTGAGAAGCCCTGGGCCCTTTAAGGAAGTTCAAGTAGTTTGGTGACATGAAGCCCAGAGTTTGAAGCAAGGAGTCAGGAAATGAAGTGTAGAGGACCAGCCGGGGCCGAGCAGGGAGGTTGTGCACACAGCAAATACTTAGAACTCAGCCAATGCTGACTGGAGTTCACTGACTCCAATGGTATTTGCCATCTTGGTATTTTCAGCCTCCAACCCAGCCCTTGGGGTCAAGGTTCTGAAATAGCTTAAGAAAAAAGGAGACCAAACTAGGTTCAGCAAGTCACTAAACTTATTAAAGGAAGCAAGGTCTGTTGATGGTCTCTGCCCAATTTGGGGACAGAAAACATTTTGCACAACGTTGCAATTGCCTATTGACTATAGCTTAGAATGACAAAGTGGCTCAATTTGATGTTCGGAGTGGTGAGAGTCTGGAGATGGAGAGAGGCTAAGTCTCGCCTATGGGCTCATCATTGTCAAGGTCACTGATTGCTCTGATGGGAGTGTGGGCTGCAGAATAGCACTGGCCTCTGAGTTGTGGTGGGCTTATAGACACATTCTGGTCCTTCTTGAGACTTGAGCTGTCCCACGAGCAAGTGGGACTAGAACCATTGCTCTGCCCAACTGTTAGCTGATGGCAAAAGCAAAATGAGAGGCTAGATAGGAGAGCGTATGCTGAGAGCGAGCTCCAAGGCAAGGCAAGACGTTGTTGCTGTTGCTATTTTTCTGGAAAAGCTGAAGGCAGAGGTTTTACCTTGGAAACGTCAGAAATAGTCTGTGGGCATGGATGATTTATGTGGCTAATGCAGATTTTGTACGGGGTGTGTGAGTGTTTAAACAAGTTTGAGTAATATTGAAATCTTTCTTCCAATATCTGCACTTCATCTGGCTTGCTGCGGTTGCTTGCGGGTCCCTGCAGGCATTTGAGTGTGAGATGCTTAAGCTAATACACAAGGGACCCAGAGAGCTTTTCAAAATGATTACTTATCACACAATAACATTTTAAAGGCAGGAGGGTAGGAGTCATGACTCCCATTTTACAGATGTTACGACTGAGGCCACACCAGCTTTGGTGACTTTGCTACTCTGTGGCTGACTTGAGACCAGAGTCCGTGTTATTTGCCTCCTGGTTCATTGTTCTTTCTGTCCTAGGACGCTGACTCTAGAACAATAGCCTGGAGGATCCCAGCAGAAATCAAACTCATGACTCTTGGGTTATGAGAATAGCTTATTAAGGGGGTGACTGGTAATACGAGGGATGAAACAGCCCTGGTGCACGAACCTTGGGAGAAGAGCCACAACCGGTGTGAGGAGGCAGACGAGGTAGAAAGTGGGGTCTGAGAGCTGGTTTTCCATCACCCAGTAGGGATTGGTGGGGCTGTTGCAGACGACGCAGGTGGCGTTGTACAGCAGGGATACCACAAAGTACAACAGGAAGCTGCCTAGGAGGGCTAGCCCGTGGATAAAGGTCTGTGGAGAGAAAGAAGTAGACACGGTTGAAGGTACAGCTTAGGGGCAGTGCCATCACGCTTCTTGGCTAACACTGTGTTAAAATTTTTAAAAATGCAACACCTGTTTTAAAAATTTTAAAAAGTACATAGTTTAATGGATCATTATAAAGCAAACACCCACATTGCTACCAGAATTTGAACACGCGTATACCCCCAAGACCCCTAAGTCTGCTGCCTTGCCCCTGACTTTGGTGATAATTTCCATGCTATCCTTTGCAGTTTTACCACCTATCTAGGTTTCCCTATATAACCCGTTTTTAAGTATTGGATAGATAGAATCATCTTTTCCCCCCTCAATATTATGTTTGTGTGCTGAGTCCATTTTTTCTGTATGTGGTGGTAGTTTATTCACTTTCAAAGCAGTGCAGTGTTCTGTTGTCTGATTACATTTTGTCCTGCTTGTTTTGTGCTTCTCTTTTTCCATGCTTGTCCTTCTTTTATTTTTATTTTGTAAAAAATTTTATTTTTTTAAAATTGATACATATTAGATGTATCTATTTTGGGAGTACATGTGATAATTTGATACTTTCATATAATCAAATCAGGGTAATTGGGATATCCATCACCTTAAATATTTGTTTTTCTTTATGTTAGGAAGATTCAAGTTATTATCTTCTAGCTATTTTGAAATGTGCAATTGATTAATGTTAATTAAATCACCCTACTGTTCATTAAAAATTATTGACTATTTTGTATAATTTTGTTTTCCCTCTTCACTAGTTTGGACATTATATACTTCATTTCTATTTCTTTCAATAATGTTTCAATAAATGATAACAAGCAATCTTAATTTACTACAGTCTAAAGTATACAACTAGTTTTCCCTTCTCCTGAATTACACAAGAGCTTTAGAGCACTTCAACTCTCTGACTTATATGCTATTGATGCTGTTTATTTTACTTATATCATCTTTTAAAATCAAGTGATTGATCTATCAATAATTGTTTAATATGGTGATTTTTCACTAACATCTACTTACATGTTTATCACTTTCCATGCCTTCATTCCCTCTTGCATCTTGGATCTCCATGTGAGATATCTTTCTTTTTGCTTTAAGAACATCCTTTAAAATTTCTGTTCATGGGAGTATAATGGTGATATACTCTCTAATGATTTGTCTCATCCTCATTCTTGAAAGATATTTTGATGAATATAGAATTCTTGTTTGGCAGCTATTCTGTCAGCATAGTTAAGATAGGATTCCACTGTCTTCTGTCTTCCACTGTTGCTATTGAGAAGTTAGCAATCTCTTTATCAGTTGTTCCTTATAAGGAAATCTTTGTGCCTTAAAATACACCTGCTTTCATAATTTTTATTTTGCATTTTTTTGTTCTATGGTTTCCTTATGATATAACAAGTGTGGGATTCTTTTTATTTATCTTTCTTGGGTTTTGCAGACCTTGAATCATCACTTCTGCAAAACTCTCATCATAAACTTTCAAATATTGCCTTTGTTTTATTCTCTTTTCTTTCTGAGATGCTGATAAAATGTTTCCTAGACCTTTTCAGATCCTATTCTATCTTCTATGTTTCTTAATACCACTTCTATAATTTTTATTTTTTCCCTCTGTTTTATATTCTGGATAATTTCTTTTGACCAATTCACTAATTCTCCCCTTAGCTGTGTCTAATTTCCTATTAAGCCAATCATCAAAACTTAAGTTATACTTATAGTAGTTCTTATTTCTAAATGTTCTATTTGGTCTCTTTTCAAATCTGTTAGGTTGCTTTGTGTAGTTTACCAATCACTGCAGATATTTTAAAGCTTATTCTTTAGACATAGTAAACATAGAGCTTTTCTATAACTTATATCATATCTAATAATTTCAATATCTGAAGTATTTGTTTCTGATATTTATGATCCTCACTCATGGATTCTCGTTTCCTTGTGAGCTTCTTTATTTTTGAATGTGTGATGCTTATTGTCCTTGAAAAATAAGTACGAACAATTTTGAGGCTTAGGATAAAGATGACTTTGTTCAGAAAGGGTATATATGTGTTTAGCAATGCTTCTAGGCACTGCCAGTTTTGAGTCACTAAACTGAATTCATAGGTCAAAATTTGCCCAGGTAATATGAATCTGCACTACAAATCTATGTGAGGCCAGCCCATGGCCATAATTTTTCAGGTCCTTTATGTTCTCTCTGCTCTGTTTAGCTGCAGTCTCTGCTAAGGAGGCTGTGGGAGGGGGGTACATACAGGTACACTTTTGGGCATATCCTTACCCTGGAGGTATAGCCTTTGGGGTCCTAATTTAATGTGGTCTTTTAGTAGACTCCTACCTTGGAAGGCTGACTTTTTTTTTTTTTTTTTTTTGAGACAGAGTCTCACTCTGTTACCTGGGCTAGAGTGCCATAGTCAGCCCAGCTCACAGCAACCTCAAACTCCTGGGCTCAAGCAATTCTTCTGCCTCAGCCTCCCGAGTAGTTGGGACTACAGGCATGTGCCACCATGCCCGGCTAATTTTTTCTATATATTTTTAGTTGTCCAGATAATTTCTTTCTATTTTTTAGTAGAGACAGGGTCTCGCTCTTGCTCAGGCTGGTCTCAAACTCCTGAGCTCAAATGATCCTCCCAGAGTGCTAGGATTACAGGCGTGAGTCACCGCGCCTGGCCAGAATTGATAATTTTCTACATTTCTTTTTTTCTTTCCACTTTTGAAGTGGTGAACCTTGAGTTTTTAAGATATTAAATAAGTGTAGACTTTTATAGTTTTAGCTTTTATGTCCTTGAAAAGTACAATACTTAGTAGGGCCTATGAATAATAAACTTTAAAGTGTTTGTGTATCTGAAAATATAATTTATTTTGCCCTACTCTTAAGTGATAGTGTAGCCGCTCCAGTTTTTTCCCTTCGGATCTTTGAAGATAATTACTCCATTATTTTCTGGCTTCTGTTGTTTGATAGTCAGTATAACTGCTGCTCCTTTTCAATTAATTTGTCCATAGTCTCTGATAGACTTAAAAATTGTCTTGGTGTCTTTTAGATTGTACAGTTTCATTATGATATATCCAGGCAATGCTTCCAGATTTGTTTTCATAAATTTTCATTCACAATGACTATTTCTTTGAATATTTCTTCTCCACCATTCTTTCCCTTGTTTTCTCCTATGACTCGCATTGTGTAGATGCTATTCTGTAGAGGTATTCCAGCCACCACTCCTCTCACTTTTTTGTATTTCTCTGTCATTCTGTATGAGTTCCCAATAATCCCCTCCAATTTGGCAGTTTACTTTTTGCCAGTGTCTGATCTAGAGTGGATCCCACAGATTGCATTTTTAATTTCAATGATGATTTTTCATTTTCCAGAGTCTAAATGTTTCCTTGGCTTGGTGCAGCTCCTAAGATCAAAGTTATGTCTCTGATTCTTGCCTCCCTTGTTCACAGCTTCTGAAAAAACTATAATTCCAAACAGCTTGTCACTGTCGTCTTTTCTTTAGCTTTCTTCCTTGAGTGGGGAACTTGGACCTGGTGATAAATGGGGCTCTAGTGTCCCCCACCCTGAAGATGTGGTTCCCTGGAGGCAGTTTTCTACTCTTTTGATATTAAATAGGGAGCATCCTCGCTAACCCAGCCTCAGGTATGGTCAGTCTAATGTTTTCCTTGTTTCTGAAACACCCCTGAACTTTTTATCAATATTATCTATTTTTGCAGCTAATTGTCTCATTGTTTTATGTGTGTTAGTTTTATCACCCTGGCTAGATGACAAGCAAGTTGAGGCCAGGAATTTTACCTTTTTTACCTCTTTCATCCCTGTACAAATGGGACATAGGTAAAAGCTCAGTGTGTATTTACTGAGAGTATCAATAATACAGAGTGAAACAACTCAGAAATCTAAACGTAGCCAATGAACAGGAGCACAGTTTTTAAGCCCAAGGGGCCCTGGGACCCTTACCCACGTCTTCATTTCCATCGCCTGGTGCAAGAGGATTGTGGTGAGGGAGATGGTGTTAATTGGTGTCCCAAAGCTAAAGACGTCGATATCAGAGTCCTTGTAGGTCTGCAGAGGAGGAACAAGCAGGCATTGTCTACTGTGCCCATGGACTTTCGGCATTGGCTTTGACACAGTGATTATAAAGCATCAGTGAAGGCAGGTGTCAAGGGAGGGGAAGGAACAGGGAGAGAAGGAGGTATCCAGTTGCCCATCCATGTGAAACTGACCCAAGGAACAGAACAAGGTGAGAAGCGAGTTGATAGTATTAAATTATTTAGAAGCATGTTTGTCAGAGGAAGCCACAGTGGGGGTTGTAAAACCGTTATGGAATGAATGAAGAAAGAATTTATCAAGCACCCACCGGGCACTGTGCTAATGCTGAGGATACTTGTGTGTCTACCATCAAGGAGATTACAGTCTACTAGGCAGGGCAGATGCAGTACAATTTAAATACTATAATAGAGGCAAGTACAAGGTACCCTGGAAACACAGAAGAGAGGACATATCAGCAGAAACCAGAATAAGGGAGGTTAATCACTTGAAAGTGGGAGAAAATGCAGTTCCAACACAGGAACTGAGGGTGGACACGGGGGGTCTGCAGAACTCCAGAGCCCTACGCCACAGGTCTATTGAGCACATGGAAGGGCAAAAGATACGGTAGGAAAGGCAAGCAAGAGGACTGGCCAGAGAGGGTATTGTAAGCCAGGAAATTCAAACAGAGCACAAAATGCCTGCCTCCCCTAACCCCATTGTATTGCTAATTGCAAAAGAATGTGAGCCTAGAGGCTGGGTAAGCACCAGTGTTTACCTGGTGGCAATTGCCGCATATACTGGCCCCCTGTCCCAGAAGAATACAGGAATCCTTTGCTTATCTAAATTCTATTTAAACTGGGAAATCAAACTGAGATTGGGCTATCTGCATTCTTGCTATTTATTTCAGATAATATAGAATCTTCTATTATCAGAACTTGCTGCCTTGAACACTTGCTGCCTTGACCTTGGAAGCACAAATCTTTATAAAAATCAAGAATAGTAAATTCAAATACCTTCAGTGGTCAAGTAGGAAACAGTTAATGAATGAAGATGGCCAGGTGTAAGACAAAGGGGAGTGGTGGGGACTTTGGCAAACTGGAGAACATGCTCCCCATCTGAGCAGAGTTACAAGTCTACCCCAGGTTTTTGCTATGAGGGAAAACTGACTTGGTGAAAAGATAGCTTTTGGTTTTTCAAGAGCCACCCGAAGTTAAGATGTTTGGGTAAAGTGTTCCGACTTTTCAAACACCCAGGGTTGGATGTGGCCTGCAGGCCACTTGTTTGGAGCTTCTGTTCTGAAGTGTCCAGAAAGACATTACCAGTCTGAAATTTCATATAAATAGGATCAGGTCTACCTGTGATTTGTATGGTTTGAATAGGACGATATTACTTACCAGGTAAGGGATAAAGAAACAGACGAGGCTCTGGTAGAACGCATCCACCATGGAAATCCAGAAAATTGACAGGTTATAGCACTGCCAGGAAAGAACATGCCATCAGTTACCCCCATCCAAGTAAGCCTCTAATTTTTGCAAGCAGCTTCCTTGTGCATGGCTGGGGCAGATGATATGGCATTTACACAGTGCCTCTTACATTCGTGGCAATATTCAATAGAATGCAGTGATTAAGAGCACAGGCTTGAGGGTGACAGACCTCAGTTCAAGTCTCGGCTCTACCATTAACTATGTGACCTTGTGAAAATTACTAAACTGCTCTGAGAACTGATTTCTTCTACCATGAAATGTGGACAAAAATAACACCACCTGTTTTCTTGGGGCTCGAGAGGACTAAATGCAATCATGCCTTAGTATCTAGTAGGTATCCAGTTATTCATTAGTGCTGTTGCTAGTGCTACTGCAAACTTGGTAAGTGTAGAGATTCTAAGGTTTCTAAGTGGCATCTGAAAGGGAGGTTTCAATCACAGCCCGGGATCATAGGTTCCCGAGAGACAGAGCTCAACGGCTTCAGGGATGAGCCTTCTCATTTCATGCTTCACTTTTTGTGCCTTCCCTAGGAGAAGTGAAACCTTTACAGTTTTTGGTGTTTGGTATGTTAACCTCTTGGGTAGATACTCCAGGAGTTGGGGGTGCAGCCAGCATGCTGATAGGAGGGGTAGACTTAGAAGAGCCCAAGATGTACATGTCCACCCTACCCCATGCCTCCTTTGTCTGAACTGCGTGGGCTGCTGTCGCTGTCCCCCAGTCTTTGGGTGACCACTGGGCTTATTTCCTTGCTGGCTGTCTACAGCAAATCACCTGTTCTCAAACACCACATCTGGCTTTGCCCTCTTTTCCCCCAGGTGCAAAGATACTCTCTGGCATTTCGAAGTCCCTTTTCCTAGTGATCCCCCTTTGAGGTGGCCGTGGTCCCTTCATCCCACCTCCTTGTTGGGCCTGGACTGCCTGCCCCTGACACCTCCAAATCAGTCAGGGCTGCAGTGCGGCCTCTCCGGGCCTCCTCGGAAGCCCCACGATGGTTTCTTAGGCCTTCTTTTGTCCCCTTGACACCAGCAAGTTCTAGACCCTACATAATCTTGAGTTCTAAGCTTTGCCTTTCCTGATTGGAATGGAAGCATTCGCTTATGTGTGCCTTCCCCAGTGATGAGAAAACTATGACAGCTGCCAGTCTCACGGGCTCCCACACTGGGTGCTGTTGTTACTCCCCAGGGCCTGAAGGTGCCCCCTAAGAGGCCTAGAATTTTCTGCCTGCCCTCTCCCCTTCCGCTAGGGCTGTCCCAGATATCAACGTGTGATATAATTAAGAAATGATTAAAAAGAAAAAATACCCACTGATCTGCTCCAATATCCTCAACACCAAATGAGAAACAGGCCAGGAATGGGGAGAGAAGCTACTCAAAGTCACATGAGAGGTAAGTGGCATCACAGTGGCAGAATTCAGGCTCCTGACGCCTGGCCCAGGGCTCTTTCTCTGATGCCTTCAGGGACAAGGGAGAGGTCAGGGACATGCTGAGGCCACCTCCCTCGGGCTGAGCCCCTTACCTCGGAGTTCTGGCCACTCTTGTACAGCTCCGGCAGTGCCAGGAGGGTTTCTGCAGAGATGTCTTTGTCCAGGATTCCAAAGATGAGAGGCGGCACAGAGGTGAAGAAGAGATTGAAGAAGACCATCTGCCAGTTGTCGATCATGGTAGAGGCAGAGAAACCACAGAAGAACTGGTACCAGAAGAGCAGGTTGACGTAGCACTGCAGGCAGAGAGCGTGGCCTTGTGAGAGACCCCGAGTGCAGCCGGTCTTGTGAGAGACCCCAACTGTAGCCGGTCGGCAGTGGCTGCCTAGGAGCTCCCACGTGGCTGGAGCATCAGTCTCCTGCTTTGTAACACGCAGGGTTGTGCCAGGATTCAAGGTAATTCTCATCCTGCCAGCAGTAGCTGCTGCCCCTCCTCCTGCTATATTACTATTAACGTTCTTCAGGACCGGAGGGGAGCTTGTTAAGGTGAGTATACAGTCCGTCCTCACTTAACGTTGTCAATAGGCTCTTAGAAACTACGACTTTAAGCAAAATGATGTATAACACAAACATTTTTTTTTTATCCGTGTTAAAACAATGTTAGGATGAAATGATGTTATTCGAGGTCCTGCTGTGCATCAGTTTGCTTAAAGTGGCAGTTTCTAGGAACCTACTGATGACATGAAGTGAGGACTTGCTGTACGATAGGGGTTAAGAGCAGAATCTTTTGGAGGCAGAAAGGCCTGGCTTTGAAACCCCAATTCTGTCACTTAGTAGCTGTGTGATCTTGGAAAAACTGCTTAACTTTTCTGAACATAATTCTCTCATCTGTCAGAGGAGAATAGTAGTACTCAGACCAGGGCATATGAGAAACATTGATGACAGTAGTGTGGTAACAAAAAGGGATGTCGCCGAGGAAGTCACGGAAGAAAGAAAGACTGAACCATGAGCAGGAAGCCTGGTGGGAAGATGACCTCGTGAGAAGGTTCACCTCACAATACCTTCCCAGTGGTCGTGGAACTCGGAGATGAATAAGGACATCTTATGCCTCAATATTGCTTATTTTTTCTAAAACTCTTTCACACTTAAGATCTCCCTATCTGTGAATGGACTGGGTCGCTGTCATTGCCTACCGTATTGTCATATGGTTTGGTGATTTGACCAAGGTCACGTAAGCAGCTGGTCCTGGAGTAAGGACTAGAACTCAGTTCTGCGGGACTGAGGCACAGGGACATGAAGGGTCTTAAAAGAAATCCTTCGGTACATTTGTTTTCAAACTAGAATTCTCATTTCCTAACTGCTGGGCCCATGTTATTTTGATGAAGCTCTCTATTCATTATTATTATTAATAGTAATAATATTAGCACATTAATATTGTCACTAGTGGTAACACCAATTATTTTTATTGGAGCTTCTATATGTACCAGGTGTGTGATGTGCATTATAGTATATCAGTATATTAGTATATAGTACCTTATTAGATGTGCAGTACCCACTATAGTTTGTCCTAACAGCTTTGCAAGATTAATATTGTTGCTAATAATATTAATAGTATTATATTTTTATATTATATTAATATAACATCACATATTGATAAGAACGTTAACAATAATGTTAATATTATTAGCCCCACTCTACAGACGAGGAATCTGAGGCTTTGAGCTATGCAGTTGCCCCTTGTCCAAGTTCAGAGCTAGAAAGTGGTACCACCAGCATCTGAATTTTCAAAGTTCTTTAAGAACCCCCGACCTTTCTCAGTACTCTCTTTGGCTTACACAATGAGCTGAAAGTATTTTTTATCTGGCCTTTGCAGAAAAGCTTGCTGAGCCCTGATGTAGAAGGTAAAGCTCATGGGGGCAGGGACTGTGGCTGGCTTCATTCCCGCTCTATACCCATTGCCGATACTGCTCCCGACACACGGCAGACATTCAGTAGTTATTGGAGGAAACGAAGTTAATCCTAGTTCTGTTGTTCTAACACTCATCCTGGAGTTTTAACATTGCAGGATGCTTCTTTCCTCCCGGTGCCCTGGTAGGATCTTGCCTGTTTTCTACTTCTTCTGCCTAGAGCTGAAATCTTTGCACCTTGCAGGGAGTGCGCTGAACCCTGCGACAGCATCACTGAGATTGGATGCCTGCTCTTCCTCTCGAGAAGCCACAGTGCAGTAATTAATTCATTGTTCAAATTTCAGAGCAGGCAGGGTTTTACTCCCCCTCTGAAATTGGTTTCGGATGTGAAAGTCATAGTTCTCCACCCTCTAATCGCAACGGGGAGATGATGCGGCATCAGTCCCGCAATGTGGAACGTGGCATTGGGCTAGAAATAAATATCACTTAAGCTTTGAATGAGTGGCTGGCTGGAAACATTTTCTTTTCTATTTCACAAATTTAATGCAGAGAGGAGGCTGTGCTTATTCAAAAGAATGATTCCTTTGGATACAAAAAAAATAAAATTAAACAAGCATTTTGAATTCTAAGTAAACAGCCTTTCATGCTCAGAGTGAGTTTCAAGTCAAACGGAGTGACTTGTTTGCGTAGACTTGCTGAGATAATGCTACCATCCAGTTGATCGAATTTACATTATTTTTTGTTGTGCTGTTTATCTCACTCCTGAGCGAGAGTGACTATGTCAGAACCTGAAAGGAAGACGGGGAGAATGAAGCAAGAGGGAAAAAAATTTGCAATTTTGTTGCACTGCTTGGCTAATATATTTCTTTTCCATCACCTTGGTCTAATCCTTCGCTTTTCCTCATGCGAAGAGGAATCAGATTCTATCTGAGACTTACGGGGACTGCTGAAAGGTCCTTGAACTAGATAATGAAAAACACAGGCCTTTGTTCCCTCCGTTCGTACGGCAATGTTCTGACTTCTTATATCCGTTGTTAATCAAGGGCTTTTCAAAGGAGATCTTTTGACAGTTTTAATACTACCTCAGTTGGTGCATGCTTGCTCTGGGCCCTTATCAACATGACAGAAACCAACACATTTTAAAGGAGACCCAACAATATCTCCATAACATTGTTGGTACCGTGCTATGTGCTTGTCAGGGCTCTGACACTAAAGCCTCTTAATAACACTTCTAGGGACAGAGAGAGTCATAGTCTCCCCATATTATTGATTAGGAAACTGAGGCTAAGAGAGATTAAGTGGCCTTTCCAGGGTCCCACAGCATGCTAGAGTCACGTGAGGTTACAACCCAGATGATCCCCCCACCCCAAACATCTTTGCCAATAGATATTTTATTTAGTGTCCTGTCTCCCAGGAACTCCCTTGTAAGGGAGCCTGGTGGTGCCGAAGTGACGTGCAGGTCTCAGGTTGAAGCCATGGGCTCCAGTCTTATATTCTGTGAGGAACTGTCACCTCTACTCTCCCAAGGCCTGGGGTGTAGCTCTTAACATTGGGGGGGCCCTATCCGGGGAGGAAATCTAAGATGCAAGTCAAGCTAGTTTTTCTTCAAATCATTCTTCCTTGAAATCAGAAAATAATCTGACTTGTGAAATTTAACTCTAAGAGTAATGACAGCAACAATGATAATAAAGAAATAATGGCTAACCTTAGAGAGTGATCGCTACATGCTAATTACTTTATATACAACTCTCATTTAATCTTCGCAGCAAATACATGAGAAAGGTACTACGACCACCCCCATTCTACAGATGGTGAAACTGAGGTTTAGGGACATCACCAGCTATGGGAGTCTGGATTGGAACCCAATGTGCTGGACTCCAGAGTCCATGCTCATAAATATTCAAGCTGTCTCCTACTTGTCAAGTGCTTTCCATATAGTATCATTAATTCTCATAGTAATTTCACAAAAATAGAAAATATTAGCTCTATTCTATCAGAGAGGAAATTGAGGTCCAAGAGAAGTGAATAGTCTGGCCCAAGGTCACTGAGCTAGTAAGGAAGAATTTCAGGATCCGAAATCCAGGCCAGCCTGACTCCTTCCCTTTCGCTGAGATGCTGTGGGGAGATCTGGCTCCGTGGCGAGGACTCCCCAGGCCTGGGAGGGCGGGTACCCCGGGGCCACTCACCACGTTCTTGTAGAAGTAGTACACCACCATCCTGGCCAGGCGTGAGTAGCACCAGTGACCGTGCACCAGCAGCAGCTTCTTGAGGTGCCTGAAGCGGGAGATGGCGAAGTCGCTGGACATGACAGCCTGAGAGGGGACAGCAGACACGTCAGCTTCCATCCGTGGCCACCGATGCCCAAGGAGGCTCCCTCAAGGGTGACGCCTTGTTTTAGGTCCACAGCCGGCAGGGTCTGAACGACCCCTTGGTCGCTATGTGTTTACTCTTGGGTGGCTCTTTGGATTCTGACACCCCACCCTCTCCTCTGGGAAATCAAAACCTCACTGGAATCCAAGAAGGGCAGATCAGAAGGACCAGTGGTGTAGGCAGGTCCTTCGTCCATTTACCCTGCAAGCATTTATGTGGCCCAGGATGTGTCAGGCACTGCGCCAGGGATGTGATGTTAACCAGAGAGTAGAGGCTTCCGTTCAAGTAACTCCCAAATCTCTGAACACCCTCCCCATCCCCCGAGGCAGGCCATTGGCTCCTTCGCAGAGGGAGCTGCTGGTCAGTTAGATAGCTCTTCCTCTACGTGGAGCTCGGGATTACTCAGAATCAGACATAGCTTATATGCACTTTTAAAGCACGGAGCCAGGTTTAGACGTGCCTTGTCATAAATCCCGATATGAATCTTGGTCTGGCTATTTAAACTCCCTGAGCCTCAGTTTCTCCATCCGAAAAAAATGGAGTAACAATCCCTAACACACAGGGTTGAGGTGATTATTAAAATCAGTGAGATACTAAATGTGAAGTGTCTAACAGAGTGCAGGCATGTGGCAGACACTCAAAGGGAACTACTCAGAGCTATCTGTGGCTTCCCCATCAATGCTCTTTTATCCTCATCAATGAATTTAGGCAACACCAAATGTCTGCACTGGTGGTGGGAATATTATTGTTAATGGTTCAAAAAGCACAAACTGGGGTCATTTCAATGGGAGAAGCTAGCATTCAAGTTTATATGCTTATTCCAAGCTGAATATTGACTAAATTAGGTCCTCCACGAAGGTGTATCAAGCAATTTATGGGTTAAACTAGCCATCAGGACTAAAATGGCAATTGAAAGATGTTTTCAAATGTCCTTATGTCTGTCATTGCTTATGGAGGGCACGGCAACTGTGGATGTAGGTGGAAGTTCTTGAACAGAAGTGCCTCCAACACTGTGGGGAGTTCCTTAAATCTCCAATAAGGATAAAGAAGAGCAAGGAAGAAACAGGAACAGTTCAGGGGGACAATACCTGCATTCCTTCCTGTCCAGATATGCCAATGCCAATATCAGCAGCTTGAATCATGCTTACATCATTGGCTCCATCACCTGAAAGAAGACGGGTCATGAGATTCCTTTATTCCTGGTCCAACTGCTCAGTGACAATGAGATGGCTCTAAAGTGTCCCCATTCCTTTTAACATTGCTCTGAATAGATCTATAGAAAGTCACTGCTACAGTACTTAGCCTGAGAGATGTCTTTTCTTCTTTGGACAAGAAGCCCTACTTTTTTCTTTATCATTCAACAAATACAGTACTGATTAAGTGTCTTTTTTTCTAGGCACAATGCTAGGTATTGGGGATACAATGGTGATCGAGAGAGACGTGGGCAGGGGTTTGTAGTTTACGAAAAAGGGCCTTCACGAATGTTACAATGGACTTTACTGATGAGCAAATGTAGAATATGAGCAATTCAGAGATTGTTAAGGGTAATCCAGCCAGAGAAGGGACCCAGGAGAATCAGAGCTCAGATCTTTCTGATTCCGGGGCTCATAGGCTTCCCTGACTCAGTCAAACTTGAAATACTGATGGAATTAAGACGACTGAAGAGTTTGGACACGAAAGATTTTGAATGATGTCCAAGGAGAGGACAGCATTCAGTTTTGTTTCTGAATTTAGAAAAGTGAAATTGAGGAATCTTTTTATTGGGATCCACTTGGTCACATTGAGTTCTCATTCAATGGACTGAGTTGTTTTGGGAAGCTGCAGGTAAGGCCATGGAAACACACACACACACACACACACACACACACACACACACACGCATGCACACATGCACACATGCACACGCATGTACACACAGACATGGCTTCCCTTTAAATAGTTTTTTCTATGATGATGGAAATGTTCTGTATCTGCACTGTTCAGTACAGAAACCACTAGATACATGTGGCTATGGAAACCAGGCTGGCGAAATTCCACGTAACTTTAATTAAATTTGAGGGGCCACAGTGAGCTCTATACAGTGAGGCCTTCCCCAGAGGCCAGACTCTCCCCAGTGCTTTATCTTTTAGAGCAGAGTTTAGCAAACTTTTTCTGTAAAGGGTCAGATAGTAAATATTTTAGGTTTTGTGAGCCCAGAAGCAAAATCGAACAATTGCTATTGCTGAAAGGCTATTAGTCTTTTACAAATTTTACATTTAAAAATAGAAAAACTGTTTTTAGCATCTGTACAAAACCATGCAGTGGGCTGGATCGGGCCTGCAGGCTGTAGCGTGCCAGCCCCTGCTGCAGACCATGTGGCCTTCGTCCTCCTCCTGGCCCCACCTCTTTTCCCAGTGGCTTCTCAGCATAAGCTGCGATTAAATTTATATTATTCATCATAGAGAATATGGCATTAGGGGAAAGAATAATTCTTCCCCACATTATTTGGTAACAGATTTACTGATCTTAAAAATTTTGTCATTGTATGTAACCTTTGTTCTCATAATTTTTTTTTTGATCACATAGTATATATAATTTTAATCTTCCCCATGGCAGAACAAATCCAACCTTTAACCTCTTCTGTTAGCTAACTGAGATAAGTAGAAGTGTGAAACCAGGCTATTTCTCGCCCTACTGGTTTTGTTTCCATTGTTATGGCACTGAAACCAATATCTAACCTCAGGGACTCAGTCCTGGGCTATTGCCTTGTGTGTGTCTGAATTTCTGAAGAGGACAATTCAGGGTATAAAAGTAGGATGCAGTTGCTAAGGTTCTGCTCCCCCGCGTGCTTTCTTCCTCCACTTTTTTGTTTTTCTGAACTGTATTTACCTGAAGACCAGGAAAAAACCCATCATGTGTCATAGGCCTCTTGTTTGAAATGTCAGGAAAGAAAATCTCTTTCCATGCCTGTGCAAGAGGAAGAGAGGTTGGCACCGTCTGTGAGAATGTCCCTAACTGAATGCAATATTCGCTATGTGCTTGGCATGTGCTGGGCCTGGGATCCAACAGTGAATAAGGCTGACATTGCTCCTATACTCAAGGAATGCATAGGCCCTGGCCATCACAGGAGGTGTAACAGTGCTTTGGAGCTATGAGTGCTGGGTGCTGTGGGAGCCCCTAGAAAAAAGCAAAGTTAGATGGGATTGAGAGTGTTTTCCAGAGGAAATAACTTGTGCAAAGACCTGGAAGTGAGAGAGGACAAGGCCCATGAAAAATGGCAAACAGTTTCATTAGGTTGGAACACTTGGGAGCCAAGTGTTGGGAAGAAGAAGGCAATCATGGTAAGAGATGCGACTGAGGGGCCTGAAGACCGGATCATGAAGATTCTTGTAAACCAAACCAGGTTTGGTTGCTCCTGGAAGGTGTTAAATAAGTGCAGTTTGTAGCTCTCTGCCTCAGTATTATTAAAGTTTAGCCCCTTCTGGGCAATTCTTTACCAACCAACTAGCTAGCCTTTACTGAGAATATGGTTTGCGCTGGCCTTGTATTTAGAAATGAGCATACAAAATTAAACATGAGACAGCTCTGATCTTTCAAATATCCCCACCGGCCATCAACCCCCAGAAGAATATCAAGTCCATAAACACCCGAGGCCGTGCCCTGTGTAAAGTATTGAAGGGGAAATGCTTTGCATCCCAGAGTTGAGGTGGCCCGAGTATGTATTGTTGATGGTAACACTTCTTGAGCTACCTGGATGTCCTGAATTCAAGGCCCCTGTTGGTTTTGGCCTCCATCTAAGTCCTGATTTTTCTTTAGTTGATTTGCTAGTCCGGAGATCTTTGATGCACTCTCCCCCTCTACTCAGCCTCTGCTTCATCTCCGAGTTGCCACATCTTGACTGTCATTCTGTACTCTCTCCCCCTGAGACAATGACCCGTAGGCTAAGCGTCTTGACTATACTTGTCCTCCCACCTCTGGCCCACGCCTCTCGTCGCATCATCCCTGCCAAGCTGCCACCTGAGTCTCAGCACAGTGGATACCTATGGCAAGCGTCATGACGCTCAGCTTGTCTCGCACCAGCTTGACGATCATACTCTTCTGGAGTGGGGTGCAGCGGCAGCACAGGACAGACCGACAGTACTGGGTCAACTCCAGGAACTTCTTCTCCAGCTTTCCCTGGGAAATGGCATTCAGTGTCTTCCCATTAATGACCAGTCCAACTTCTGGAACCATGGCCCCTGAGCTGGTGGACGGTGTCTTGGAACACGGGCGGAACCCAAAGAGCCTGCGGTCTGGCTTCTGTGAAATTGGTTCGTGAAATTGCTTGACCTCTTCCAATGCACAATTGAGGATGGATTCACAGGTTTCCTGTAAAGAGTTATAATAATCTAGTATTAGTAAGCAACCTTGGAAATGGATGCTAACAATCTCACTTTATTCTTTAGTAAGATAGTCGTAAAACTCTACTGCCGTAGACTACTTAGGAGTCATTCTCTAATTTTTACATTTCTCTGCAGTATTTGAAATAGCAAAGAAATAATAACTTGGAACCAAATTAATGGTCAAACTAAGAGACACTTCTTGGGAATGGAAGTGACTGAAAATAGCTCAGCAAGATGGAGACTGATAAGGCACACTATAAAACAATAAATGATACTAATATGATGTTAAATTATTACAATGTGTCATGCTGATGTGGTGCTCTCTATTTCTCACAGGTCATTTAAGTTCTCCTTTGTTCTTTAGAACATTCCTGTGTGATAGGTTGGGTGTTTATTGCAGATCTTAATTTAGAAAGGAGGAAGTGGAAATAAGATCTTTAGTAACTTATCCAAGGTCACCCAAACTCAGTAGTGGCGGCAGAGTCATTACTACTTGAACTGTGTTTCCTAATTAAAAAGAATACATTGTCCCTGTGTTTATCCATTGGTCTACTCCATGAAGGGTGTTAAAAACTGTGGTTCTTCTTACTGATTTTTTTCTGATGTTTACCTTGAAACATAGTAGGAAAGTTATTTCCTTTTAGTGATTTTCTTCTATTACTTTTTATTATATCAAAGATAAAGTCAGATTTTGGTTCTAATTGTATTCTTAATATCTCTTTTAACTTCTGTGAACGTCACCTTTTTTTTTTTTTTTTTGAGACAGAGGAGCTAGAATGCCATGGTGTCTGTCAGCCTAGGTCACAGCAACCTCAAACTCCTGGCCTCAAGCTATCCTCCTGTCTCAGCCTCCTGAGTAGCTGGGACTACAGGCATGCACCACCACACCTGGCTAATTTTTTCTATTTTTAGTAGAGACGAGGTCTCTCTCTTCCTCAGGCTGGTCTCGAACTCCTGAGCTCAAGTGATCCTCCCACTTTGGCCTCCCAGAGTGCTAGGATTATAGGCGTGAGCCACCATGCCTGGCCAATATCACTTTTTAATAAAGGTAAAGTTACAGCACACAATATTATTATCAATTTTAACAGCATTGTTTTCTTCACATGCTCTTCATATTACAGTGTTCTTTTATCCATAGCAAGAGATGATGACTTTTTATTGATGTGCTAAAAATTTCTTCTAAAAATAAACAATGTTCAAAGTGAGTCAATTTAAATGAAATCATTAAGTAAAAAACAGTACAGATCATATGTGGATTTTGGAGAAAATTGTGAAGGTAGTTCTGAAGGGACAGGTATGAGGAACACCGATCTACAGATTTCTGTCTGGGAATGTCTAGAATCATTTCTTTTGGAAGGAATAGAGGCACACCTCATTATTCCTGAGTCTTCCTTTTAGCTGCTAAATTGAGCGTTGCAGGCAATAGGGTTGCACAGAGCCTAGAGGGGCCACAGGAAGTGGAAGCAGAACTCCTTCCCACTCCCACACCACCCACCCAACTGGGCCTTCAGATGAGCCCGCAGCCCTGACTGACAGCTTGATTGCAACCTCAAGAGAGACCTTACACTTGAGGCACACAGCTAAGATGTTCCTGGATTCCTAACCTACAGAAACCATGGGGTAGTACATGTCTATTGTTTCAGCTGCTAAGATTTGGGATAATTTATTATTCAGCAATAGATAACTAATATAAGTACTGTGATAAGTAAGAACTTTTCTTCTATGATTTTATTTAATCCTCCCAGTATCCTGTGACATAATTATTTTTAACCTCTATTTTACAGATGACGAGAAGGGAAGTGCAAAAACCATGGTATTTGGACCACATTAAATCTTCAATATATGTTAATAATAACAATAATACTGATTGTTATTATTTGTTCCTATTGAATATAGTCCCTTTTAAAACTCCTCGACAAATCAACACTTCCAGTGATGCGTTAGTAAGTCCCTCATCTTGTGGATGGGAACCCTGAAGTCCAGGTAGGTCTCATAACTTGCTTATTGCTTTAAGATACATAGCAAAGAGACAGTAGCCCTAAATCAATTTATAGTGAATTAGGCAAATTAAAACCTTTGGAGGAAATATCCACTGAATATGTAATTACATTAAACTGGGGTTTAGATAAATTTAAGATTTGGAATGTATTTCCCCAGTTTCTGGCTTAACATATTTATGCATCTCTAATTTATTCTTAGGCAAAGGGATGAGAAAGACTAATGTTACAGGTTTAGTGGGCCCCGGGGTGTAGGCAGGGTTGAGGATTCAGGCACCCTCTTGGAGGGTCCTGGACAGTGTTAAAAGAATTGACATTGACCTAATTAAAGATGGTATGTAGCTGACTGTTCCTTAGGAACTTTGAGTATTTAACCAACAAATGTCTTCAGCTTCCTACAGGAATGCATGGCATTTAACAACCCATGGAAGCCCACTCCACCCTTCTTGGGCTGGCTGCCTCCCTGGTTTGCAGATGTCCTCCCTTTCCAGAATTACCTGGAGTGGAAGAATCATTGCAAACCAAATTTCCATCACAAGCAGGACAGGCAGGCACAGGGATCAAGCACTTGAGCAAGCTGAAAATTACTTTCTTTCCTAATCATAATATTAAAGCCAAAGTGTTTTTTTTCCCCTCAGATTATTTTTCTTCTGAAAATTCACTGGGGGTTAATCTAATCATAGCATAATCTGTGCACCTGATAGGAAAGTAAATGATTTCTGCAATTTGTCTAAAAGGGCCTCAGTGTATATGGTTTCTTCAGGGAATAGAACCCAAATATAAATCCCCCTGAACTTCTATTCTGGGTCTTGATCAGCTGGCGCCGTGGCTCATGTCTGTAATCCTAGCATTTTGGAAAGCCAAGGTGGGAGGATCACTTGAGCCCAAGAGTTGAGGTTGCTGTGAGCTATAATGATGCTACTGCATTCTAGCCAGGGCATCAGAGAGAGACTCTGTCCAAAAAAAAAAAAAAAGGGGAGATTGCAGTGTTTTCCCTGCCTCTGTTTCTGGAAGCTTCCCTCTTCTTGTCTTCCTCCCTCCTCTCTGTTCTTTTCCCCATGGGATCCCTGGGGCTCCAGAGACCCTCTGCCCACCACCTCTGCAGTACGGTGCTTTCCTCGTTAGTCTCCTCCATAAAATCCAGTGCCTGCTCCCTTCTGATAGGACCACATATCTCATTGCCCCTCGCATCTTCATGAGCCAAGAAGATGGTGGAACTTTGCCTTCTTCTGCAACTTGCATGGTGAAAACACACTTTTCCTTCTACATACAAGATTGTATTAGAGCTTTGAATATGCTTCTTCAGATTTCCCACAGTCCTGTCTCCAAATCTCACTGCCGGACACCCATGCCCAATTCTGATTGAAAATTGCAGTTTTAGGATGTGGCTTCTTCATTCTTTCTCTCTTCCATTCCATCAAAATGTACTGGCCTCATGTATTATTCCCTTCAGGCTTCTGCTATGTGACAGACCAATGTGACATAGAAATTGGTGCTGAAATTTTAAACTCAGGATAATTTCAGTTTAATTGGGACTTTTTCAATGGATGAGTTGATCTTTAGTAGCAAGAAACTGACACTTGAGGTTCTATGAGTGAACAGTGTGGTAGAATGTAAATAGCGCCAGTCCAGCAGAACAGAGCTCTAGACTTAGTTCTGTTGTTTATCAGAAACTATCAGGGTGAACCTGGGCAAGTGATTCAGCCCCAGTGATCTTCAGTTTCCTTACCTATAAAATGGGGAGATGGGACCAAGGGTAGAATTTGGGAGAGGTAAAACTTTCTATTAAGCAGTGTTAGACTAAGTAATATGAAAGATGCTAGTCAACCATGTGTGGGGATGAGGTGGAAGACATTGGGCGGGATGACTTCCAGGGTCCTCCAAAATCCAAGATTCCGTGATGTTTTGGGGGTGGGAGTACTTTCCCAGTGTACCCAAATCCCACCCATAGGCCTGTCTCCTGTTGTCCTAGGGGCTGCTCTGTACTTGGACATCTGGTCCCTACTGGTCTCACCTGATTCTCTGTATTAATGGTGTAAACAGTGTCAGTTTGATCCAAGAGTCTACAGGAATAGGCGATATTGACCGCTGTCTCCTGCTTGTCTCCAGTCAAGACCCAGAGCTGGATGCCAGCCTCCCGCAGAGCAGCGATTGTGTCTGGAACTCCTTCCTGCAGCCGATCTTCGATCCCAGTCGCTCCTGGAGTGACCAAAGATACCAGAGCTCACGTTTATGGTCAAAGAGTAGCTGCTTGATCCCTCCAAAGCTCTGTGAAGCCAGGCAATGTTTAGTCGATATGGTCCCTGTGCTAGGCTGTGCTAGGCCCCCAGGGCACACAGTGAACTAGAGAGAGCTGGTCTCTAACCTATCAGAGCTCAAAGGTTGTCGAATAAGTATTTGTAACTGCCCTGTATGATGACAGAAGGTCAGGGTGCCATGTGAATCTATATCAGGAGACGCTGCCTTCACCTAGAAGACCAGGGCGGGCCTTGCTGGGGAAGTGCCATTTAAGCTCAGACCTGGAAGACAAAGCCAGGAGGTGGCAGAGGAGGAGAATTCCAGGTACACGAATCAGCATGAATGGAGGCCCAGAGGTTAGAGTACCAGACACAGAAAGAGAGGCAGAGTGAGATGAGAGATGAGGCCGGGAGGGAGGTAAGGACCGTGGGATCATGCAGAGTCTTGCCAGGGCCTGAGGGATTTGCAATTTATTTGGTAGCAAAGAAAGCTATTCAAGGGTATTAAGCTGGGGAGTGACAGAATCAGTTTTAAGTTTTAAGATTATTCTAGAGAATAGATTGGAAATTGGAAGAAGGGGATAGGATTCAGGGCTAGCACCTACGTATGAGGCCGGCTCGGCGTGCAGAGGAGCGCAGACAGCGGCCTGGAGCTGTAGGAACAAGGAAGTGGGGAGACTGACATCTCTGATCACAGCATGAACAGGGGCTCACATTTTTGATAATATTCTTGGAGGGAATTAAACATGCAGATTCCATAATTTTTGAATGAGCTCAAGCTCAGCATCAACCCTGATGAATATATACCGAAGTGGTGAATAGTTGCTAAGAGATGAAGTGAAAATAAATCTGCATTTCAATTGAGATTCATTTCAGACCGCAGACTAATGGCTATGCCCATCTCACTCTGGACAGGAGCGAGGCATTTTGTTTCTTTTGATAATCCAGGGTGACAATAGGTTGGCAAAGCACCTACATTGGATGCATATTGAAAAGATCATTTCATATTTTGAGACTGCGCGAAGGCAACGCAGCGTTTTAATGGTGTGCTAGTTTGTCGGTGTGAAGATGAAATCTCTTTTCAGCCCAGTCCTCTCCTTTCCAAGCCCCCTTGGGGGAGGAAAACAACCTCTCTATCCGGAAGGGCACCTGTTTTGCATTTCAGGTTCAAGCACACCGGTAAACAGCCCCATGGAAAGTGATGGTTTGAGCCTTGTCTTTCCTTTCGTGGGCTAGTCTGGAAGGTGAGATGCTGAGGCTGATTTATATGACAGTGAGGCAGAATGAAGGAGAGACGAGGAAAAACACATTTATTTGTGTGAAAGAGAAAATGAAACAGGAAGGTCGTGAAAGCCTTTCCCAGCCAGGAGGGAAGCGACAGGTTCTGACAAGTGTGTTCTGTTTGTGCAGAACCAGCTGATGAACACCTCCCACAGACGGGACCAGAGTGCTGCTTGGAAACAAAGGAGCTCTCGGGGCCCGGGTGCCCTAATGGGATGATTTTCTGGTGGCCGTGTGTGACAGATCGAGTTGTCTGGCCTAGCCACCCTCTGGTTCTTGTTATTAATAAAATGAGTCCACGTGTCCAGCCTGAAAGGGGGCCTTTTGAGGCAGCATGCAAAGGCCTCTGCAGCCAAGACATAAGACACAGAAGGCTGAAGGAAGTGGGAGCAAATTCTCTCCCTGCCTTGCCAGTTATCCCGGCAACTCAATCTTGTTACTACCTTTTATATGCATAGGCATCACCACGCGACAGCGACCTGGGGTCTTTCCCCTCGAATCCCTGCCTGGCTGCGCAGCGCATGCAGTATAATTCTTTTTTTTTTTTATTTCAGCTCATCATGGGGGTGCATAAGTTCAGGTCATATACATTGTCCATGTCCTGCCCATCCCCCCGAGTCAGAGTCCCAAGCGCGTCCGTTCTCATTCTCCAGACAGTGTGCCTGGCACTCATCATGTAGTCCTACCTCCATCCCCTCCCCCCCCCCCCCACCTCCCCGGGTCTGCACCTTCAAGCATGACCATTCCCCAGAGGGTGTGCAACGCACTCGTCATGTAGGCATACACCCATCCCCTCCCCCCACCCCCCATCCCAGTCTGATATCCAATTGGTATCCTTCCCCGATGTACATTTAGGTGATGATCAGGGAAACCAGTTTTCTGGTGAGTACATGTGATGCTTATGCAGTATAATTCAACCAGAGGAGAAGTCAAGGCTCGGAGGGGTGCAGGGGCATGTTCCTGGGCACATAGCAAGGTCATGACGGGGCTGGAACTTGAGCCTCACCCCCAGGCTAGCATTGCCCACCGGGATGAAGGAAGGCTTTTGCCACGTGGTCGGAGCACGCTGTTTGGGCATTGCTTACCTAGATCTTGCTCCCAAGGTAGGGGGAGATTAATCCTGATCAATAAAGCCTCTCCTTGGCCGCTTGGTAATACTTTTTCCCCAACAGACACACAACCTGTCTCTTACCTAGTCTCTGTCTTCTCATCTTTCCCCCAGTGCAGCAACCTAACTTCTGCGCAGCTGCAGCCAGAGTAACTTTTGTAACGCACAGCCTGTCCCTGCTTTCACCCCCTGGCCTTCCCCAAACTTTTAGCCTATGACGTATACGGCGATTTGTAATCTGGGTCCTGCTGACCTCTGTCCCCTCACACCATTTCTTCCCCACACCCTGCGGTCCAGCCACAGCAGACCTCTGTGTTTCCTGCCAGCCCAGGGTCCTACCTCTGGGCCTTCATTTGGGCCCTTTCGTCTGCCTGGCAAGCTCCTCTTCTTCCTCTCAGTTAATGGCCTTCCTAGACCTGCCCTGGCTCCCCGGTTAGGTTGGCATCACCTGCTTTGTGCTTTCATCCCACCTGGTCCATCTTCCAGCCCAGTTCTCATCACACTTTGTTAAGATCACTTGCCTAATTGTCCAGCATCCTCCTAGAGCTCTTGGAGAACAGACTCTGTGGCTCCTGTTCCTTATTGTAGCCCTATTGCCTAGCATGCTATTTGGTACATAGTAGGTGCTCAACAAACATTTAAATGAACGAAGGAGTGTGCTGTTGGAGAAGGAGCCAAACTCAGCAGCTTCCTCCTGCAGAGAGCACAGTAACGCTCCCAGGGCATCCTCAGGAAGCTGTGTGTGGAGTCTGGGTTGGGTATCGGCACAGCCCATTTATGCCAAATGCCTGGAAGGGCACCCCAGGGAAGGCTGCTAATTGAGACATATTTGTAGCAGTGTCAGAATCAGGGCCAAGAACTTCCTCCCCAACTTGCCGCTTTCCTTTTTTCATATAATGATGACTTATTTTTAGCTACCGAGTAAGGTGAGTTGATTCTCCAGATCCTGTGCTGTCTCCATTAGAAGCTCATCTCGATTTTCGAGGGATGCCTCGGCCTCATGCCGGGAACTGGCCCACTTCTGGAAGTCCTCTTCACTTATGACCTATGGCACAGGAAAATGCTCTTTAGCAATCTCTGGTGGGTTGACAAGAGAATTCCCTCCCCCTTCCCTATCTGTTGGGCCTCCCATGGGCCTGTTTGAACCTCACTACGTATTAATAATTAGATGGGGCTTTCTCCTCCTTGATATTGTTTTTGAATGCCTGAATTCATGAAGATTGATTCTTACGTTCCATTACCACCAAGCATCCATTGAGTCCTTACTGTGCGCAGGGCACTGGAGATGATGAAGACAGACAAGGTCCCTGTCTGCCTGGGCTTACGTCTGGTGGAGGGTGTGAGATAATATCCAAGCATAAAATTTAAAAGAATAGATCATTTCAAGGGGTGCTATGCAGAAAATCAGGGTGATATGATGGAGTATAATGGGGTGGGGGAATAACTGTAGGGAGGGGCTGCTTTCTTTTGGATGTTCAGGTCTCCTTGACAAGGTGACATGCAAGCTAAGATTCAAAGACAAGAGAGGGTCAGTCCTGGAGAAGACCAAGTGCAAAGGCTGGGAAACAGCAATGGACTTGCCCTTATTTCTGTTCCTTGAATAGATCAGGTGGTGGGAGGATGGAAATCAAGGTGGAGAAGGTTCAGAAATGAGGCTGGAAAGAAGAGCAGCAGCCAGATCTTGCACAGCCTGCCGACCACCCCAGCAGGAATGGTGTCACACACTGGCGGTGCCTGAGAGCTGGCAGAATCCAGCTAGCGGTCACATCGTCCTCCCTTGGGGTCCCATAGCACTCTCAGACCCTTCTGTTGGCATTGCACGCACACTGTCTCTTATAGCAATGAAGGATTCTTTTGTCTAAGCATCAGATATTCCTTGAGTCCCTCTGCATAGTACTACAGGGAAAACCAAAGGGACAAAGGTAGGCCTTTTGCTTCTGAGGAATGCACAGTATCTTAGGGGAGGCAAAACATGCATAAAAAACTTCAATGGAAAGTAGAAGGTGGTAAGGATATAATTCCAATGCATAGCGTGGTATTAAGGATTCATCGCTGTCCCAGATGCTGTGCACATGTTATCTTAGTTATTCTCCATGACAACTGCATGAGGTAGGAAGGATTAGCACCATTTTATAGATAAAACTTAGAGAGACGAAGAAATTCGATTAAGGTCATGTATCTAAAAGTAGTGATATTTAGACTTTCACCCAGGTGGGTCTGGTTTTTAAAGTGGGTGCTCAACTTCAATACTGTATTAAGTACTATCAAAGAGATGCAGAGCCCTGGGGATTTATGGAGGGGAAACCACTCTAGCTATCTAGAAATGTACACCCATCATAGCACCCCTACTAGATTTTAGGTGACTCATTAGATGCCCTTGCTCTGTGTTTCACAGAAATCACTGCAGGGGTTACAAAGTCAAAGATCTGCAGAACATGAGGTGGATAATATACATGACTATGCCTAGGCCAAGGGCAATGCAATAGGGAGTGGTAGGGACTATGGCCAAGTGCAGAACACAACTGAACATATCTCCCATCAAAGGAATTGACTGCTGCCTGGTTGTAGCTGATCGCTACCATTAAAAAATGGAGAGTTTGCCAGATCCTCTAAATTTTCAAGAGAAACCAGAAATCTAGGTTTTTATGTGAATACAAAAAAGCTCCCCAAATTTAAGTTCAGGCAAATAGTGCAAATTTTAAAAGGATCCTTTGAAGACAAAATTATAACTTAAATTATCTTACAAATTATGGGTTACCTATTAATGAAAAGCAGGAAATGACAAAGCCACAGTGATACGGGACCTCTGCTCCCAGAAAATGGTTAGTTACGGGTTTTTGTGGTGAGTTAGAATAGCTAACCTTGAAAATATTAAAACAACCAACTCTAAGGGTCTTTTATAAAGAAAATAAGACAGAAGCAGGGTTGAGGCCATTGAGCAATGACATTCGAAGCACACTTGGAAGAATTTGTTACCTTCTTGGCGATACACAGCGTGCGCAAACCATCCCTTGCATACAAGTCCAGGTGCTTTTGGGTCCGGGCTTGGATTTTCTTCAGCTTCTTTTCCACATCCTTGTTAGTCACTGTGAAATAGTCATTGTCCCCATGAGGCCATGTACAAATGCTTAGAGGTCCCCATCCCCAGCACCCTGGGATCTTCCCAGCAGGCTGCAAATGCTTTAGAGAAGGAATTCCCTTCACAGCCCACCCTAGAAACGCAGAGGAGCTCTCTTGGCTGTCAGGTTGGACTAGCAGGTGACAACTCCAGGAGTCCTGACATTTCCCACTCTCTTTATCTTATCTTCAAAAGCCTGGCTGAGAAAAATGCTATTTAAGGAAGGTAGGGGTCTAAGGCACTGCTCCTAATCACCTGTTCTCATGAGAATCACCTGGGAACTTAATCAAATACTAGAGATTCTCAGGTCCAATTGAAGCCCAGCAGAATCGGGGGACCAGAAGTCTGAACCTTGATTGTCACCTAAGGTGTTTTGTGTCACCACCTGAGCCCTGGATGGCCACCTGACTTCGGAAACTGTTCTCAGTCTTAGACTATTGTCCTGTCTGTCATCTACTTCGGTTCTTGTACCAAATTAGATCCCAAGACGGCCACAAACCTGGATCTCACTAGCTAAGTTCTTCACTGCATTGGGTTTGCTGAGTTAGATTTTTTTTCTATGCAAGAAATGGTCCTAGAAAAAACTTTTTTTTGCATTTCCTGTAAAACTAGCGCTAAAAATATTTTAGTGTGTTGCTCAAAGTCCCCTTTGTGAAGTTCTACATAAGTTTCTCTCAGAAGTGATTTGTTTTTTTCTCTTGAAATTTCAGTTCTTTTATCTATTTAATTCTGTAATAAGAAGTTCTAAGCCTGGATTGGCTAATGTGTATGGTGAATTGATGTCAAACCATTTTGTTTATCTAAGCTGCCACCGGTATCACTTATCAATCACAGAACTTTGTAAAGCTGAGCTTGGGAAAGGCTTTAGAATTTTTTTTATTTAACTAGGGCTGGATTGCGATTCTTAGAAGGCCTCGTAGTGAACAGAATCTGTGCACCTCATTCATCCCTGCATTTAATGGAAAATTAAAAATATAATTCTTAATAACGAGGTAAGTATAGGGAAGCCCAACAAAATTCTAATTTTTTCCCATGATACTACTCTAAGGCTGTCTTTATGTAATATAAAAATACTTTCAAAGACTAGTTTAATAATGATATTATTTAAAAATGTTAATGGGCACTGTGATTCATTTTTCAGGTGCTCCTGTTTTCCTGGTGCCTTAAACACAGTCTTCATTGGTGTGTTTTCTTATGGAGCGCCATTTACAATGTTTTATTTTGAAAGACACCAGCTCCTGAGATTAAACCTTTTCTGTTTTCTATTTGCCAGCCTTTGAATTTACCTTTTCACTCAGGCTGCCAGGAACCTCCGCGTCAAATTGAATATTCAAGCACCATAAATATTGTTAAACCTGGGGTTATTCCCCCCGCCCCCATTCAAAGTTTTGTTTCTTAATTCTCAGAGTAACATTGTGTATGTGCCTTTTATTGGAAACGTCTCTAATCTATTTTGCAATCAGATGAGGAGCAAATAAAGAAACATCTCCAGAGCTGCTCGGATGGCTGCTGCCCAGGGATAAGCCCCTTAACTCAAAAGCACTGAATTTACTTGTCTGCCAGAGTTTGGGATAAAGAGAACTAATTAGCTCCTTTCCCATTCTAAACACTAATCAATCCCCACGAACCTCTTGGCCCCGATCCACGGCTGATAACGCAGGAGGCACAGGGCTGCCTGGGTGATTCTAAAGCTTGGCTACAGTCTACTACCCTGGGAGAATCATAGCCCCATAACTGTCTTTGCCTTGTTAGCAATCAGAAAGCTGCTGCACACTAATTCATGCCACTCCAAAATCGGACAATGACATGGATGGACCTTGGAACATTTTTTGGCTCAGTGCAAGTTTATGAAAAATCCATCTGGGGAAGGCCGGGGGGGGAAAAGGATGAGAAAGAAGGACACCTGAGGCTTCCCAGAGTGCCCTGAGCCCGATGCAGGATTCTGGCAGCATGAAACAAGACCTGAACAGAAATTCAGGATACTTGGGCCTGGGATTTAACACCAGTTAGCTGTGTCACCTCTGCTAAGTCACTTCTCTTTATAGGTTGGTTTGGATTCTCGCCAAAGTGAAGAGTTAGGACCACAGTGTGTTCTAGGGTATGTTAATGGACATTCTTGTGCAAAAAATTGTGTGTGAACAATCCATGTTTAAATGGGTTTGGAAAACTGGAAATTGGGATCAATGAGGATAAAGACGTTTCTCTGCTATAAGACTGTATAGTCCTTAATATGCTAATGCACACTGTGATGCTCCAGGCCAAGGAGATGTAACATACAGTGTGTTTTAAGGATCTTGCTTTGAGGAGAGCATTTTGTGGGCCTGTATTCCAGTTAGGACCTGCCGGGCCAGGTGGCCAGGTGGCACTGTAACCTGAGCCCCTGATTCCCATTGCACACGGCCTCTTAAACTCCAGAGCCCTTTGTCCCCGGAGCCCTGGTGAGGCAGGACTCACCGCAGGCTGGGTCTTCCAGCAGGTCCATGATGACTGAGTCAGCGCCCTTGGTGTAGACGATGATCTCCCCAGTCAGGGGGTGCCTCACAACCACAGACATTCTCTTCCTGACGGAGTCAAAGCCCAGGGTGCAGAGGAGGTCGAAGGTGAGACAGATGCCCTGGGGCAGGCGCACGGTCACCTGCTCAGGCGTCCGGGACACCAGTGTGAAGCTGTAGGCATGGGCAGCGTGCACAAGGGCCGCCTCGTCAGGGCTCTCGGCCTCGTAACAGAGCTCGGGCCCAGCCAGGCCTGGAGCTGGGGCTTCCAGCACCTCCTCCGCAGGTGTGCCCGCCCCAGAACCCAGACTGTCACCTTGGTCCCACATGCTGCTCCTGTAGCCACCGTCGGTAGAGTAGCCTCCACTGCACACAGACGCATCGTCTCTCTCATCCGAGTCTGGGGTGGGCGCGTTGGCCCCCAGGCTCTCCCCCAGGTCTGTGTCAGAGGGCGCAGTGGACGAGAATGACTGGCTGAGGCTTGATAGCTTCAACCTCTGGAAGAGCTGATGAATCTTCTCCAGGGACATCCCCAGAGCCTTGGATGAGGGTGGGATGCTGACCTTGTGGCCAAAAGAGGAAAGTAGAGCATTACTTTCAATGCTGGAAATACTATCAAGCTGTCTTATGCAGAATGTGAAGGCAATTTTGCAACACGTGGACTATTTGGGCATTTTGTGTTTGTGGCCAAGTCTCTTCTCCTCTGTGGGCCTCAGTTTACCTAACCATAAAATGAGGGAGTTAGGGCAGATGTTTCTTTCCAGCCCTGACATTCTTGGGGTTGGCAGTGCTCATTTTCCTCTATCTTTTGATCATTCTAATCTGAGCATGGGCAAAAGAAAGAAAAGGAGATGAGAGTTCACATTTCTTTAATACTTATCATAACCTTTTCTACTTCATCTTAGTGTGCAGTAACTCATTTCATTCTCTCAGCAACTCTATGGGATACTACCATTATCCCACAAAGAAGTTAAATAAATTGGCCATGATCACCCATGTGCAGGGAGGAGAGCTTGGTCTCAAAGCTGGGTCTACTTGGCCCAGAGACTGGGCTCTGGAGCTCTCTGCCAGCTAAAGCTCCCGTGTTAACTTGGAAATTGGGAGTCAGGTATTGTCCTTAAAATGTCACTTCTTCACCCCTCAAAAATACAGTTAATTTCTCAGATATTATTTCCTGTCTCCCCAAACTCCCTGAAGACCTCTGATAACCTGGTGACTTTTCAGAGTGCTTTAGAATCTGGGCATAGCAAGGAAAAGCTGTGGTGTAGACATGAGTGAACCCTCTTGTCTTGGTTTCATAGACACGAGTTGTACCACTTAATTATTCCTGTCAGTGACTCCACAAGGGAGCAGCTTGGCTGAGAGTTTGTGGAAAATTGAAGACAAAACTACCTTCAGTAGATTTCAAAGTATAACTCTACATAAATGACCATCCGACTGCATTATTTCCATGGGAAGAACATAACAGTATTAATTATTTTGAACTCCTGTGTATAAATAAAAGCAGAGAGCAGTGTCACCATGCTATTAGGAGTTGTTATGGAGTCACATGGATGGTTCCGCCATGTGTTGATTGTACATCCTTTGTTAAGTTACCCAAGTTCTCTGAGCTGCCATTTTTTTTTTACTTATTAGGTCCAAGGACATATCAACTCATAGAGTTGTTGGGCTGTGAGAATTAAATGATAGTGCAGGTAAAGTTTTTAGCATGAGGCTTGGCACAAAGCCAAGTGCTGAGTAAATATTAACCCTTAATAGCTACCCTGCAGACAGAAAGACAAAGTTTGGAAGCTAGACAAAGAGCTCATAGATAGCATCTTCAATTTTTTTTTTTTTTTTTGAGATAGAGTCTCGCTCTGTTGCCTGGGCTAGAGTGAGTGCCGTGGCGTCAGCCTTGCTCACAGCAACCTCAAACTCCTGGGCTCAAGCGATCCTCCTGCCTCAGCCTCCAGAGTAGCTGGGACTACAGGCATGCGCCACCATGCCCGTCTAATTTTTTTCTATATATATATATATATTTTTTTTTAGTTGTCCAGATAATTTCTTTCTATTTTTAGTAGAGACAGGGTCTCGCTCTTGCTGAGGCTGGTCTCGAACTCCTGACATCGAGCGATCCACCCACCTCGGCCTCCCAGAGTGCTAGGATTACAGGCGTGAGCCACTGTGTCCAGCCTTCAATTTTATTTAAAATTGAAGAAACGGACTCAGAGAGGGTAAGAGGTCTGTTCCAGTTCTCACAGTGATGGAATGGTGACACCACGGCCAGGACCCAGGCATCATGTCTCCTTGATCAGGGCTTCCCACATCCCCCCGCCCTGCCTTCTGCTCCCCTATCTCCCCTCCCCTCCACCCCCAACCTTCACCCGTCCTTACCCTCTGCCTGGGCTTGGTGGTTGTGGACACCATGACGGAGTTGCAGATGGTTAGGGCGAGGAAGAAGTCAGCAATGGAGGAGGCGGTGCAGAGGGAACGCTTGGTGGGTCTGCTGTCTGACAAGGTCTCCAGCCACAGGGCAGCATCTCGAACCTTGGTCAGTAGGTTTCTATCTGGAGTCACGTCTTTTTCCTGGAAGAGAAAGGCCTGAGTGAGAGCCTTTCCTGAAGGGCCTGGGAAGGAAGAGCCCTGCAGCGCATTCTTTGCATAGCCGGGGAAAGGATGATACAGTCTACACTGCAGTCTTGCATCCTGCATGTTCCCCTCTCCCACAGGCCTGATCATTGCCCATTCTTGTTTGATTTCTTCTTGCTCCTCAACCCCACATGTCTATTAACTGCCAGTTCTTCCCTCCCAGTATCTCCCCACCATTTAGTGCCCATTCCTGCTGCTTCTAGCCATGCTCAGACCCTCTATTCTGGATTGCTGCATCAGCCTCTAGCCAACGTTGCTGCCTCTCACCTTTTTTCTTTTTAACCTTTCATAGGTATGTGAAGTGCAATCTTCCTAAAACTTCATTTTCCTCCTTGACCTCAGAAAACCTTCAGGAGCTCTCCCTTGTTAGCACAATTCCCCTGTCAATTCCCCTGACATTTAGATTCTTTGGCAGTTTGCATCTCCACTCCCAACACTTCCCAGCGTGGACTCTCAGCTCAGCCTAGGGGTCTGTTTGTTGCCTCCTGGCTGGACCTCTCCCTCTATGAGCACACTTTGTTTGAAAAATCCTTTTATCTACCAAAATCCTACCTAGAATTCAACAACCATGAGAAATCCCACCTGTTCATGGGATCGTATTCAGCTCACAAGAATTCTCTTTTTTTGAGCCACAATGGCAGGTTCTTGAAGTCAGAATGTCCACAGGAGTCAGGCATGTAAGGTGAATGAGGGACGTGGGTCACGGTACTGATGAGGACATGGTGGGATGGGGGAGTGGTGAGATCTGGGTCCTACCCTATCTGAAGGGTGGCAACTGCTTTGCTGAGTGAAATGCTCCAATGCTGGTTCAGTTGGCCAAATCTGATTTTTCAAGATAAAGCAGACATGATGCATAATGGTTTTCTTTTCTTTTCTCTTCTTTTCTTTTCTTCTTTCTTTATCTCTCTCTTTCTTTCTTCTTTCTTTCTCTCTCTCTCTCTCTCTCTCTCTCTCTCTCTCTCTCTCTCTCTCTGCTGGATCTAACTCATGGGTTTCCAATTTTTTCCATCTTTGTAGAAATTGCCACTTGAACTATCCCTTTGGAATTCTCCGCGTATTGACCTATATCTTCTTTTATCATTTGTTTGTTTATTTATTTTCTGTTGCTCTGCCTTCTCTATTGCTTCCAAGGATCTGATGCCCTGACAGCTTCTCCCAGGTGGTGAGAACTTGAAGACCCAGAAACAATTGGAGCAGAGGTGCTGGCGGCAGCGGCAGCAGTGGTGTTACGCTCTGCCTACCTCCCCACCGGCATCTTGACTTGACCTGTATTTTAAATTCACTTTTCTTATGTCCGTGTTTAATCTCCCTAGAGATAAGGTAAGAGCCTTCAAGATAGAGAGATTGAATTTTCCACGAGGCTGTATCTTTTAGAGCTCTAATGACAGCTTTGTTTGAAGCAGAAGCTCAGCAAACACCAGCTCTCAATAGTTCGATATGACAAAGCCATTTTGCAAAGAAGCTTTCACATAAGACCCTTTCTGCCAGTGCTCAGAGTTCACAGATAAATTATAGTTTAGAAGAAAGTCAATGGTTGAAAAAGATAGACCGAGGGAATCTTGATTGATTCACGCAGGGTGAAGACTGAGGGCCAATGAGTTGTACAAATATGAACCCAAGTTCAGATTTAAAAAAAAATCTCACAGGAAAAGAGTCCTCAGACCGTTTTTCCTGACTGTCAAATGCAGTGACTTCCAGAAGTGTGCTTCTGTCCTCCCTGGAGCTGCTACTAGCGGGGAGGAAACAGATACATCCCGCTAGAGTGGAGCGCACACTCTCCAAGAGTTCCAGCCTCTATTTCCGGTGCTCTCCATGAGTCAATATTCACACCCTAACTTGTTCATGCCATCTTAAGAAGACAACTTCCAGGACAAAAGTCTGCTCATCACAAGGAAGAGTGTTACTAATAATAAAACTGCATCCAATCTGCATTTCCTTCCATCGCCTTGTAAGCAATGGTGAACTATCCATACCATGTGGAGTAGTTATTTTTGGAAAGCTTGGTAAAGACGCATGCATTATCCGTCCTCTCTGGCTTTGAGTGCAGTCTTCCTAACAGGCGCTCACATGTGTGAAGCTCTTCCTACCTTCCCAAGCAAAGTCATTTATACAATCTCACCAGATTCTCACAGTCCCAAATTGAGATGAAACTAATCCTAACTTGAAATTGAATTGAAACCCAGAGAGCTTGGTTGATTTAACCAATGTCACCCAGTGCCTCAGTGTAAAGCCAGACTCAGAGCTCAGACACCTGGATTGCTACTCCAAAGTTTTTCCTTTCTGTGATCACAGTAAAAGAGCTGTGTTTTCTTATTAATGCTCCTCTGCAAACTCCTTGAACCAGATTTCGGGGCCTGACATCAGCTCACCAGCACCACTGCAGGAACTCCGAACTGACTTCTCATGATAGCAAGGGAGCTATTCACGTGGTGTTTATGTTGCGGGACACCCACTGTCTCATTGCATCCTGCAGCAACATCATCTGTCGAGTGCTGCTAGCCTCCCAATTACCTCTGTCTTTCCTATGAGGAAACTGATGCTGGGGAAGTTAAGTGTCTTGCTCAAGCTCACACAGTGAGTGGGAGGAATTTCTTCAGTTGAATCCAGATAGTCTGACTCCAGAATTCATGCTGTTTAACACCCATGCCAGGCAAGTCATGAGAAGGAAGGGGACTTTGAGACTGCCAGCCAGGGTCTTTAGTGCCTGGCATCCCACGCACAATAAATGGTCTTGTATATCTTTAAGCCTCAGCAGACAGTCCACGAGATTATGAAGGGGATTGTGGAAATCTTCCTTTTTCAAAGAATAGATTTTTTTGGGGGGTGGTGTATGAATGGGATGCTATTAACCCTTAACACAGATACCCAGAGTTGGGGAGCAAGTTTGGAGGCCTTCAAAGCCAAATCCCCTTTTTGTCTGATGATGAAACTGAGTGTCAGAGAGGAAGTAAGGGAACTGCTTGAGGTTGTGCACTGACTTAGGGTCAGAGCTAGGACAGCTTTCGCACCACCGGACTCCCAGCCTCTTACAATGCCCTGCTTTGCTCCAAGCTATGCATCATGTATTTCCAAATTGTAACACAGTTAAAATGATTTAACAGTTATTTATTTCATGTTCATTTACCCTCTAGTCTATAAGTGCCACGAGGGCAGAGACTGTCTCTGATGGGCCCATGGTGCCTGGCAGATTACAGACATTTAAGACATTGATCGACTGACTGCTATCTAGGATGCTACCTCACCACAAATTAACTCTTGGTGTTTCTTTGTTAAAATGATTCTTTAATATATAGCAATGCATTAAAAAAAGTCTTCTCTGCGGAGGGCCCACCTCTCTGGTTGGCAGCCAGCCCAGCCTGCAGGTCCCAGGAGCAGATGTCAGCTAACCTTTATCGAGTCACCATAGACCTTCCCCTGCGGGACAAGGCTCTTCATGATTCCTTTTGCTCCAGGCCACTGGTTTCCCATATGGCCCATTAACATTTAGGAACATGCTCCCTAGAACACTATAAAGAAAGCAGCACCCTCACCCACTGCTGGCCCTTTGTCCAGCCTATTTCTCTGAAGGAAAAGAAATGTAGATTTGTAGGGCCACCTGTTTTCAAACTAGAACTTTGTGGCAGCCAGATAGGTAACAGGTTGGATTTCTTTCTACTGCAGAACACCTAAAACTCATACACACCCTCTTTGAGGAAGGTGATCTTTGGGCTCTAACTACACCCTCGAGGGTCCTATCGCCATCACTAGAGAATATTACTGAGAACGTACAGCAAAGTCAGGCACGGGGCTAAGTGCTTTCACATCTATCCTCTAATCATCATTGATATAGCCACTAACATTCCATTTTAATTATGAAGGAAATGAAGCTCATCAAAGTTAAGTAACTTGTCCAAGGTCACAAAGTCACAAATGATATGCAGGGACTTAAATCCAGTTCTGTCTGATGCCGAAGCCTGAACCCTTAAACACTATGCCAGCACTTCCCAAATTTTAACGTGCACACAAATAAACTGGGGTTCTTATTAAAATGCAGCTTCTAACTCGGCAGGTCTGGAGTAAATACTGAGCATCTGCATTTTGACAACCCCCCCAGGTGGTGTTCATGCTGCTGGTCCAAGAACCCCAGTTTGCGTAGCAAGGTCTATGCTACGTGGCTACCCTATTGCTCCTGTTTCCTTTCTGGTTGGGATGTGTTCCCACACTGAAGGCTGGGAAAAGGAGGCCACACTCCATTCTGCTGTTCTTCTCTCAGTTTCAGTAATAACTCACCCAAGTTTACACTGACGAGTGTCACTGATTGGATGCAACAGTTTGCTGCTGCGGGAATCCACAGAGCCAGCTGTGGAAATAAACGGGAACTTTGGTGCCCGGGCCTGGAAGAAAACCCTTTGTGGCATAGCTCCTCCTGTGTCTCCGTCTCCTCGTTCTCCTCTCCCCAACGTGCAGCTTTCACTCCAGCTACTCCTGAGAACCTCGATTCTCCATCTTGCTTACATAGATTATTTCCTCTGACAACAACTTGCCCTCCTCACCTCCTCCCCACTAGATGGTCCCCTCGTTCTCCTGGTTAACCTTTTATCTTGTCTAAAATTCAGCTTAGGTGCTGACCCTTCCAGGAAGCCCCCCTGATACCCCAGTATGATGTAGCTGCACCTCTTCTAAGCTCCCGTGGCACCCCTGCACCCACGCATCCCAGTGCAGAGAGCACTGTCCTGTAGCCACTGGGGCTCTTCTTGTCCCTTCATTGGGCTGTACACTCATGAAGTCAGGGTCAATGCCATATCAGGATCCCCAGTGTCTGGCATGGTATATGCCATAGAGTGGATGCTCTCTGAATGGTTGTTGACTGACTGATGGACCAAGTAAATTAAAGTCTATTTTAAACAACTGGGAGGAAGCAGACCCTTCTATTTGTTGTTGGTGAGGGTCTCAACTGGTACAACATCTTCAGAAGACTCAATCAAAATAAAAAAATGTACATACTGGCCAATTTTGCAATTATGCTCTAAGAATTAATACTGTAGAGAAACTCATGCACATATAAACAGATGATGATGGCTCAACCATCCAACAAATTCTAATAGCCATTAATAAAAAGACAAAGCAGCTCTCTATTGAATAGCTACCTGTCTGTCTGCACATAGGAGATATTATCCAAGATTTGTTAGGTTAAAAAAAAAGTGAAGTCCAAAACAGTGTGTACAGTATGCTTCCACCTGTGTACGCCACATTTGTGGGCCACTGTGCCCTTCTGGGGTGGGTACACAAGAGCTGCTAATAATGATTGTCTCCGAGTGGTGGGAACAGAGGAGGTGGGCAGTGGTGGTGGTGGGGGACATACTTTTTTCCACCATTTGGCCTCGGGTTCCTCCTGCATACTTAACTCTGTGGTGTATCACTATCATGGAAACAGATTTTCTTGGTTGCTGGCGAGCTGGAGGCTCAAATATTGCTCAGGGCAGTGATATTTTTGCCTGGGCTGAGGTGGTCACCCTGATGATATTTGGTTTGGATAAAGAACTAGCAAAGCCTAATGTTAGTAAATATGCACTCAAGTAGGAGCACATGGATTGTTGGGGTAAGCTTTTCCCAAATGGGACATAAGCCCACGAGAAAAAACTCAGTGGTCCAGCAAGAGGGGAATTTTCCAGATCTTGCCAGACCCCACCTCTTGTGAACAGTGTCACTGCAGCCGCACCCCCCACCCCCATTTGGGACACTGGGGGCCAACAGGAGCATAGATCGACTTCATTTGTTCCTGCCCTGTGTGGTCCTATCACTTCCAGAAAGATTTTGTGTGCTTGGCTAATTAAATCGGGACTCTTACCTAACCCGACAGTGGGCGGGTGTGTGTGTGGGCTGTCCTACCAATCTGGAGCAGACTGGGAGTGCTGCAGAAATCTCTTCCAAAGAAAGAAAGGAGGGCCAAGGTTAGGGAAAGGAGGCAGAGGTCCAATGACACAACCTTCGCTCTTCTCTATTGCATTTTCTCTGTGGGGGAAGGCGAGATGCCCATAGAAGGGAGCAGTGGGGAAGTTTGGAGGAGCCTAGCTGGCCCCAGTGCAAAGTTTACAATTAGGAAGCTATTCTTTGGTCTGATGATTCTGAAAAACATTCTGCAAGTGACACTTTTAAACCAAGACTGTCTGCTCAAATCTTGGTTGCTTACAGACCATGAAAAAAAAAAGCATTTCATTTTCCATCTGCCAGTACTATTAAACATTGGCTCAGAACTCACCATTTTTATAAGGATATTACTCCCACCTTAAAGCCACGGAGTTTATAGCAGGCAATTAGGCGACAATCACTGATGCTTCCTTGTTTTTTGTAGTAAAAGAAAAAAACCCCCTAGGTTTTGTTGTTGCTGCTCTTGTTGATTCTTGTTTTATTTTTGGCTTAGAGCAAAGTGCCAAGGAATCCAACAACTGGTTTCTTTAGAATGTGATGGAATGTTCCCTGGGGGTTTCAGCAAGTTCTGCCTGAGTTCACAAAGGGAAGGTAAAGCACTGGTGGTTCCAAGAGATGATCAGACCAGACCTAATGCCAGATGGGCAGGTGAGGGCAGGTGAGGGCAGGCGTGGCAGGCAGGTGGGAGAGGGGCAAACTTAGGGCCTGCCAATGGTGGGTGGGGGTGGGCGCCATGGGACCCTCCTGAGGCTGCCACAGAAGCTCTCTGGGATTACTTTAAGGATCTGGCTGCAGCCAGAGGAAATTGATGGGGTGGCATGAGACTGCTTAGGTGGCATAAATCATGCCCTTTGACTAATGTCTTCCAGACTGTAGGAGGTGCCTATTTGAGCCAAATGAAGACTGTTTCCTGGGGGAACATCGGTCTGCTTACAGAGGTTCTCAATCTTGGCTGTTCACTAGAATCATCAGAAATAAAAATAAGAATGCCCAGGCCCTACCCTAGATCAAAATACCAGCATCTTAGGGGAGAGAGCGCAACCACTGTATTCTGTGAAAACTCTATTCCCCTCTGTGACGTCCATATGTGAATATTTATATAAGGCAGACAGCTTTCCTTTAGAAATATCATTAAAACTTCTATTAGGTATCCATCTGCCTAGAACACATGATTTTAAGATCAAATCCTCAAAATAAACTCAAGCCTGAACAATCATGTTCATTTGAACAACGGGGAAGTGAAGGCTTAAGTTGACCACAGCCACGACCTAACTCATGGTGCAGCTGAGATGGAAACCTGGGGTTTTGGACCCCAAATGTGCCTAGTTCATAGCTGGAAGTGAACTTGCAGATTTTATTTGATCTTTAGAAGGTTTGGTGAGAATTTTAAGTAAAGTATTTGCAGGTGATGGAAGAGAGCTAGACAGAGGTTTAACATGTCACTTAAGGTTACCCAGCAAGCCAGTAGCAGAGCTAAAACCAGAACCTGCGTTTCCTGACTCCTAGACCAGTGGCCTCCCCAGCAACCACCCAAGGATGCTACTGCCCACTAACCCCATATTTTCAAGTGACCCGATTATAGAACAGTGTACTTAGTTGCTCATAAAAATAGCACATCACCATCTCCACCTGCCCAGGCAACAACAATTGGGTCTTGTGTCAATTTCCTTATTGGTCCTTAATGAACTTTGCCAGAACTTGCCTTTGGAACTGCCAGCCAGGGCAGGATGATGACATCCAGGATCTGGAGGTAGCTCTAGGGTTAGTGTGCTCCTATCAGCTAAGGGCCCTGAATAAAAGGTATACAGCCTGGTTCAGGGCTGCAGTTTTTCTGGGCTGCTGAGATTTTTCAGGCTGAACAAGGGGCAGTGAATTGGTGTGTCCCAACTGAGATCCACAAAGGAAAGTGTCCTTTTTCTCTCCTTGTGTTCTGGGGAAAGACATTCTCAGGCAATGGGATGCCAGTGGTACCTAGAACTGGAAGGTGACCAAAGACATGTAGAATCTATGCATAATGAGAATTCAGGAAGGTCATTTGACAAATATTTAGGGAAAGAGCTGGGGGAAGTGCATTCCATTTATAGGGGGCAGAATTAAAGAAGAGAAAGACTTGATAATAGGCACGTCCTGTTGTTATTTCACTTGGGAAAGTCAAAGAGAAAAAAAAAAACAAAACCCACAGAATTCTTCCCAGAGGCATCTGTGGACCATTGCACTTGTGTATTTATGAGGATCATACGTCTTAACATCCTGTTCTTGTTCTATCCTTGCTAATGTTGCATTTCTGTGCATGACAATGATGCAAGAGAGTTAACTCAACTTTGTACTCACCCAAAGTTAGATGAGTAACAACTCAGAACACAGACTCACAGAATTTTTCTTTGTCACACGTCAGAAAACACAGTCCTGGGTTATGAATACTAAGTAGCAATATGAAAAATGCTTTTGATAGCATGTTCAGTTAAAAAAAAAAAACCTGTGCTACTTAACTCTGCAAGAAAGAAAGAAAGGAAGGAAGGAAGAAAGAAAGAAAGAAAGAAAGAAAGAAAGAAAGAAAGAAAGAAAGAAAGAAAGAAAGAACGAACCCCTGGCACCTACAGTTGATATGTACCATGATTGCAAATAATGTTTAACATATATAGTTATGTGTGTATGTGTGTACTCATGGAGGAAGTAAAAGACTGGAAGGAAATTGACCAAAAGGATCATTTTTATAATCTAGGTCCCATCTGTTAGTATGTGTCTCTTGTTCAAGATAGCTAGGGCTCCCTGTGGCCTTTTCTGCAAGTGCAGAGATTCCAGATGATGTGGTTTTGTGTTCCCTGGAGAAAGAACAGATGCAGAGGAGAGAGGAATAGCACAGGAGTCAGGAGGCCCAGTTCTGGCCTTGACTTCTAAGGGATACTGGGTAATTTCGGGGGAGGAACTCAGCTTCTTCACTTGCTGCCTGGATGTTTGCTGATGGCTGTCCTAATGGCTCAAATGACCACATGCAGAAAGCCCCAGACCGAAGTCACAAACTCGAATGCTCTCAAGGGCCATTAACCTAAGGTAATGATGTAGGCTGGATAATTTTGATATAGATAGATATTCTTTGCTTTATAACTATTTAAGACTAACTTTTAATTATCACCAAAAAGTATATTCTCCTATTTTTCTTCAAACATAAGACTTACAGGCTTATCTTTTGCTTTTCCACTTTGTAGAAACATGGGCATAACAAATATTTCTCATTTCTCTTAATTGTATAATTTCTCTCTCTCTCCCCCCTTTTTTTTTAAGAGACAAGGTCTCACGATGTTGCCTAGGCTGGAGTGCAGTGGCACGATAATAGCTCACTGGAGCCTTGAACTCCTGGCTTGGGTAATTCTCTTGGCTCAGTCTCCCAAGTAGTTAGGACTACAGGTATGTGTGAACACACATGGCTAATTTTTTTTTTTTTTTTGTACAGACAAGGTCTTGCTATGTTGCCTAAGCTGGTTTTGAACCCCTGGCCTCAAGCAATCCTCCCAGCTCAGCCTCCCAAAGTGCTGGGGTTATAGGCATGAGCCAGGCCTTAATTTCATAATTTAAAAAACATGCATAACTAACACGCTGCTGGCTCTCAGCTCAGTGGTAGGATAAATGGAGAAGGGTGGGGAGGGGGCTGTGATGAGCTGAAGACTCCATGCTCACTCTAAGTAGTATGGACTCCTCAACTCAAACCAACTGTTGCCATGAAAAAATGGTGACTTAGTGTGTAGAATTTCTGAAATTCAAGTTTTTAAAGAGAAGCAAGAATCTATATGTTTATGTGAAATCTCCTGATTTCTAAACATTGAGCATTTCAAATTAACAAAAATTATTTATGAAAACGAAACACACGTGTGGACTACATGCAAGACCAAGGGTGCCATTTTGAGAGCTCTTGAGGGTGTGTACAATCTTTTCTCTTTCACATCCCAGAGTCCTTTCCCACCTCTTCCTACCATGGGACACTTGCAGTTCAAAGCGGGGAAAGGCAAGGACTTACTATGGAGCTGCTGAAGGCCACTGGAGGCTGCGAGCTTTCACAGCGTCCCATGGACCTTTGTCGGGAGTGACCCTGGATGGGCACCCGGGCACTCTGGGACCTCCTCAGGGGCTGGGCACCTCTTTGGCTTCTTATAGTTGCTGGACCCTGGGCCCATCTGGTTGGGAAGGACAGGCATTGATATTGGGTCCACTCTTCACTGTCTGAGTCCAGCTCCTTTGGGGTTTCCAGTCGCTTGGCTGCAAGAAAGGAGTCTTGTTATTGCACCAGTCATAAGTTGGCCGGGCTATAGTTGGATGATCCTTGACTTTGGGGTTGGGCAAGCCCACAGGTCCTTGAGCCATTCCTAGAAGTGAGTGCGCTTTGGAGGACCTAGCCTTCTTCCATATGACATAGCTCTGTGTGTGTGTGTGTGTGTGTGAGTGTGTACTCATTTAGCTTGGGAAAATTGGCAATGGAGCTACTGAGATTGGAGAAAGAGGGGTGCCACCAAGTCCTACAGATTTAAACCCTGGCTCTATTACCTGCTAGTTATGTGACTTTGAGCTTTGACTTAACCTAACTCTCTATTTCCCCAATTAGGGTTTTTAAAAAAATGCCCAACTCATAGGGTTGTTTTGAAGATTTAATGATATAAAGTGTTAAAGTGATTAGCACACTCTAAGTACTGGTAATGGTAGGTGTTATTATTATTAAAAAGAGATCGAGAGCTCCCATGTAAATGGTCAACTATCACCAGGGCAAAGGGGATAGGGCCATCTATAATATTCCCTCGTCTCTCTTTCTCCATCCTTCCTGCCCAAAAGTATGAACGTTGCTCTCTTGAGAGTGTCTTTTCTCAGTTAGAAAGTGTGTGTCGGGGGGTGGTGGTGGTGGCTGAGGGAATCAGGTCAGCTTTATGGGCCACCTTCAGTCCATGCAAGATAACAGTCCCGGTGTCTTACAGCCCTATCTCCCAAATCAAAACTTTGCCCCAGGGAAAATCATTTTCTGGATCTGTCAAATCTGAGCATGTGCCTTGCCCTAGACCTGTCCTGACAGGTCAGGTTAGGTGACCTGAGAAATTCCGAAGCCTTGGTTGTATGATTGACACATAACTGGGAAATGTCCCCAATCTATTGCTCACAGGTAAAAATCCCATGTTGTAGATGGTACCAGATAAAGATCTAATGGAGGGGCTGGAATTGCTTCCAGTCTTTGTGAACAAATGAAAGCTTACAGGTAATTACAACGGCACTGATCTGCTACAAGGAAGACCACAGGGATACAGGAAGCAACTTGCCAAAATGCCACACAGCCTCTATGGGGAGCCAGGATAGTATCTTTCATCTCCCTTCTCGTGGAAGAGCAAGATGTTTCCTTTTAGAAAGAGGGATGGAGGCCCTTGGGGGCCCTCGTACCATTTTCTTGGTGAGAATACTCGCTGCCCATGATGGTGCAGCGCCGGAACACCATCTTGTTCTCTGTCAGGGTTCCTGTCTTGTCCGAGAAGATGTACTGGATCTGGCCCAGGTCCTCAGTGATGTTGAGGGCTCGACACTGAATGGACGATTCGGTCTCTTCATCATACAGGTCGAGGTCATTGTGCAGGAAGAATACTTGCCCGAGCTTCACCAGCTCAATGGAGACGTACAGAGAGATTGGGATGAGCACCTGTGGGAAGACGGATTCCCACCGTGTCAGAAACCAGGCAGTTTCCTGCCTCAGCACTCTCACCGGCAGGTGGAAAGGCATTTATTAGAATACAGGATGGACTTTCTCTGAGAAATTAAAGGTCAATGACGTCACGTCTCTCTTGGAATTCTTAGGGGGAATCTGAAGACGCAATATGCCTTCTTCACCTGGGGTGTCTGATGGGAGAAAGGCACTCCCCACTGGGCGTCAGTGACTGAGCTGGCAGGGAGAGAAGCATCCTCTGCCCAGAGTCCCCTGACGGCCCTCGGATCTCTATACCACTGAGGGCTGCCACCCACTTTTACAGGTACTCAGATCCACGGTTGATTTCTGCCCACTGATTTGACACCTAATATTTGTCGAGTGCTTGCTGTGTGTTGCATGCTGTTCCAAGTCCTGGAAATGGGAGTCAACCGAACAGAATCCCCTGCCCTTGAAGAACTCACATTCCAGTGACAGTAAAAAAACAAATAAATATATATTGGTGGCGGTGAGTCTCATGAGAAGGAACAAAGAAAAGTAAAGAGGGCAGGGTGATGGCCGGGAGGGGCTCTTTTATAAATCATGACCTTTGAGCAGAGACCTGAAGACATGAGGGTGTGAGTCACGAGGTTATCTGTGGGAGGAGGTTCTGGGCAGAGGAAAAGGCCAGGCAAAGGCTGGGCACTGGGGGCGGGCAGGTGTTTGGGGAGTAACTATGAGCAGCTCTTGGACGTGAGAGAGGAGGGGGAAGGAGAAGCAGGCAAAGTTAGAGAGAGGGTCAAGGTCCAGACCACTTAGGGCTGTGTTGGCCACGGTAATGACTTTGAAGGGCACTTTGAGCAGATGTGAAGTCACTGGAGGGTTCTGTGGACAGGAAGGGCACAATCTGATTCACATTTAAAAAAGATTGCTGGATGAATGAATGAAGGGAAAGGGTTCACCGACAAGAGGGCAGTGAAACATTCTCAAATACCATGAAAAATCTAATGTAGATGGAGCCTCACTAAAGCAAAATTGTACTTCCCTCACCTTTTCAGAGATCGTTATTTTCTTAGAATGAAGATTCTTTATTCACCTCTTTTTCCCTTACTGCCTCACATTTTGTAGATGCTCTCTCTGTTTTTTTTTTTTTTCCTTTTACATAGGGACAAGTCTGTTTTCTTCCATCTCAATCAACCAAATGTTAAAACACAAACTGGGAGGTTTCTCTCTCTACGTTTGGAGCCTAAGAGTTCTCTTTAGCTTATTGTCCTGCTTCGTCTCCTTTTGTTCCTAGATCATTAATATTTTACCTGTTCTATACCTGAAAAAAGGGACAGACACATGTGGGTCACCGCTGTAATTTAAACAGAAAAGCCTGATAAGTGTTTTCCTCTAGATATTATCTGGGGGCAGGGTCCCCTCCATAATGCAGGGTGATCCTGACATTTCCCAAAATGTAAATACTTTCCAAGCAATAAGCATCTCCTCTTCTCAGTCCAGTTAGTTCCTCTTGGGGCCAGTACAAACGTTTCTTTATTTTGCATAGTTATAGGGGTATTGGCCACATAAATTCTCAGGCCTCTGGTTAGGGAGGGCTTCCTACCTGGAGCAGGATGATCATTGACAGGAACGTGTAGACACCCTCAAGGGCAGAGGGAAGGAAGTTGCCGTCGGCTTCTGGCACGTCAAAGGGAGGGCGTTCTTCAAAGGTCTCATTCCAGAGGATGTGACCTGAGAAGAGGCAAAACAAGGGACTAGACAGAATCTCCCCTTAGTCCTGAAGTTGGTCAATTACATCAGCCCTTGACCCATTCCTAGAAATGAGTGTGCTTTGGAGGACCCAGCCTTCTTCCACATGAGATAGCTCTATGTGTGTGTGTGTGTGTGTGTGTGTGTGTGTGTGTGTGTGTGTGTACTCATTTAACTCTAAAGTGGTCCTTCATATATCCTACATTTCAATGCCTAGGCATTAAGTCTGCCAAACCGAGGAGCGCAGGCAACCATGAGAAGCTGAAAAAGACATGGAACAATTCTTCCCTCAAGAGCCTTCAGAAGGAACCAGACCTGCCAATACCTGGACTTCAACCCAACGAAACTGATTTGGGACTTCTGACCTCCAGAGCGGTAGCAGAATAAATTTGTGTTGTTTTGAACAACTAGGTGTGTGTTAATGTGTTACAGCAGCGTGGAGAAAAATACAGTTCCCGTGTACGGCCTCATGGAGTGGGGCAGACTATATTCATGGTTCTGCCCACGTGTTTGAGTCCTTGCTAGACTATAACAGGAGCTCTTTGAGGACCAGTCCTGTGATTGATTCCTTTTCTTATCCTTCCATGCTAAGACAGTGCCTGGGTCCTGTCAATATTCCTTGAACAAATAAATGATAGACGATATTCCTAATATTTAAAGAGCACATACTGCTTTCGGGAGATTTTCACTTGCATTTTCCTTTCATGGCATCCTGTTAAAGAGGTGGGGTAGGCTTTATTTTTTATTAGCCCTATTTTATAGACTATGAAACTGACACTCAAGAGAATTGAAGCAACTTGTCCAAAGAAAAAGATTACTGTGCTCTTGTTCTTTCCAGAATATTCCATACCTACAGCTCCAATGAGGCACATGAGGAAGAGAAGCCCGACGCAGAAGAAGATGTCAGTGTTCATGCGCCGCTCAATCTTGCTGCGTTTGTACCGGGGGCCGCTGTTGTTCAGCATGGCTTTTGTCTCATGGCCTTTGAGAGAAAATGAGGAAATCAGATCCTTGGTTTTTGTTGCCTCCATTTTAGACCACGCCCTTGGCTCCTCTCACAGGAGCTTGTGATAAAAGAGAGGCTTCCTTCTTTAAACCCAACCAGTCCTGCCTCTGGGAGGTTGCTGAGACTAGCTGTAGAGGCCTCATATACTGTGTCAGCAGGTATTCACTGAACATCCCCTGCATGCCAAGCATTGTGGTGGGCACTGAAGAAGCTAGCATGCACAGGTTGTGCACTGCACAACTCTGGAGAGTACCCTTCATTTTGAAGTTGTCAAAGATTTGTAAGTTTATTATGACAACTTTCTGGCAAATGACAGTCAGCTGTCTTGAGGAAGTGCTATCTTCTACTTTGTACAAAGGTGCTGTTCTGGCTGTTACGGGCTAGCGGTGGTATACAACAGAATGACAGATGGTTCACATTTTGGTGAAGATATGACGAAACAAACAAATAGGATGATTACTTTTATTAATAAGTCCCATGAAATAAATGACAAACAATAAACAAAAGGCCAAGGCAGATAAGAGATAGCATTAGAGAGCACGCTCAGGGAAAGTTTCTTTGAGGAGGTGACATTTAAGGGGAAACCTGAAGGGACAGAGAAAAGTTAGGAGCAGAGAGTTTTAGGCTCGTGGAACTGTATGTGCAAAGGCCCTGTGGTAGGACAGTACTTAGGGCCCATATTTTCCATACTTGTTTCCTTGGTTGTGTGTAAGCTGTTGGTGTTGCCTATGTAAGAATAGTAGGGACCAAAGGCCCCCATCTCACCATTAACTCTGAGCAGCTCCACTCCTATATTGGACTTCTGTATAAAGTTTTGTTCAAAGAAAAGGTGACAAAGTTTTAAAACTAACAATCTCTTATGGTCACCTCCTTTCCCAATTGGGGAAACTGAGGACCAGAGAGTAAAAGGGATCTTCCCAAAGTGAAAGAATAAATTAATATATTAGAGTCACAGTGGGAACCCAAGATTCTGCTTCCCAGTCAATTTCTCCTTCCACCAACCCGTGGTACTCAAGGCTACACAGCTAAGAGCTAAGAGTCAAACTGAGACTTTGTCTTTACAACCTCTTATTCGGGGCTGCTGAATTTTAACTACTATGCTGTACTCCTCAGCAGTCAAATTAAAAAAGAAAATGCCAGGCATATATTTTCTATGCAAAATTAAAGCAAACCAATACAGCTCCAGAAGCAAATGGCTTTAATGCTGTTTAACTGGTTGCCTTGTGGATTTAAAGTAGCTAAAAAACAGTAGGAGCGAACAAACTCCAGGCTTTTAAAATTAGACACAAGTAGCTGCAGTTGGAGGGGGTTCCAGAAGAACGATGGGCACAGACCAACTGCACTGATGGCCCGTAGCCTCTCCGCCTGCCTCTCACGCTCACTCCATACAAGGGGTCCTGGGACCACCCCCTTTCACCCACCTTCTCCTTGCCTTCTGAGACCTTCTGCACTTTTGGTAAGAGTTGGGTTCAAGGGGGAGGCAGTATGGTATAGTGGTTAGAATGTGGGCTCTAGAGGCAGACAGAGCTCAGCTCTGCAGATGCTTGATCTCGGGTTGTAGAAAGTTACTCTCAGGGCATATGTGACCTTGGGTGAATGAATGCCTGTGTGCCTCAATTCCTCTGAAAAAATGGGAGATAAGGTCATGTGTGTGCAGGAGGAAATCAATATACACAAAGTACTTAAATTAGTTTCTGAGCCACAGTAGGGGCTCAGTAAATGTTTGTTGTAAGAAGCACACACCTCTACAGTGGATCTCTTCCTTCTGGAAAGCTCAGCTTGGCCTGTCTGGGCCTCTGACTCCGAGGTCCTGCTGTTTTGCCCATTGATAATATCAAGAGAGAAATAACTCTGGGCCCAGTTGTTCTCAACCAGGGGTGGTTGTACTCCCCAGGGGACATGTGACAATGTTTTGAGAAATTTTTGGCTATCACAGCTTGGGGGGTGGGGTGGGGCTAATGCTCCTGGGGATAGAGGCCCAGGATGCTGCTATACACCCTACGGGACAGCCCCTGGCCACAAACAACAATCTGGATCAAAACACCAAGCATGCCAAGGTCGAGAACCCCTACTCTAAATAATAGTACTAAAAACAATGTGTTATTTTTGCTCCCATTTTTGACAGCCTAATATACTTCCGGCATTGTTAGGCCCTTTTCACAGATAATCTTATTTGAACCTTATAACCCTACAAGGAAGGAACTATTAGTCCCTCTTATGTTGAAAGTTTAACCAACTTGCTCAAGACATGCAGAACACGAGTGCATTTTACCCTAGGCAGCCTGCTGCCCTGGGGCAAGGGTTAACACTCTTCCCCCAATCTGCCCCCTCATACACCACTCCAATCACCCACTCAGGGTTTCTTCTTTGTTTCTATTCAGGCGGAGAAGCAAAGCTCTAAGCCTATGCATGTGTTTTTTTTTTTTTTTTTTGTAGGGTGGAGATTGCTGGAGAGTTCATTTTTAGTAGATCTACCAGATGGCGTTGAACTCCATTGCTTGAGACCCTTCGAGGAAGTCACCTAAACTGGCAAATATAATCCTCCTCCCCCAAATTAGGGAAAGCTAGTTAGATTGTGACTTTATTTTTAAAAAGATCTGTTTTTCTTTGACAATCCCAAGAAGTGAATTTTAAGGTAGATGGGTATTTAAGTGTTCTTCTGTGTCCATCAAAAGTGGGATTCTACTCAGATCAAACCAAACCAAACCATACCAAAAAAAAAAAAAAAAAATCAAAATATTCCCACGTGTCCCAGTGAGTGGAAGACTCAGAGGGAAACATATTCTAGAGTCTTCCAGTTTGAGCAGATACTCCAGGGAGTCTGTGTTTCCTCTGCGGTGGAAGAAGTCTTCAGTTCTTCATATTACTTGTTAAACATCTCCCTAGGGCTGGCCTTAGGCACTGGAGATATAACAGTCCCAAGACTGCCCTCCAAGACTTCAGATGTCATTGTGAGATGTGCAACTATTACCTTTTATTCCTTGAGAAGCAAAATCAAGGAGCAAAGGAGAGCTAGGCTTCCGTATCGGGAGCCATAAAATAAACAGATAACAGTAAATACGTAACTGCAAACCCAGAAGCTGAAACCCACTGAGCCCTCGCTTCACTGGAGACAGTGTTGGGTGCTTTCCATGTGTTGGGTCATTTGATCCTCGTGCGTATTCTATGAGGCAGATACAAATATTCTTCCCACTGTACAAACGAGGAAATGGAGGCACAAAAGGTGAAGTTGTTAAGTTCGGTGAGGTTATTCCACCGGATCAAGGAGATGCTCTTCATCCTGCCTCTAGTTAGCATCACAAAACCACTGGGGTGGATGAGTGTGCAGCCCTCTCCCTGTCTTGTTAGGGTGAGTGATATCAACTTGGAATCTCATTTTATCTCTTGTGGATGGAGTGAACCGCTGTGATTTCCAGTCTCAGTGTGTTGAGCTGAGAAATGGGAAGTTACATGATTCTACACTGCCTGAAGATGGGTTTGGAGGAGGGGATACAGGAGGGAGGATAAAGGGGAGTGTGGACAAAACAAACAAACAAACAAACAAAAAAACACCCAGAGACAATGACCTGCATAGATGACAATGCCAACAGCCACCTCGGTGTTTCTGACGGTGCAGCCTCGAAGCAGAAGATTCTCACTGTCAAAGCCAGTCCTGGTCTGGTCAGGATGCTCCCTGGGGGTGAGGAATAAAAGATGGGGTAGTTTGGTGACTTCTCCATGCTGCCACTGGCTAGTGTCACAGAACAAGAAGTGGTGAGTGAACATGATCTCTCTCCTCTCTGTGTTTATAAACTGCATTTAGTTACATGATTGTATTTGACTCTTCGTAGTTCTGGGAAGTTAGCAGGGTGACTGTGCTTACTCATGAAAAAGCTGAAGCTCAGAGTGGCTGAGAGATTTTTCCAAGGCCACACAGCTGGTGCAAGGAACATCCTAAGACTGGGGAATCCAGGTCACAGATACCAACCCCGTTGTGATTTTCACTACTCTAGAGATCCCAAAGTGCAACCCCATCCACTCACCCTGAATCAGACATTCATTTCCATTTTCAATTCTGCTGTATCTATCAAGAAGTATGTCTCCATTTGACGCTGGCATGTTGTTAACCCTATCCTAACACTTGTTTACCCTACTTTTTAGCACAGAGGTGGCTTTGGCAAATACTAATCTGAATTTAGAATATCATGATAACTTTTGATTTCATTGTATTAATTTTTACTATTACCTGCTATGTATAACAAGTGATAGCGGTTTCCCATAGGGCCAGTGATCTAAAATTTGCTTCTGAAATAAATTTAAGAAAAAGTAAGGCAATTAAAAATTTGGTAGACAAAAGTATAGATCTTTATGAATATGATGAAAATCATAAAGGTGGTCCAAACATGGCTGAAGTTCAGGATCCACCATGGCTCGCCCTGTTGTCAAGGAGGAGGCTGGCCGTGGACTGAATGCTGAGCTAAGGAGTCTTGCTTGCCTCACTGTCAGTAACCTGTGGTTTCACGAACATTTTTATGATACTCTGAGATGTTAACATAAGACAGAGGCTTCTCCTTCTCCCAGTCATAAGGTCCCCTTTTCATTGGATGGTGGAAAAGGATTAGCTATCTCCCAGCTGCTGTTGTTTGGTGCTCTTGGTTTACGGGGATGCTCTATTTAACTGACTCCAAAGCAGCATTTCTCAACCTTGGCTCTATGAACGTTTTGGACTGGACGGTTCTCTGGTAGGGGTGGCTGTCCTGTGCATTGCAGGACCCCTGTCCTCCACCCACTCAATGCCAGCAGCACCCCTCCCCAAAAATGTTTCCAGACATTGCCAAATGTCCCCTGGTTGGGGAGCTGGTGATGGTGATCGTCTCTGGTTGACGACCACTGCTCTGTCTGCTCTATAGGGATCCTTTTGTTTAAAAGCTGCATTTTCAAGTCTGACACCCCCAATCTTCAGTTTGTTAAAAGCTGTTCATCTGCTAGCTGGCCTGTGTAGTCTCGGGGAACTTCTGAATTAGTGGGACCCAGGGAGACTTCTGGGAAACCCAGAGGGTCAGACCAGCGGGTCTGCCCAGGAAGAGGGTGCAGACCCCCCGTGGGTGCCGGGCCTCAGGACATTCTCCTTGCCAAGCACAGCGAGTCTGCAGGACCACAGCGAAGGGTTCTCCATCACCGCGTGGGGTGGCTCCCGGGCTGCCATGGAGGACTTTTAGGGCTCATCCATGAGGCCCCGGCAGGTTGGGGAAAGACAAGTCTCCAGGAGCATTCACCAGGGAGAGGGGGTGCTGGGGGCTGAGCGAAGCTGGGAAAGTTCTGTCCTGAAATCCTTCTGAGAGGGGCGGGCTGGAGCCCAGGTGGAAAGCTGAGAAAGGACAGCATGAGCTGTCTGGGGACAGAAAGGTCATAACACAAACCCAGCGATGAGGCTGTTCTCTCAGAGGGCAAGGAGAGTGGCTCAAGGCACGGGCGGTTTGGGATGAACCAAATCTACAAAGCTCGGCACGAGCAGTGCACTCCTTTCAAGGACAGTGACCGCCTCTCCCTCGCCGGATGCCTGCAGTGAAGTCCTCCTCTTCAGAGTCCTCCCTCTTCCGCGGGACCCCTGCCCTTCTCTGCCTGTCTCCATCTGCTCTCTCTGTGCATTTTAAAAGTCACTTGCCTTTAAAAGCTACTGTTTCTCTTGTCTTGTTCTTATTCTTTCCCCTCTTGTATTCCTCCTCATGACATCCCATATGGCCCGAGAAAACGTGGGTGGAGGAAAGCAGAGACATCTGCGTTCTGAGGCGGCTTCCCAAGCCCCCTTCCAGGCCGTAACAGGGCCGAGCTCTGCACTGCACAGCAATGGAAAACGCACTGGGGCTGGCGTCAAAAGACCCAGATTCAAGTCCTGGCTTTGTCTTGTACCTGCTGTGTGACTTTGGCAGCATCTTGCAAAGTCTTAGATCATCGGAATCCCTGTCTGAGCAATGGAGGTCATGACACTCCTTTTGGTGGTTGTGAAGATTACGTGAGATGATGTTCTGTGGAAGGACTCTAGAAACTTCTAAAGCATTGTATGAGGGCGTTGACTCACATCTCTTACTATTGCTCTTATTTTGCAGGAAGACCAGTAATTCGATGTGGGAGCAGAAGTACAGTAAAATTCTTAGTCTTAACCAAAGTTAAGGAGTAAGAATAACAATATTTCCAACAGCAGCAGCCACCATTAACTGTTTACTCTTTGAAATTGCTGTGCTAATACTCTGGTTTCTCTTCAAAACGTGCAAATCTTTCACCTTTTACTAGAGATTTCCATGGAGAGGGACAGATATGAGTTGTCAACCAAATTTTTTGAGGTCTTGCTTAGGCAAGGCTAAAAAAAAAAAAAAAAAAAATTGCTGTGCTAAGAGCTCTGTGTATGAATAACAACTTAATTCCTACAAAAGAAACATCTTATGATGTAGATATTACAATCTTCATTTTATAGATCTGGAAACAAGGCCCAGAGAGGTTAATTAAGTTATCCAAGGTCACACAGCTTGTAATTGGTAGAACCCTGTTACAAACCCAGGTCTGTCAAACTTCAAAGTCCCTGTTCTTACCTACAATACAATACAGGCCCTTTTAGAAAATCAATCTTAATTAAATCATATTTGCCTCCCATGAATCAGAGTACAATCTTGACTTTGCTGCTATTTCAGAAAGGTTCTTAAAAAGCCCACTGATGAATTGAATTTAGCCTTGCAAGATAAATATAACTATCACTCAGCAAAAAAAAAAAAAAAAAAGAAAAAAAAAATAGAAAAAGTTTTCCAACTTAGATTTCTCTAGTCCTTCTTTATAGAAATAAATATAAAAGAAACAAACTTCCTCAGGATCCAGATGCTTATCTGTTTGATGATTTCAAGAAAACGTATTTTCTAGCTGGAGAGGAGGCATTTCCTAGCAGTACAGGTACGTCGGATACTTACATATAACCCTTGAATTTGTTGAGGTGGTTGTTGGGCTTCTCGCACACGATGGTGTTGCGGAAATGTTCTGGTTCGAACTGCACCTCCTGTGGGAGAGGGGACGCTGTGAGGTTATTAATTCAGAGGGATCTAGTCTTAATAGGATCACGGGGAGAGCTAATCACTGTTAGAACCATTGCAAATAAGGTAATCCCTGCTTTGTCACACCGTGATAGTAGTAATGTGTTAAGAGTGAAATCCTCATTAAGGAGGAGAAAGTAGATGCAAATGTGCAGTTGGATGCAGGGTGGAGGGCGTCACTCCCCTGACTGTGTTTCTCTGGCGGGCCTGGGTTTGGGGCTCCAGCCCAGTGTGGTACCATACATAGAACTTCCTGCAATGAGGGAAATGTTCTAAGTCTGCATTGTGCTGTATAGAAGCCACACATCACAGGTGGCGATTGAGCACTTCAGTTGTGGTAGTTTGCCCGAGAAACAGTTTTTTTCATTTAATTTAATTTTGATTAATTTAACGTTAAATAGCTGCATGTGGCTAGTGGCTACCACGTTAGACACCACAGAAATAGATGACGAAAAAGGAGGGATTCTAAATCACACCACCTAGAGATACATGCAGTTAAATGCTTGTGAATATCTCTAGGTGTGTGTGTGTATATAACCACACACACATATATTTATGTAACTATAAAAGTATACATTTATGCATTTCAAAAATAAGATCTAGTGTTCAGATATCTTGGCCATTTTTACATGTTATTAAATTTTTCTACACACACATATATTTATGTAACTATACAAGTATACATTTATGCATTTCAAAAATAAGATCTAGTGTTCAGATATCTTGGCCATTTTTACATGTTATTAAATTTTTCTACATCATCATTAACACCTGTTCCAAAATCTATCGTACCAATGAATCGTATTTCCTTTAACCATTTCACTACTGAATATTTACATTGTTTCAATTTGTTTTGCTATTGTAAAAATGCCGTGAAAATAGTAGCTAATAAAACAAAATAAATAGCATTTACTAGCTGGACTCATACTTCTGCCAGACACTGTGATGAGAACTTTATACATAGCATTTATTTTCAAGCTTACAATTATTTTTTGAAGTAGGAACTGTAATGATCCCCTTTCTTTAGAAATGAGAAATCTGTGACTCAGAAAGGTGAAGTAGGCTGCCCATGGTAATACCAGGGCTAGGATTTGAATCCATGTCTAACTGGAGCCCCTCTGTTCTTTACTTGTATAACACATTGCCTCTGGTGAACAATCTTATAGCTAAATACTTTAAACCCATCCTCCACTCTTTGCCTCTTTAAGGTGTTTTAGCTGTCCAAGCTGGTAGAGTCGAATGTGGGTAAAACACAACTAGAGGTGGGGAGATCTTGCTTCCAACTGTCCTCCACATCGACTAATACTATGTTCAAATCTGAAGCCTCAGTTTCTTCATCTGTAGAATGGGGCTAACACCACCTGCCCTGCCAGACTCATTTGTGCCGCAGAAAACAGAATCTTTGTGGAGAAGTTTTGAAACTTGTTTCATGCTATGCAAATAGGAGGTAGAAGTGCTAAAGGTGAGCTTGGAAATGGTTTCCTGGGTAGAGCTTTTAGCACGGGGAGTGAATTTATCACTGCAAGCTTCAAGGTACAGCTGTTTTGTTCAAAGGGACAAATTGATTCTAAGAAATGATAGGATTTTCTGGCTTCGTGTAAATATACTGTCCATCGGATCTGTGGGGGTGCCAAGATAAATAAATTCTCTACTCACTTGAGATAAATTTCCCATCCAGGAGTTTCTAAAAATATGGCCCTTTCCCCCCGCCAGGGAATCGATTCTTTCAGGGACAAATGCTTGCTGAGTTCTGAGATGATGACAAATCACACTGTAATTTGTCAGTTGCTTTCTCGCCCCTGATGAAGTCGTGCGCTTCACTCTGCTCCGCACCGCTGGTCCCAAGGCTGGGTTCCTAAATCCAAGCTCATTTCAGACATGAGAGGCAGTGGGGTTTGAGAGCTAATGATCCTTCTGCGGTGCCTCTGAGCCCTGTTGTCAGTTTAATCATATCCCCCGTGTCCCCAGCAATGGCGAAGTTTGACTATCTTGTTCCTCCGTTGGGGCATCCCAGCAACCTTCCTCCTGCAGTGTCCCTTTCCCGGTTCCGAGTTCTCCTTTCCTTCCAGGTGCTGGCCTTTGGTCCTCTGTCTGTCTTCCTCTCTTCATGGAGGGGTGACCTTGCTCTTCTTAGCTACCTGTCCCCAGGCTCCTTTCTTCCCTCCCCGAGATGGGCAGTGGAGAGGGCTTTTAAGGATTTGCCCTGGCTCACTCCAAGGGAGCTGCCGGGCCAGCCCAAGGACGGAGGGAATTGCCTGGCCTTGCAACTCTGTCGAGGTTCTCATTTTAACCTCATCCAGGAGTTTCTGATTCCTTCCTGAGATGGGGTGGGGTCCCCTCACCACCCTCACAGTTTTTCTTAACTTATGGATGGAGCTCACCTAACTGACCATGTCTTTTGACCCAACCTTTTATCTAAGGCATTTCACTTGGCTGAAAGTCCCACTAACTGGAAAAAGGCCTGGGGAGTCATCAGGGTACAGGAAAAGACAAGCTCTTTCCAGAGGAGAGTTATGTCTCTGCAGTTCCTTAGGCCAGACCTACCTATCCTGAGCACGTACTGTGTGCCAGGCACTTGTCCTTAAGTTCTCACAGTCACCTTAAGAGGTTTGACAGATGTGCAGATGGAGACTGATGTAAAGTGATTATCTCACGGTTGGTAGGTAACAGAGCCAGGATTGCAACTCACATCATCAGAATCCAAAACCAATCATTGTTGCTGTCATCATCATCATCATCATCATCATCATCATCATCATCATCACCATCTTTATTCATTTTCCTCCTCCTGTTATTATTGCTATAGCACTTATTGAATGCTTAGTTACTATGTACCAAGAACCAACTAAATATTATATACATGCCATCTTCTTTAATGCTTACAAGAACTCTATCAGGTAGGTACCATTATGATTCCTAGTTCACAGATGAAAAAAATTAAGGCTTAGGGAGAATTCATGACTCCCCCAGTGCCATTCAGCCAGCAATGCAGGCTTTGACCTTAGCACCACTGACTCCCCGAGAGTCTGCTCTCTTACCTGCAGTGTGATTTGGGTGCACAGAGGAAAGACTAGCATCTAAGCTCTCCTCCTGGCCCTATTTCCCTTTCTATATTCACTTCCCACTTCCTATGATTGAAATACCTGATATAATAAATGTATTCATTCTCTAATATACAGTAGAAAATATATCACGATTACTATGACTAATAAACAATGCAATGTGTTACCTCTTCCAAGTCTGTTTGCATTTTAAAGTAAGGTACCTACAACGGGTAAAGGTAAAGGTTAAGGCACTAAATTGCCAAGAGGACATTCTTTTGAGGATTTTTATTTTATTTTAAATTTTTAAGCATTTAACAGTTTTTTTTGGCCACCCCCTCTATGAAGCTTACTATAATCTCCACAGACCTTCTCCCGCCATCCAGACAGAATTAATTGCTCCTTTTGATGTGCTTCCACCCACACTGTTATGCCTCCATCGGACACTAATGTGCCTAGATCTGTGCATCCTCCAGTAGACCGTCCACTTCCTCTGGGGCACCTCCTGCAATGCCTTGTTTTTTAGCAGGTACACCATAAAGATGTGTTGAGGCAAGGTTAGTACGGAGGGGGGGGGGTGATGTGGGGAATGTACATATTGAAAGGTGATCATGAGGAACTACAAAGTAGACCTCACCGCACAGACTGGCCCAGGTACAATCTTAACTTTGATTCATGGGAGTAGGACCACTTCTTTCATGGTAATTCTTTGGCTCAACTAGTAAAAATTGTCATCAAAGTCCTGGATTCCGACTTGGACCGGTCTAGACTCCCATTCATTCATTCTTGCATTCAAGCACTTATTGAATACCTGTGATAGGCGAGCCAGGTGGGAAAGTAAGAGAGAGTCCGAGGGAAGAAAGGGGTTATTGACACAAATCAATGATTACAGCCATAAGACAACTCAAGGTTCCCAGTCCAGTTCAGGTGTGCCAATAGCAGTAACTTTCAAAGCAAAGGCAAGTGGGCCTCGTGCCAGCATGTAATAACTCCCTGGGGTTGAGGTACTCCTTGCTGACCCGTGTCCCAGATGCAGCAAGCCTGCTCCCTCCCAGAGCTGCTGGAGAGGCCAAGATAGAGCATTCAGGCTGGAATGGATTCCAGCAGCTAGAATCAGCCATTTCCTTGGTGCTTGCCTCAAGGTTTACTTTTCTAGGCTAATTTTCCACTATTCTTCACAACTGATAATCAAATTCATCAATACCTGTGTTTAAATAAATGTATGAATGATCTTTTGAGATTGTTTGTAGTGGTTAATGGTTAGTTTTCTGGCTGCCCACCTTCTGTCCCAGCCTTCCTGTATAGCAACCCTCTGACTTCCTTCTGGGAAATGACTGTGTCTAGACGCCCCACCCATCAGACTCACCCACCGTGGGACTTTGACTTGAGTGAAATGATTCAAGGAAGGAAAAGATAAAATGAGACCATCAACTAATTTCTGCCACTAAGCTGTTTCTGTCAACCAGTGTTTCCCAACTGGTAGATGAAGCCATTGCAACTTGTCTACACATCCTCTTATAGGCACCAAAGTGCTATCTGTAGACAGAATAAAGATAAGTCTCACACACACATATCACTAGTTTTCAAATTTCTGTAGGAATTCTTGAGATTAACACATTAAAAATCCATTTAAAAAGTCATTAAATTTATAGTAGCTTTTTGTTTGAATGTATTTTCTTAAAAATGAACACTTAAAGGGAAAACACTTTTTTTGATAGTCACGAAGTCTTTATGTTAAAAGAAAGGGACCCTATCCCTAAATTCTTAGAGGACAGGAAGCACATCTTAGACCACTTTGAAACCCCTCTATGGCATTCAAAAAAGATTTTGTTGATTGAAGAAAGAGAAACCAGCTAAACTCTTTCCTCAAACACAGAACACATTTACTTATTGAAATTTTACTAGGAGCCAAGAACATTTGTGAAAAGGAGGAGTTGGACCAGTGATCACCATGCTCTATGCAGCTCTCAGAGTCTTTTCCTACATGATCGTCAGGGCAGAGGACTACAGAGGAGAACCACCACCACCTGGGGACGAGGATGGCAAAGCAGCCACCATGACCCTCCCGCGGGGACTGCTCACCTGGGCCGAACCGAGGAGCAGGGGCTAGAGGTAGGCAAACCACGCCAACCAGGGAAGGCACACTGGGGGTGCGCTGCGGACTCATAAGGATACTGTTTAAAGATTTTTCTTTGTTTGTTTTTGTTTTTAAGTTTACTAGTTTGTCTAAATGGTGAAAGCAAATGTTCTTCACACCCCAGCTGCTGATCTAGGTGATTGAGGTTTTCTTCCTGGCATGCAAATTAAGCAAACCCCATATTTCTGAGAATCCTATCTGAAAACTAATAAGAGTGACCAACACTTGATAACCTTTGTGCTTCCTTGTAGGTGGAGGTTCTTTTCAAGACAACCCACAAGGGAGTGACTGGCAGTGACTTTCCTCTGGCTCTGGGTGAGGAAATGGTTTGCATTTTCAATCACCCCAGAGTTCCCTGCTTGCTCCAGTGAATCTCCCACAAAAGCACACAGATCGGGGCTGCAGGGTGCTGTGAGGAAGACTCTGTCTTAGGGATTCCTTACATTCTGAATTCTCCCTTTCATCAAGGGACAAATACTCTATTTCTCAATAGGGATGACTAAATGTAATCTTTTTTTTTGGACCAGTATAAACTTATTTTTATTTTATTATAATAAATGTTTAGCATTTATGAAGTGTACATAGCTAACTCATTCCTCCTGGTATCAAAGCCATTAGCTAAGCATGACTATAGCAATAGGAATTTGATAGGAGGGTTTGTGCTTATGTGAAAAATCCAGTTACAAGCACAGGACAGGCAGAATTCAACATTTTGAACAGTTGGTAAGTTGTGCATGTCATCACCCCCTGATCAATTAACTGGCAATGGTTTAAATATTGAAAACCATGCATGCAGCTCCTCAGGCCTCTTGCTGATCCCCAGACAGACTTCTGCATCATGGCCTTTCCCCTGCTTTTCCTCCACCTGGAATATTTTCCACCCAACTATTTCTCTGAGTACTAAATGTAATCTTGAGACCTTGCTATGGAATTTCCCATGGGTTTGGCCTGCCGTACAAACCCTGGAAAAAGGATGAATTCTTCTGTCACTTCTAAAATTAATTGTTGATGGAACTGTTTGTTAATGACTGCTTGTGTAATTCCCTGTTGGAGTAGACATTCCGGCCTGAATCTCTCTTGTATATTCCTGAGCAATAGCATCCAGCACATAGAAGGCCTTCAATACATATTTGATGAATGAATGAGTGAGCGGCAGGATGCCTGAAATAAGGGTAGGTGCCCCCAGATGGACAGGGGTGCCTTCAGGGAGTATTGCATGGACAAATCTTTTCTATACAATTTTTTTTCTGGCTGTGGATAACAGGGACGCAAGAAAATGATATGAGATCCAAGGTTTTGTAGCTCATGTTTTTGGCAAAAGAGGTCACAAAGAAGAGAGTATGAATTCCAGTTTGAGAAACTATATTAAGTTGTTCACAGAAGATATGATTATAATGTGTCACCTCTGCTGATTAACAGCAATAATACAAATCCTAGCACAGTATCTGGCAGCAGGAGGACCCCACCAGACGTTGGTTGGGTAAGTGAATTTATGGAATGAACTATACTAGTTGAGAGTGGCTAGAACAAAGTGCACGGGAGCACAGAGAAAGCAGTGATCCCCTCTGGGCACACTGTACAGAACACTGCCTGGCAGAGCAAGGCCAGGTGGAGGAGAGGGAGAGCACTAGGACCAGAGGGCATCCCTCTCTGCAAGGATGGATGACTGTGGTCACGTGTAAGTCAGGCTTATATACCCCGGATGTGTAATAGATGTAATGACTATTTATTGCTGTGCTTCTCAGAACTCTCCTACTCCATAGACCAATTTCAACCATGAAGTTGAAGTTCAAGTGGATGATGACAATCACAGGATGCTTCCCTTCTGGCCAGAATTAATTGGTCTAGGAATGGGTACTTTCCCTGGGGTGCTTTTCAATCTGGCCATGTGGGAAGGTTGCAAGTCCCTCTCTAGGGTTAAGCTGCAAGACAAGTACCATTGGTGCCATGTTTCCTTCCACATGGAGGAAGCTGGTTTGAGAGATTGAAGCCAAACAAAATCAGAAACAAAGACAAGAGATGGACGTTGTACTCATGGATTCTGAATTCCGTGTTCACATGGGGACTCTAAGGCCCATCTCACCCCTAGATTCTCCCAATAAGTTCCGATTTTGTCCAAGCTACTTTGAATCAGGGTTTTGTTATATGCAGCCAAGAGCCTAAACTAATCCACATACTGTATTAGACTAATATGGTTCTCATTTGAGACATCAAATATTTTCCACATTGACCTTAAATACTCACAATTATCCTTAGTGCTTAAAGCAGTGAAGGCCAATACTGAAATATAAATATGTTATCTTGGGATATTGAGGTAGTAGGAAGGAGAAAAACTTTAAGCTATCATCCATTGTTAACACCTTAGCATGAGTACGTCTTTCACATAACCTAGCAGAGTTTTCTCAGAAGTCCCTGAAGGGATAAAAATGGAAAAAAGATGTTTTAATGGAAGTGTGCAAATAATGCTAAACATTGGGGAGGGGGGAGGTAAAAAATAAAAAATAAATGTAAAAAACAAATGTAAGTTTTTCATTGGGTCACTCCATCGCTATTGTTATTATTATAAATAATAATAACCTAAAACTTACATAGCTTTAGTATTTTCATATATATGAAAATTATATCTATTTGGGAAATAAATACATATAAAGGCATGTAAGAATTACTTTAGTGATGGGAAAAGTAATCAGGTACATTAGAATTGCATTCTCATTTGGGCTCAACGCCAGATTATCTGGGTAATCTTTAACAAATTCCATCTCTCTGAAATTGTTTCCTCATCTCTAAAATGTTGTTAGTTCCTTGCTTTTCTACCTCAAAGAATTCCTGTGAGTGTCAAATATCAAAAGGAGATGGTGTAGCACAGTGGTTAAGGACTTTGCCTGGTGTGGGACACAGACTTACGTATTTAATATTGATGAGGTGGAGTAAAAACCTCTAGTCCTAAAGTGGAAGTGAGATATCAGCATGAATTCTAATATATTTAACCTTTAAAAAAGTCCTAGTTTTGTTCACTTAAATGGCATAGAAATAATGGGCAACCCGATAGCAATGAATACCTCTAGCATATACTTATTATGGTTTCTAAATATCATTTCCTAGTAAAAGGAACCAGATCTGTCAAAAACTACTGAGGTCATCAAAACAACTAAGGAGCTACTTCTTTTCAAGAAGTTCCCACTGGCTAGAGGCGGAGTAATCAGGAAAGATAACAACTGCAGTGATTTCACATACATCAGATATGTTGAAATCCATGAGTTCATATTGATGCTAAAAAGAAAAACTCACTGGACACTTTCGTAGGATGCTAGGGAAACCAACTCAATATTTTGAAAACTGATAAATAAGAGGAAAGAAGCAAACACTCATCCTGTATTTTCTCTACAGAGGAAACCTCAGAAGAACCAAATACTTAATGAGGAGAAATTTTTCTTTAAAAATGAATTAGAATATCACCAGCTAGTAAATTCCATTGAATTAATGGATCTAAACAACCGTCATAAATGATTATTAACACTGAAGAAAGACAGTCAGATGTTGTGCCTCAAGACAGCAGTACGCTGTATTTCCCGTGATGTAACATTGGCATGAACATACACAAACACCAAATCTAACCTGAATCTGATTTCAGCACTAGCTCCTACTACCAATCTCTGGAAATATGGTGGTCAGGGAAACATCTTAAATGATACCACAGGGAGATAATGCAATAGCACAATCCAGACCATGGGAAATTTTACAGGACAAACAACCTGGTTCATTAAGCAACAAACACTAAATATGCATTTAAAACAAGAGAGTGCTAAATGGGGAACCTATAGAGTAAAAGAGATTAATGAAACTAATCTCAGTATTTGGACTTATTTGGATCCTGATTTGAACAAACTTGAAAATATTGGCCACTGACTTTAAAGTTGATTATCAAGGAATTATTGCTAACTTTTAAGGTATAATAATGGTATGATTGTATATATTAAATATATTTAATAATTTAATTTAATTTAGTATATGTTAAATGTCCTATCCTTTAGAGATACATATTGAAATATTTACAGATAAAATGTGATATTCAAAATCAAAGTCAAAATAATTTGCAGAGAGCAGAGTGTGGGGATATAGATAGAACAAGATTGGTGATGAGTTGATTGTTGAAGTTATGTGATGAGTTTGTAAAAATTTGTCGTATTAATTTCTATAGTTTTGTATATACTTAAAAATTTCCATAATAAAAAGTAAAAAACAAAACAAACAAAAAAATATCACAACCCAACTCTGCCTGAGTTTAAATCTGAACTCAGTCAACCTAGTAACCCAGCGGGATTATTTAACTGCTCCTGCCTCATTTGTCAAATGGGACAACAAAAGCACCTGTCTTGTAGGGTTATTTGTGAGGAATAGAAAGAGATAATAGGTACAGAACACCTAGAAGAACTGCCTATGGCACACAGTTTGTGCTCAATGCAGTTATCTATCATTATTACTTGTTATTATATATTGTTATGTAGTCCTATTTTAAAAGAATCCTAGAAAATGTAATTTGCGTTCAACATTTAAGCAGCAATCAACAGGTAGAAAGCACTAAGTATCATTCTTAAAGGAAATTTGGAACAACCTGTCTGGAGCAGGTCTCATTACAAATCCATCAGGAAAGAGGACGGTTCTCTGGTTCTCAAGGGCAGGCAAGGTTAGAGGACAGGCAGCTACCTTTTGCTTCATTTGAGGCTTGCCATTACTGAACTGGGATGGTGATAAATTTCCCCCTACCGAACCTCAACTCTATGTCAGCAAAATGCTCCCTTGTCTAAATACGTTAAGTCAGTGCACTCTTTTCACTGCAGAGGATCCAAACTGCCCCAGCTGTTCCCAACCGAGCAAATGGCTTATTAGCACTAACCATCAGTGGAACTGAAGTCAGTCTAAAGGGAGACTCAATGAAGAATTAACTTGAGCAATAAACAGATAAACACGATGGTTACATTCATCAGTGATGGCCAAGGCCAGTGCTTTTCAAACTTTCCTGTGCACGTGAATCACTGTGGGTCTTGTTAAAATGCAGATTCTGGCTCAGTCTGGGGTGGGGCTGAGATTCCACGTTTCTGATGAGCTGTCAGGTGGTGCTGACTGCAGAGGCTAGTCCACAGATCATACTTGGCGTAGCAAGTGTCCAGTTGGCACTGGGAAGTGATCCGACACATACGTCAGTAGCACTTAGGCTTCAGTGATTTGGATAATATATAACCAGGAATATGTTTGATCTGAAATACTAATTGGAAGAACTCATTTCTGACTCTTTGGCTTTGGTAACTGTTCCATGTATCAAAGTGAATGGCACATACTCCTTTTCAGGTATTAAATCTCTAGGTTAAACCCTTTTAAAGAAGTTGTTTCGGGTATCAGAATGTGACCAAAGAGAAAACTGTACAATTTAATTCTCTAATAAAGTCTTCTTGCCAGCTGGGCAGACTTTAGTATAATCCTGATTTTGAATACCTTCCTTTTATCTCCTTTTCCTGGCAATGGGAAATGAGAAGGAATATTTAAAAAAAAATAGGTCAATAATTTTATAAATTCAAAGATGGCCCATTGTGTTAAAAGCTTCAATTGATTTAAAAAAAAAATTGGCCCAAGATGAATTCTGATAAAAAAATTTTTGAACTCCTTAGCAACCTTGAGAATAATCTACAATGTCATGGGAGGAAGACCCTTTTAAGAAGCCCATTCATGTTTATAATTTCATTTGAACCTGAACAGGAAAGGGAAGAATGAACTGCCTAAGCCATGATAATTGTTAGCTTCTCTGTACCATAATCTAGGTTAATATTTCCCCCAAATTTCCATGGGAATGTTAATAATATTTGTGTGGAAAAAGTAATTCTGAGGTTAAATAAGTTTGGAGAGCTCAGGGTCAAAGAAAGTTTAACAGGTCTGTTGGCTCCAGGCCTTCTCAGAGACTTTAATATGTTAATGAACATTGGAACCTTCAAGAGGAGTCCACAGGACGCAAGCTCTCCAATCTGACTTGCCCATGTTTTCCAAGAACTTTCTCTTGGGATAAGTGTTAGGCAGAGTCTACCTTGAGAAATGTTGATCCAGGGAGCTGGGACAAGGTATATCTTGCTGACTTTGAATTAACAGAATATAGTAATCTCTCATCATCCACAAATAGTGAAAATGAGTGTGAGTGTATATGTGGCTGGGAAGTTTCTAGAAATCTCTGTGGTTAGTAAAAACCTTTTAATGAGGTAAAGGTCTCACAGACAATAATGATTTAGATGGAGAACAAACTAACAAAAGCCACTAATACTTATTATTTAAGACATTAAACTTCCAAACAAACCATATTGGTAGGTGTTCAAAATCTTCTCTGAGACAGTGAGATTTGCCTTTTCTGGGCCTCAGAGTTTTCATCTGTAAAATGGGGATAATAATGCCCACCTCTCAGGGTGGTTGTCAGGCCTAAAAGAGACAGTGCAGGCCACAGCCCTGGCCCCAAGTAAGAGGCACATAGATGGTAGTTTTGTTCTCAGTGTGACAGGTGGGATTTTATAGTACTTGAGATGCTGCCTTCAGATGCTGTACTTTTGTTGTACAGGTTTTTTCAAGGAGGTGGTGATAAGTTCATCTCAAGGTCATCTAAGGGGACACTTTCAAGATATGCAGGATGAGGCCTGTACTCAGTCCTGGTGAATCATAATTTAGTGGTGGTTATAGGGAAGGATGCATGTATATTTTTAAAAAACTTCCCCCGTGGTTATGATACTACACTCTAGACACCTGTAATGTATTTGTAGCAAATCCCTAAGTGGGGATCCCACCCCTCCTGCAGTAGTTCTGGGGTATGTTCCTTGGAATAAAAGGTTTCTGTGCTTAATATTCACAAATGCTACATGCCAGTACCTGCCCCTTCTCCTCCTTGGGGCTTATTAAAATATCAGAGAAGTTCTACAGTACACAATATTTAAAAACTTATAGTTTATTGTCTTCTGATCTTATATGGCCTTGCGTTTATTTTTCTTGCAACTCTCATCATTTTTGCTCAACACACCTGGGAAATCCTATGGTATGGAGTTAGCCAGAAGTGGGTTCCGTCCACACTCAGAAATGTGTCTGCACTGAACGTACAGGGAGCAAAGGAGCGGAGCAAGGAGCAGTCGCGATTCCTGCCCCAGGGATTGGGCCCCTTCCTGCCACCTGCTACATGTATGTGGCGAGAATGTTGAAAATGATAAATGCATGCTTTCCAAAGTCAGCTTTTCCTGGCAAACTCAAGGAAACAGTCCAAGGGCCACGGAGATGAGCTACTGCGGACTTCAAGAGCCCAGACGCACAGGACGAAGCTGGCTTCGAATCCCGGATCCAGCACTTCCCAGCTCAAGACCTCGGACAAGTTACAAGATCTCTCTATGCCACATTTCCTATGTGTAAAATGGAGACAAAAATAGTACCCATCTCATTGGGCTGTTGTGAGGATAAACGAGATAACCATCAAAGCCCTTAGTATGAGCTCAAAAGTTTATTATTATTATTGAGATGGAAAAACACACTGGAACAAATGAGGGGGAGAAATCAAGAACTGAGACAGAATAGAACAGAGAACTTTTAGAAACTTTAAGCTCAAATAAACCTCCTTCCTTTCACATACACAGTTACCTCTTTTTTATATATATTTTTTAAATCATTATATCCAGTACCCTGTGAGAATTCAGGGTTAGAGTTTGAGAGACTTATCAATTGGCTGGTCTATTGCACTGGAATGTGAATGACCCTTTTGTCTGACTCTTCCTTCCAGTTAAACCCCAAACTATCTGACTAATTAATATTCAAGAAACCCACTTGGGAGCTGCTGCCAAAGACAGAAAGAAAAGTCACTGGTTGAAATGCAACAACACTGAAATGACTGCCCGAGAGAGCAAAAATGACGCAGGATTGAATGTGGATGTCGGTGCGGGGAGGCTGGAGGGGAGATCTGTCAGCAAATGCAAGCCTCCCGGCTCCTAGAACTTTAAACAAAAAAGAAACAGAAGAGAAAGTCTCAGAATGCCTCGCATGTGGTAAGGCGAAGGCGCCAATCTCACACACTCTCACACGTGTGCACGTGTGTGTGTAATATGTATTTCTCGTTGTGAGTCACAGTGGAAAAGATCTGAAGACGTATGGCCCGGCGGGCAGGCCACAGGGCACACAGCCCAGGAATAGACTGGTATTGCTTGTCTAGAATGACTTTGTGAACTCAGGCTAGATCTCGCCCTGCCTTTTTGCAAACACTGGGGGGATTCAGCGAATATGGTCATGACAAGGGAGGGAAAACTCAGAGGCCAGGCCCCACTCAGGGACTGACTCAGAGCCTGGAGACCGGGGGCCATGCTGGGGACGGCAGGGCGTGATGGTGGTTTCCGTTTCCAGTGGTGGGTGACACTGCAGCCCCCGTGGCAGCAAGAGTTCCCATCTACTGTGTGTCTACTAGGTACCAAACCCTGCATTTTGTTCTTTACTTTCCTTATCCCATATGAATGTCACCGTAAAACTATGGGATAGCATTATGATTCCCACTGGAAGGATGAGAGAACTGAGGACTGAGTCATTCATACAAAAAGGGCCTTAGGAGAAGAGACCAGTGCAGGGTGAGGTAGTATGAGCTGTCTGCTTTGGGGAAGTTTCAGTCTAGAAAACTGAACCCCAGCTCGTGAAAATCTCTGAGGAAGGAAGCATGTGCCTTCTTTCTCCTAAATCCCCTGACTCATTCAGTTTCTCCTCAGCCAAAGGCTGGCAGAATGAAGAAAGGTGATAGAATTTTGTTGTTTTCCATGTTTAGAGAAAGACACTATATTGGAAATCAACACTTCCAAGGGGAATTTTCATTGCAAATTGGAAAATCATACATCAGCCAGTCAACATATATTGCCTACCAAAGCCATTGCTCTTAATACTAACTACTTACTGGTCTCTTCTTCTATGCCTGCCTTCATGCTAAGTATTCATGTACCTATCATTCAGTCTTGAAAACTACCCTAAAGAGAGGGTGCCATTTTTGTCCCCATTTTCCAGATGAGGGAAATAATAACTTGCCCAAGGTAAGACAGCTGATCAGTGGTGGGACTTGGGCTTTGAACCCACTGTGTCAGACCCCAGAACTTGAGCTCTTACCTACCAAACAGCAATGACTTCTCCATGAGCTTTTAGGTCCTGTTTATGCAAGGGTGGGGATCAAACAAAAGTGTCAATGATCACTGTTGAGGTGCTAAGGCACACAGAAATGGAAAACTAGTTAGTCACACCTTGCTGCAGTTTAGGAGGGGTCAGAGGAGTGTTAGAGAGGATCCACAGAGGGAGAGGTGACAGACCTGGGGTGGGATGAGTGCAGTGAGGAGGTTGGCCCCAAGGGTGATTGAACAGATATTAGACTCCTTTAGAGCAGAGAGGATAATTTTCTTAGTTGAACAGAGTGGGTCCCCATTTAGAAACTCTCAGGCCTTCAGCAGGTTATTTAACTTTTCTAAGCCTCAGTTTCCTCATCTGTAATATGGGGATAATAACATCTCAGGGGGCTCCTGGGAGGACTAAGTGCATCTAAAGTGCCTGGGACAAGGAGGCACCCACTACTTTCCCCTCTACCCACCAGGTTAAGTTCAATTTTCCAGTGGAGTTGACTTGCTTCCTCCCCTTGACTTGGCCACTGAAGACTGTAGAAAGAGCCCTACCTGCTGTGAGAAGCCCCTCACAACACGCCTTTGTTTGAGGTTCGTCTCTCCATCCAAGTTGGCGGTTTCCAGGTGGCATATCCCGCTGGGGTCCGAGGAAAAGAGGAGGAGGATATCCGCTGGGATGATCTCGTTGCATTGCACTTGGATGAAGTCTCCCACGCGCACGTCCTTCCAGCGCTTCTTCACGTAGCTCTGCTGTTTTCTTGGGTGGGAGAAAGACAGGGGTGTGAGTGAGCTTTAAGCTTCCTCAGAAAATTAATGGGTGAATAGAGGAAGGTCCCACCTGAACCTTAATATCGTCCAAGTCAGCCCGTCGTGAGACTGCCCTGTATTCTCCCTTGCCCCTGAAGACCACCATCAGGGTCTATCTAGAGCCAGGCATGAGCTATGGAATCCTGCTAGTGAGAGATCTGCCCTCAGGATCATTTAGAATTTTGATTGACTGCCAAGTCTTGGCCAGGTCCTGGGTTCAGCCGTTGCTTCTTAGCAGGAGAAACATCTAAAAGAGGACGGTAACTGCACTGTCCTATTAACCTGGTACTCTTAATACACATCATTTACCAGAATAGCCAGTTATCGCCAAAGAAAGCAGGGTTTCAAGGAACTGGGATAGAGGCAAGTTTGTTTTTGATTATGGAGAGAAGAGTGGCAATAGGAAAGGTGAGGATATTGCCATTGTCTAGGAAGACCTGTTGTGAAGCTAAAACGGAAACCTCCGGGCAGTCAGGGAATTAGGAAGAAGGCCCCAGGAACATTGATGGAGTGGGACCCACAGTAAATATTGAATCAGAGGCCGAAGAAATCTGAGCAAATTAGGCATTTTATCTTCCCATCCAATTTATCAAGCTGAGATAATAACAGTGGCAGCAACGTGAGCAAATTTAGTGTTTCTTACCTGCCAAGCACTAGTGTTAATTAACATTTCATTTGCTTGCATAAAATAACCCACAGGAGTGGATATCATCATACCATCTTCACAAATGAGGAAATTGAGGGTTAAAAAACAATTTCCCACGTCTCACAGAAGCAGAGCTGGGACCTGAGCCCGGGGCCAGCTTGACACCAAAGCCCACAGTTTTCACTGCTCAGGTAACCTACCCCCCTCCGTGGGTATCATAGCCTCAGGTTTTCCACTTCCAGCAAAGAAACACCTTCCTTCCCAAGGCAATGCTTTCCGTTTTCAAAGATCTCTCATTTCAGAAAGTCTTCCTTCTCCCTGGCCAAATATTTAAACGGTTCTGCTCCTCCAGCCAATATGGTCATTCTTTAAATATTTTAAGGCATTCGTTGGGTGTTCCATGAAGCCTTTGGACATGTCAAGCCAAATTTAACCTTCCTGGTGCCCTCATTTAATTCTTGTGTGACACAGTCTCCAGATCCGTCCTGAAGGTATGGGGTCTTCTAAGTCTTTGGAAATGTCCCTCTTTAAATGTGGGATTCAGAACCAAACCAGTATTCCACATGTGGTCTTTTCAATGGAGCCCAGCTGGCTCGAGGCCGGGCACCTCTGAACGCAGCCAGGCCTGGAGAGGGAGGCTCCCCCGTGCTGTGCTTCTCCACTGATGCCTCCGGGCATGTCATTGTTTCTGTTTCTGTTGGAATCTGAGCTGCCCTGGGCATGACAAGTCCATGCTTCCAACAGAGAAAGAGATGGGAATAGAATTCCACTTTCCTGCTTTGACTTCACAGAAGTCCGTGATCCGGACGAGGGGTTTGCTATCTTCCTCCCTTCCTCCGGACCCTCTGGAGATCCCCAGAAGAGTCTTCCAAAGATCCCATCTTCCTGGTCATAAAAGAGTCTCCCAGAGGACTCCCCCAGCCCCCTGAAATAAAGGTGCTTCCATCTGGAAGGCCAAGGTAAGACCTGATCAGAGTCTATAAACTAAACAGGGACATGAGAACCGGGGAGCAGCCTTGTGACATGGAAGAACCACAGAGTTCTGTGGCAGTGCCCCATGGCTCTGGGAGGTGAGTGCAGCAGCCACAGCTAAATCAATCCATGGACAATATCATCCACACGGCTATGGAGATCACCTCTGAGAACGTTGGAGAAAACGCATCTCTGTAGCATTTTAGTAATAATTCTTCCTTATGTTCAAAAGCACATAACAGGTTTCCAAGCACTTTTCACTCGATCAGCTCATTCTGTGCTTCTGCTCTGCCCAATCTCTTCATTTTTTTGCATGAAGAATAGGGGAAGTCACCCCAGATTTGTTTCTCTGTGTCATTTTGGAAATACATTTGTTTATTTAAAAATCTATTTGTTTATGTGTATATTTACGGTGGATATTCCTCCACTAAGATTGCTGTTGTAACTGTCAAAAGCTTCATGATCTCTGGGCTGGGAATGATTTTTTTTTTCCTTCAAAGCAGCCCTGAGAACACTTGTTACATATCCAAGCACAGGGCTCCTTTGCACTGGCACGGTCCATACTCACTATGAGAAAAGAAATCTCATAGAGTGAAGGAGGGACTGATTTTCTACTGTTTTTTTTTTTTTTCTTTTTGAGAGAGTGCTTCTAAAAAAGGGAATATTAACTATTACAGCAAAACTCTCCCAAGGAACAAGGAATTATAACTCATCTTGTCTGCATCCCCTCTTCTTTTCCTCCTTTGGCTTTTGTAGCCCATTGGATAATGCTTTTGGGAACATAGGATATCAGTTGCTTGCTACAATCTCAGCATTCTACCCAGTATTTGAGATTGGATTTAGGGAGAGAACACCTTGAGCAATATCCTAATGGCCAACACTTCCAGAGTACATTGGTTCTGCAGGTTTTGGCAAACGTTAGTTGGCTAGTATCTGCATACACAGGCATCTCAAAGACAAGAAGGCAAGAATCTCATTCTTCCCCTTTTTAATAAAAGATGCCACTGCTTATTATGGGATGTGGGTTATGAAGGTGCTGGAAGATGGAGAGCTATGGAGATGAGCTTATGGAGTATGTAGTTTTATGAACAGTCCCTTCTGTGAGTGGAGAGTGGAGCTGGATCATCGTCTTGTCAAATCCCATTATGATGCAGGATCACAAGGTCAACGGAGCCACCCACAAGCTGTGAGGCAGACTAGACTCTGTCTCTTTTATATTAATATTATTTCTTGGATCCCAACGAGGTCACTGCTGTGCTGGTAATAATTGCCTGTCTTCCCTTTGGATGTAATCCTTTCTTTTTTAGGATGACATGCAGCAGTAAAGGAACATTCTCAGTCCCTGTCATAGGCTTGCCCTCCCCGAGACAGACTGTCCCTCTTCAGGGTTGTGCTCCTCACACAAAAGCACACGGACGTCCAGGAGACCCTGCTGGGTGTCCAGGAATACTGAAGCTATGGGATCCACATAACTTTGGTGTGTTTGTTTTAAAAAAAGATTCTTTTGGAGGATATAGTTTAGTAATTCACCTGGTACAAACTTTGAAGAATGCTATTTATAGTAACCTAAAAATAGTTATGTTATGGAATCAGAGGAAATTTTATAGGGATTTTAGGGATAAAGCAGGGAGGCCTCAGGGTCATTTCCATCTTATACTGGGTCACTTTGTGCCGGTCTCCAGATTCTTCGGGGTCCACTTGTCTGCTCAACTGTCAAAACCATGTCTGCGGAAAAGCCAGGGATGCGTGGCCCAAGGGGGTGCAGCCAGGGGAGGTGATGGGTGTCTGAATCCAGCCGAAGCGGAAAAGCAGCATGTTCCTTCGCTGAGCGACGCCCAGACGTGACCAGCAGCTGGCCGGGAGCCTCCTGGGGCAGTCATTCCCCCGTTAGTTCAGCCTGTTTGGAACAGCTGCCCCAGGTGGACGCATCTACACACTCTGGATTGTCCCCCTGCTCAGTGAGTCCACACCTGGGAACCGACTGCTATTTCAGTGTCATGCGATGTTTACTGCTGTTTAAAAATAAGACAAATCAACATGGCTTGGGACGAAGGCTCCATCTGGCAGATTCTGCCTGGAGGAGAAATTAAGTGGTGCAGCACTAAACGGCTTTCTGAGAGGAGCTAGGGCTTATTAAGAGGTAAACAAACAGCAAGAGAGGTTTGAAGCTGCCTGGATGCCATGGGGGAGCAGGTGACAGAGGGGAAACGGAGGGGGAGAGGATGTTTAAGGCTCCATTTCTCAAGTTGTCTGGGTTTTATGAAAAGAATTGCAGGGCACTAGAGCAGAGGGGATCTGTCAGGAGGGTTAGTTGTCCCGTGGTACTTCCTATTCACCTGTGCTGTCCTTCGGGAGGCTGGAATGCCAGGCCCAGTGTGCTCAGCATCCTAGCCTGCATGGTGGGGTTTGGGGGGGAGGGGGCAGGGAGTGGAATGCCCCAGAAAATGACAACTGTGTAGGGATTAAGAGAGGGTTTGAATCCCAGCTTCCCTGCTTAACGACCTATGTGACTTAGGGCAAATCATGTAACCTCTCAGAACCTCTGTTTCCTCATCTGTTAGTCAAAGGCACTAAGTGCACTTGCCTCAGAGGGTTGTTGAAAGGCTTGGTGTTATGACGCCTGTAAGGAACTGAGCTCAGGACTTTGCCCTTAGTAAGTACTCAATAAAAGCAGGCTTTTATGATAATGGTAACCATGAAAACAAAGATTGCTCTTGTTCTAGTGAAAGCTAACCACCATCTGCAGGCCGCTTTTCTTCTTCGTGCCATTTTATGCTCATGATTACCTTTTATGGCTTGAGCCCAGGTACAAAATACCCTGCAAACATAAGAAGCTCTAAAATCCAAACCGTTCCCCCAAGCCCAAAAGAGAGGGATCCAAGCTCGGTAGATTGAAAACTCTGGCTACTGAGACAAATTCTCAGAAATGCATATTCTTAAAATCCAGGCTGGAGGGGATTTGGTACCTGTCCAATTCAACCCCCACTGTTCAGAGGAGGAAGCTGCGGCTGTGAGAAGGGGAGTAACCGGTGGGGCTGCACAGTAACAAGGCTCAGGCTGGAGCCTCTCCTTCTTCATGGCTCCCAGGAGGAGAACCGAGGGCCCGGGGGCTGATTCAGGAAGACTCGCGGTGGCCCCTTGTTCGGGCAGCGGTGTGTTGAGGTTGAGGCAGTGCTGTGGAGTGGTTAAGCGCTTTGGAATCAGGTGAACTGCATTTGAAACCTGGAACTAGCACATACATGTAGTGTGACCTTGAACCTGCTCCTTGACTTCCCACTCTCCAGTGTATTCATCTACTATATGGGATAAACCCACAGGTTGTAGTGAGCATTACAATAGTGTATGAAAAGTGCCTAATAATCTTGCAGCAAATGGTATTTATCGCTGCTATTATTGTCATCGTAGTTATTATTGGCTTGCAGCAGACGAGATGGCTGCCGTGGAGACAGTGAACTAGAGACTGCGAAGGCTGTTTTCATTAGCGGGTTTGAATGAGGTGTGGGATGTCTTGGCTGGAGGAGGAGGCCAGCAAAAGGGAGTAGGAGGGAGAGAGAGGAGTGAGACCTCAGCCCCTGATCCGGCCCCAGGAAATGGAACAGCAGCTGAAGGAGTTCCATTAAAGACAGCCTGGGCCTGGGGCAGAGGGCAGCGGGTGCACTGGCTTCTCCCCATGTGGCTATTCTTTGTCCCCTGCCCCTGACCATCTGCTGCAGACCACGGATGTGGGGGCAGGGGGTGTTTGGACTTGGAGGGCCCAGGGAAGCACCAGGAGGGAACAGCTGAGGTCAGAGGAGCAGAAGGGGACCAGGACCCCTGGCTGGGCTGGATCTACTGGGGGACATGACTGATATTTACCATATCTGATATATCATGAGGCCCGGTGCCTTTGGGTAACATTGGTACAGTAGAAAGTTCTTCATACTGGGAGGATGTCGAAGCCCCAGGTCTGGGAGTAGCCCACCCTGACCTCTTTCACTGTGTGGCTGCCACATACGGAAAGCAGAACTGAACACAGAATGTGTCACCAAGCAGTGATGGCCATGGAAACATCATGCATCAGAGGACATAGAAGTCACAGGTGTTGTCCACAAGGTCATGGCCACAGGTCATGCAGAAGCAGCCTGGGGGTACTGAAAGGCATACAATGCAGCCTGAAATGTTCTTCCTCTACCCTCTGAAAATCCAAATGCTGCCTTTCTATTTTCACTCCTGGGCACTGGGACATCCACGGTATACATCTTTTTGCCACATTTCCTTTCCTCTTACGGTCCTGTTTCCTAACTGTTTCCTGTATCTTCTATTTTAAACTATGTAAAGTTTTAGAAGTTTAGAAGAAGCTTAGATGAAGCTTGCTAAGGGCTAGGATAATCCTGGGTCTTATATTTCTGTACCTATATAGGGCCGAGTATGATGTCTACCACATGGGGCGTGTTCAGTAAATATTTATTTGTAGATTCTTGGTAGATTTGTCTTGAACACAAGGCAGTAGAAAGAAAGCCTTTCCTAGCCTTTAGACATTTTGACATCTAATCTATCTTTTTTGTAATGGACACCCTAGTGGAAACGTCTAATGATGATATCATCCTGTACTATTAGCTTTCATGTACTGGGTGCTTACAATGAACCCAGAACTTAATCTACATGAGCATTTAGCTGCCTTATGATGAAATAGCTTTTATTATAATTATTATCCCTATCTTACAGATGAGGAAACTGTGGCTCAGAAAGATTAACTTGCACAAGGTCACACAGGTATGTCTACAAGGACACATGAGTGACAGCGTGGGGGTGTCGTGGCTCAATGTGGCCTTGTGGTTCTGTTTGGGAATGAGGCTCAAAGTACATGGGGGCTCAGAGAAGGTGATGTGAACCTAGCAGAGGCTGGGCTGAGAACAGGAGCCTCCCCTTTTGGAATTCTGAGCTCCTTAATGGCAAAAAAGACCCTATAAATCCTCACCCACTGAAGTACAAATCATGCCTGGTGACAAGAGTGCAGAGCTTCAGGGACACTTGAATTCTTGTTTTATGACTCTCCCACCCATTGAGTTTGGGGGAGGACATAATGCATTCTCCCCTGAAATGACAAACGGAATTGGCCCAAATGGTTTATGGCCTTCTGTGAGCACAGGGCGAGGCAGTGGGAGTAGCACGGGCACTTGCAAAATTGATACTTCAGAGAGAAGCCGGCTTTGCTGGTGCCAAATGCAGAGCAAAGACCTGGGGGCTGGACACAACGGTCTGCTGGTCTGTAAACTCCAGCCGTGACATTTTTCACAGCCATGCCTCACGTGATTCTCTGCGGTGTGCATTTTTCAGAGTCTCCCCCAAGGGTTATTTTGCTGTGTTATTAGAGCTTGGAGTCAAATTCTATGGTTAAAGATGTTTGTCTTCTCTCCTGCCATTCCAAACTCCCGGCAGTGGTCATTCTTACTCCCCTTGGGCCAAGCTCATGGTGACTTCTGGTCACCAAGGATATAGAACTCTCCTTAGCATTATTTTAGCTAACATTTTCTGAGTGCTACTGAATGCCAGGCACTAAAGTAAGCATTTTCCATGCATTAACTCATTTAACACCTATAGCAACCCCAGGATATAGACTTAGGGCAAAGGTGGGTTTATGATTGTATTGTGATGTTAGGATGGCTTTGACAAAGCTTAAATTCTGCACTGTCAATCACCTATCTCCTTTTGGGAGTTTCTCAGAGAGCTGTTATTCAGAGGAAATAATAGAAGAACAGGGACCAAATAGCTGCTTTGTTACAGCTGCAGAAACATGATATTCTAATGCACACTCTACGTTAGAAGTTGGGTTGGACCAAGCGGCTTAGGCTCTGGGCTAGATGAAACCACCTACATCCCTTCTCTGAATCTGAATCTTGGTGGGGGTGTGCTCAGGTGTGCCATGGATAGGGAGAGGAAAAAGAGGGCCAGATTCCAGAGAGGTTTCCTGAATTCAGATTTTAAAATCCTGACACAGAGAACAGGAGACACAAATGAGAGAGCAGAGCACAGGTTTTTGCTTTTAAACCATTGTAACCTGTCCACTGGTAAATGAGGCTCAGTGAATGTCCTTGGCTTGCACCAATAAAACTAGCAATTTCTCCCTTGTATGCATGGGGCACATAGCAGGAAGGATGAAGGCTCAGGCTGGGACTGGCACTGAAAAAATTAGAGTTGAGATGATTGGAAATTTGAAAATATTACTTAGCGCTACTTCTGGTGTAGGCACTTAAGCGATTTACAAGGATGATCTCATCGGATCCACGGGACCCTGGGAGAGGGGTGCTAGGATTGTCCTCGTTTTATAGATGTTGAAATGGAGGCTTAAGTGATCAAATAACTACATGTGGCCACACATTTGGTAAGTGGCAGCTCTGAGATGCCCAGGTCCCACGCCAAAGCCCTCAACGCCAAGCATCCAGGAAGATCACTGGTGAGACTGCGTTCCGCCCCCTCCCGTGGCATCGTATTCTGCAGCTTGTTTCCGTTGCTCCATTGTTTTCAAGCCCTCTTGAGTGTCATCTGCACATCTTTTCACAAAATATCCCAGAGAGAGCTTATGATTACTATTTAAAGATGAGAAAACATGGGGCTCTGACTGCTTAAGTGGCTTCATTTAAGTCATATAGTTCACTAATAATACAACCAAGATTGAGACCTCTCGTTTCCTCATTGGCAGGTTTTCCTGAGGACACAGGCACAAAAGGCAACTCACAGACAAAAACAGGAATAGGGTTCAGGGCAGACCAAGCCCCCAGTGCCGTGTTGTCAGAGCCTGGCTGTTCTCCCGCAGCACAGGAAGTTATTTTTATGTTATAGCCACCTGACTTGCAGAAGAGAGACTCTCCAAGTCTTGGTATAAAGATTTTTAAATATTCTGATCTGGGTGATTTTTTCCCTAAATTTCTGACCTTACTTGGTCCTGGTCTTTCTGATACCAGCATAAGCCACACATGCAACTTTTCATTGACACGTGCATAAGCTGTGAGCTGCAATGTGTCCCCCTCTGCCTGGTTAAATGTGGCTCCTCCTTCTGTGCTCTCCCGAGATTTCACCTCTTCAGGGAAGGCTTTCTTCAGCCTTGGTGTTTCTTGGTGGCAGACAAGTCACTACGTCCCCTGTATTCCTGTGTCCCTTTGAATGTGGACTACCAAAGCACATGGGACACTGTAGCTGTTCATAAAGTCCTCGTGACCCCTGGACTGAGAGTCCCTTCAGGACACACAGGGTCTGCCATGGCAGTGCGCACACTAAGTCCTAGATTAATATTTGCTGAACAGATGAATAAGTGAGTGACCGGCTGCTTACAACTCTGGAAGGCTTTTGTTTCACTACCATAGGGGGACAAAAACCTCCCTGGCTTCCCTTGGTTCCTATCCCTCTCTCCATACTGCATGTTTTCTGAATACAAATGAAAATTTACTAAGCAGGATGGAAAAATACAAATCTCTTGGCTGGGTATGGTTTCTAGATTCATTAAACTGAGCCCTGGGAGAAACTAAACTAATACAATTCTGAAGCTAATCTCTCCTCGAAGTCATTCCATAAATCTGATTAATGGGTCACCTTTAGACCACAAGCACAGTTGCTGTATTAAAAGAAAATGTTCTAATGGGATGGTAATTCTGTTAACAAGTCTTCTGCTGTTTGTAAAAAGAGATTTTTCTCACAGTATAAACAAGTCTAGGCTGGATGATGCATGGGATTAGGTCACGAGCAAAAGTCTTAGGGCTCTAGTACTCAATTGCACACAAATGAAAAACAAAGAGCATCAGTTTCTCAAATGCGTAAATCTGAGATGAAATGGATAAAATGGATAAAGCCAGTGTGTGAGATATAAGCTTTTGTGTTGCTTCTCAGAAAAAAAAAAAATTGTCCTCTCAGATCTCGTATTCTTTGCTGACATATGTCGTATGTCACTGGTATTTGGCAAGAGGATATGCCCTTTAGCATTGATCAGTTAAGATAATAACTACACTTATCTAGAATTTCCCAACTTCCTATGCTGGAGTCTTTCACAGAATCAATGAGTTGGAAGAACTTTAGGGACATATAGTATAGTATGTCCCAAAGTGTGTATATTCCTGTTAATATGTGGAAACCAATTCATAAGTAAAGGCTCAAAAATATTTTAAAATGTTAGTGTTGAGGACATGGAGGTGGCCTCTCCAACATTTGTTTCCCTTCTCTTGGAAACTATTTCATTTTTCCGTTGGGTTTTCATCTTCCCTGTATGGCTCATATGCTTTCAGGGAAGCTGACTTTTTGCTGGGCTCTGTGGGTGGGGATTGTGGCTCAGGTATAATCTAATTAGCACAATCCCATCCCCTGCCCCTAGGGATTGGTTCAGGGATGGGCATGTGACCAACTGGTGGCCACTGAGATGTGAGGAAGATCTAAAGAGTGAGCTTTCTTGACCTTTGGAGAGTACTACCAAAAGTATCTTTCTTTTCTCCTTTGTGAATTAGCACATGTAGATGTGAGGGCTGGAGCTGTTGCAGCTATCTTGCTGCCATGAGGGAAGTCTGCCTGAGAGTTAAGATGACAGAGGGGAGCTGAATTTAAAGAACTGCTGAGAGCTGGATCTAGAACACTGATTGAACCATGCTGATCACCTGCCTACCTTAGGACACTTGAAGTGACTTAAGCCAATAGAGTCCCTTGGTTGTTTAAACCTGTTTGAGTGGAGGTTTCTACTACTTGCAGCAGAGAACCCCTCAGCTGACACAGCTGAGTTAAACAAATCAGATAGGCTACTTCCTGAGGGTGGTCCCAGAATCTTTAATGTATTAATGTGCAAATTTATTTGGCTGTGGGTTCTGTTCTTTCATAGTGCATGTCACAGGACAAGATCTTGTCTGACTCCCAAATTTTGCAAAAGTGGAAACTGAGATCCAGAGATTTAAGTGACTTTCCTAAGCTATGAATAGGAGTTGTAGATCCGGGCCTAGAGTGCAGGCCTCTGGCTTCCAGGCTTGCATTCTCACCTCAAGGTCACACTCTCTTTCTGCCCAAAGAGGTTCCCACATTGAGGACAAACTTCAAAAGAAGAACCATCTTTTGCAGAGACTGCAGATTTCTAGGATATTTTAAAGTAAAGTTTGAAAATTAGGGTGCTCACAGGCAAAATAGAACCTTAGGTCAAATAAAATAGGTCTGAAGCGTTTGAGAAAATTACATCAGTCACCAACTAACATAAAAATCAGTTAAAATCAGGTTATTTCAAATAAAAATAAAAATATTAATTTCTAGCTTCCCTAATAAATCTCAGATAATCTGGCAGCACTAGGCCTATATTTCCACATGATAACAACTAGCAGGGGCTGAGTGGCCAGCTGTGCCTCCCCAGTTTGCCACAGTCCCCACCATTCTCTACTGCATCCCAACACTGATGCCAAGTGTCATTTGCCATTTATAAGTACATGGGTAATATTGCTTTTAAAAAATATTCATTTCATTTCATTTAATTATCTATCTGGCCCCTGTAGCCAATTGATTTGCTATATTTGAAAAAGTAAAATTTCTCAACTTAGGTATTAAAAAAAACTTCCAAGTCCCAGTTTGGAAGCAATACTGAATTAGTTAAAGATTAATAGATTTTTTTCCTGTGTCCCTTTCCTTAGTCCTTTATGGGCCATGGGTCAGGAGGGCTGGCATACATTTTTTGGCCATAGGTATCTTTTTTTCAGAGAACATTTCTTTGTCACTGTTATTCTACTGAATATACTTTGGGAAATACTGCCAGGAAAACTCTTTATGTCCCTTCCTGCCAGTGAGCTGGTGGACTAATGTCTCTTTCTTTGAGATTATCATCACCTCAGCTTTCTTAACGTTCCTTGGAAGCTACTCTGAGAACAGAACAACAGCCTGGCCTTGGTCCAGCCAGCTCCCAGCACGGGTGAGTCTGTGGTCTGATACACACTGAGATTATTCCCAAGAACAAGTCCATTATATTAAGATGTTCTGGCAGAGCGGGGCGAACAGGATCAGGCTCGTTAAGGCCCACATATGCATTCCTCCCCAACGAACCAGCTTCCTGGCTGGGCACTCTGCATCTTCTATGAACAAAACAACAAAGGAGAAAGGTGGAAAACAAAAAGTGATGGTGTATTGGTGCCAAAAGAAAAAAAATGTTTTCTTAAAAATCTCTTCTTCAAAGAAAGTCATCACACCCCAGCAGTCATTTCTTTCTCTCTTGATAATTTTCTTATTTAAAGGTGAGGAATGATTAAATCTTAACTCTGGGTGTCCAGCCTGCTCACAACATTCAAGACAATTAGATCTAGCTAAAGAAAAAATACCCTTCAGACTAATTTTTCTAGATGTGCAATTGTGGCCCTCCAAGCAAAGAGGCCAGAAGCTCATTTGCAGCTGAGGGACAAGCATGATGTTTCTTGTAGGGGTTCTTTAGAGATGGTTAAGTCCTTCTATTAGGTATTCCTTGGAGGCTTTCTCTGGCTACAGCTTTCCAAGTGGAGTTTGGCTCATAAACCCTTTCAGCTGCCAGCTCCAACTTGGTCACCTTTCATTCCCCCTGGGAAGAGAACTCTTCCTTAGAAGTAAGCTGTCCCTAAATGGCTGGAGCGCACAGCTCAAAGCAAATCCCTTTCATTCTAATCAGGACCTCAGCCACGGGTTCAGTTTGATCATTTGCTCAATCGAACCTTTGCAGAACAACGGCATGTATAAAGTTACATTAAATAAGTGACAAGACAGGTGGGATAGAGTCTTTGCTTTGGTTGCGACAACATCGGAGGGAACTCTCAAGGACGGGCTTAATGATGAAGAAAATATGAGTGTTACATTCTAAAAATAAAGCAATCGCAGGTTGCATTTACTGAGCATTTATTATGTCAGGTGTAGTACTAAGCATTTTTTAAGGATTGCCTTGTGTGTGCAATTCTCACGACCACCCCAGTTCTAAGAATGACAAAATGAGGCTGAGAGAATTTACTTCACTTGCCTGAGGTCATGCGGTTAGGAAGAGGTGGAAATCGTGTTCAACCCAGGCGATGTGGCTCTTGCCCTCGTTCTCCTAACACAACAGTCCACTGCTCCCCTTAAAAACAGAGATGCTTCTTCCCTCCCAGTGTCCCCAAACATGCTTGAATGTGCGTGTGGCCACACTGCACTAACAAGGGGTGAGAATTCATGTAAAATTCTTAAATGCTGGACAAATTTGAAACAGTAAAGAACCACATAATAAAGACCTCCTAATTTTAAAAGACGGACTCAATGCTTTTTTTTTTGGTTTTGAATTTTAGACAATAATTCTTACTGTAAAAAAAAAAATCGAATAGCTTCCCTGAGATAAAATAATGATATCTGCCTACTCCATCCCTTAATAAGCAGTAGCTGCAGTGGTAGCAGCCACAGGAAGGACTGAGTGGGGCCAGCGAGTCTTCCCTGGAGTTTGTGCCTTACCTGCTGTAGAAGAGGCACTCTTGGTTATTGATGACCTTATCCGATCTGAACCTCCGGAGGTCTTCCCACGCATCCTTGATGGCAGTGACTGCCAGGATGGCACAGATTGGAATCATGCTCACCACAGGCTGGAAAGCATTGACCTCAGGAACAAAATTCAGCATCGCAATGCCCACAAAATAGAGATTGGCAAACCGGTGTAGCTGCTCAAAGATGTTCTTGGGGACGAAGGACAACACGGTGTACTTGCTGGTCTTAATTTGATTCCCACAATGAAGTCTGTTGGGGTTCTCTTTCTGGGACTTTCCTTCAAAGGGCAGATTGGAGACCACCACTCGTTTCTTGTCTTCTTTCCTTTTCCGCCATTTCCTCCCTTCCCTTCTCATCTCTGCTCAATCCTGTCTCTTTAATTCTCATACTTTAATTCTCATCTTTTACTTGCCTTCTCTGCTGACAATTTTTGTCTTCTTTCAAAAGGAAACTAAAAATGAAAAGCCAGCGCACAAACAGCAGGGGAGAAATGTGACAAGGACGGAGCTTACAGAGAACAGGTGTGTATCCACCTAGCCACTTCCTTTTACTTCTTTGAGACTCCACCTGTTGGAATGTAGATGACGTCACCCACAGGTATCTTCCTTTTCCACCCCGGGCAGCCACGAACAGGTGTACTAACTCTGGGTCCTAAAACCTACCTGGTTAGGTTTTAAAAGCAAGGATGATCTTTGCCCAAGAAACTCAGAGCCTTTAAAGATGGCATAGACTTTCTTGTTTGAGAGACATTGCTTGACATCCTTTAAAGAATTTCTCCTGAACTTAGTCTCCTGAGATGATTCAGTCATCCTAGAGTTTAATTCTTGAGCTTTGCAACCCACTCTGAATAATGTAACATCCTTGTGTTTAATAATATGAGTGTTTACACAAGTTAAAACAAGGTTTCTTAACCTCAGCCTATTGACATTTTTGACTGGGTAATGATTCTTCCCCGGGGAGGCTGCGTTGTGAGTTGTAGGATGTCTAGCAGCACCCAGCTTCTACCCACTAGATGCCAGGAACACCCTTCCTCCCAGTATGACAACCAGAAATGTCTTCAGACATTACCAAATGACCACTGGGGTCAAAACTGCCCCCAGTTGAGAATCACTGAATTAAATGAATTTAAGGAAATATGACGTAAGAAAAGAGACCAATCCTTTAACCATGCTGGTGAGTTTGCAGCACCTTTTTGCACAAGAGAACACAGAGAGATGATTTCTCCCTTACCTTTCATATATTCGAATGTTGGAACAGTTTATCTCTTTATCAAAGCGGTGTCGCTTGAAGTCCTCTACGCCGTCTTTGACCATGATGATGAACAGGACAATGACCAGTGGCAGCATGGTGATTTCCCTGTGGAAGACTTCCATGGAGGGTATCCAGTTCAGAATCACCAGGAACAGGAAATAGAGGTTAGCCCATCTGGAAGGGGCAAGCACGGTGTGTGTAAAATCCATGGAGAAGAAAAATACACTCTCTCCTCTAATTCTTCCCCACTGTTGGCTCCTACCAAGTAAAATGATGCTCTTCTTTCAATGTCACCTCAAACATTCCGGAAAGTGCTTTGAAGCCCAACCGATCTATATTTAAACTCTTTTCCTATTGTTTAATAGTTTTGTGACCTTCCTGAGCTTATTTCCTCTTGTGTAAAATGGGGATAGAACTACCTTCTTTAAAGGGATCTTTATGTATATTTATAAATATTACATGGTATTGCTGGGGACGGTGGCTCACACCTGTAATCCTAGCACTCTGGGAGGCTGAGGTGGGAGGATTACTCAAGGTCAGGAGTTCGAGACCAGCCTGAGCAAGAGTGAGACCCTGTCTCTACTAAAAATAGAAAAATTAGCCAGGCATGGTGGCGTGCATGCCTGTAGTCCCCGCTACTTGGGAGGCTGAGGCAGGAAGATCGCTTGAGTCCAGGGGTTTGAGGTTGATGTGTTAGGCTGATGCCCCGGCACTCTAGCCTGGGTGACAGAGGGAGACTCTGTCTCAAAAATAAAAATAAATAAATAAATATTACATGGTATAATATTTGCTAGGTACATAGTAGAGGGTTCTGGAGCATATTAGTTGCTCAATAAATAATAATTACAAAATTTAGGATGATATATAAGCACATATTTTGACCTTTAATTAAAAATGATCCCATATATTATCTCAAAAGAGTGGTTTATGTTTTTAAGTTTTTAAAGTGCATCTTGTTCTCCCTTGCCACAGTGCCTTTGCACATGCAGGTCTGTCTGCAGGAGCATTTTCCTGGCCCCCCTTTCTGACTTCTCTCTGCCCCTTTTCACCCAGTTAACGCATTCTCTTCTTTCAGGTTATACTTCAATTCCCTGACTTCCTCAACCAGACCAGATTTTCCTATTATTCACTATAATAACACCATATACCTCTCCTTGGAAGTATCTATTCTAGTTATAACTTTATATCAATTTACATCATTAAAAAATTAATATCTATCTCTTTCACTAGACATACACTCAATGAGGACAGTCTCTCTCTCTCTTTCTCATGTATTCCTAGCACCCAACACACAGCCTGAAACAGAATAGAACCTGATAAATATTTGTGAAATGAATGAATGAATGACAAAAACTTCTTAAGGTACATGCATTTGGATATTAAAGGAAAAGGGTGGCTCTCGGTTCATTTAAATGGCAAATACTTGATTAAAATGTGTCTTGTTTGAACAAGCGGGTCTGTACCTGTGAAACTGCTCAAAGAGATTTTGGGGCAGGAAGGTGAAGAGGGTATACTTGGTGGTGCAGATTCTGTTGCCGAGGTAGCTCTTGGAGACCTTTTCCCAGTCCCGGTGGAAGGTGCTGTTGTTGGGGACCACGACCCGCTGCTGTGTCAGGTTGTAGCTCCGCCTCCCCTTCTCTGGAGAGAGCAGGGGTGTGGTTTCCGATGGAGACTGTGGGGACCTGTCCCTGACCCGCCACTGCCACCGGTGCCAAGAGGAGTCCACTGAGAGGGCCATTCCTGGCAGCAGGCTAAGGTCCGAAAACAGACACGTGAAGTCACTGTGGCCTGCAGAAATGTGTGGCACGTCGGCCTGTTCACGGGCTCCCATCCATGCAGGGTAGACACTGGGCTATGGTGTGAGGAACGTAGGCTCGATCCCTGTGATCCACAAGTTCAGAATCTAGGGAGAGAGACGTCAATCAAACAATCATGTCAATGACCATAGAACTCACAGTGTGGTAAGCGTCATGGAAGCATGTAAGTGGGATGGAAGGTGTTGAGGGCCTAGCTGGGGCCGTCAGAGAAATGCTAAAGGATGGCCTAGTGGGCTAGGACTCTGGAGATCAGAATTCTAGTTCTGGAACATTCCTAACGCTGAACTGTCTCTTCTCAGTTTTTTCACCCTGAAATGAGGAAAACTATTCTTACTATACTTTTTTTCACGAGATTTTTGTGAGGAACAATTTGGACAGTACATAAAAATACGTTGTGACATGTCTTGAAATAAAGTGGAAGGTATTTATTCTTTAGGTTTTTCTTCAGCTCTCAAATTTTCTGATACTGATGACATTTTGGAGAAACTCATGTGGGGTCAGAACCTCAAATGAGAGTGATTACGTGGACTAGAGGAGACAGGCCCTTTCCTAGGAAATTTGGGCCTGAGGGGACTGGGCTGTGCTACTCTCATTCCATGGCTTTTTCTGACCTGGTTGGCTGGGGGTGGGGACGGGGGATCCCTTCTTTTCTCTCCACTCCATTTGGTAGATTCTGAAACCAAGCACTTGGTCAAGCGGACACTCTTCCCAGATGGCAAAGGAGTGCAGCTTTATCTAGGATGCTTCAGTTTCTGAGTGCTCTTAATGGAACCTACAAGGAAACCCTGAAAGTTCCTTTTGGCCAAATTTTGCTTAAAAGGCCAGAAGGGTATTATTCAAAGATATACTTTGTAAAGTTAGAATTTGGGTATAATGGGCCTTCTCACTTAGTAGGCTCATAGGATGATTTTCTTTTGAATAAGTGGATGAGAGAATGTCAAGTATTATTAGTCTTACAATGAACAACCCAGTCTGTAATTGCAAATGTGATCGCTTAGGAAAAAGAATTTTATTTCTACTTTAAATGATAATATTTTATCTTCTGGATGCCCATATGATCTGATCTGCATCATAATTCTCCTCATAGCTTTAATCAATCCAAATGATTTTCAATCCACAGACCCCAAGGCTGTGGGAAGCTCTTCAGAGCCTCAGTAAGCCCTTGTAGCAAGCATGAAAAAAATAAATGCAATTACGATATCTATCATAACGTGACTAAAAGCAATATGATGACATTTTAGCAAGCCAGAAATAATATCCTATATCTTCTTTTTCATTATAAAAAAATATGCTCCCTTCATGGATTTTTTTTTAATGCAAAGAAAAAGGAAATGAAAAGATAATTCACAAACAGAGTTGAAAATGCAAATGAGAAATCTTGCCTTGGCTAACACCATACATATCAGAATTTCTCTCACTTTTAGGTGGCAAGATTATCTTTAATTAAGAGATTGGATTGATATGGCAGATGTAGGTGGGGTACTTTAAAAGACCATTTATCATAATTTTTATTTTTCTTTTTTAACAATGTAAAATAAGCTTCCTTAAAAATAAAGCAGATGTAACATGGATGCCAAATTAGTAGATGAAAATTTGATGAGGAACTATGTATTTCCATAGTTTTCAAGATATCTTCCCCCAATATCATTAATTACAATGATTCAAATGAATCACTTTGTAGTGGAGAAATCTGACAGACACCACCGTACCCAAGAGATCAAAGCAAGTGTCACCATATTGGGATAAGCTGACACCTTGTGCCTCCTGATGTGATGTACTGAGAAGAACACGAGTCGCTTCGGTGGTAGGAACATTAAAAAACCTCAAATTGAGGGCTATTCTACAGAATAAATAGCCTGTGTTTTTCAAGTGGAAAAGGTCAAAGAAAGGCAGAGGAACTGTTTATGATTAAAGGAAGCTAAAAATACGTGAAAACTAAATGTAACGTGTGATGCTGTGTTGAATCCTGGACTCGGGGGAGATAAAATAGATATTATATAAAGATATTTTTGGGCAATGTGCAAAATTTGAATATGAGCCACAGATTGGGTCATGGTATTTTAATAATGTCTAATTTCCTGATTATGATGATTATATGGTGGTCACATACAAAAATGTTCTGTTCTTAGGAAATCCTCCTTTAAGTATTTAGTGGTAAAGGGCAAGATGTCTCAATGATTCAGAAAAAAACATGTATATGTATACATATACACACATACACACACACATACACACACAGTGGCAGAGTCAGGAAAGGTTTCCTGGAAAAAGGAACATTTATTTAAACAGTTACCTGAAGAAACATGTTAAGAGTTAGCTAGGTAGAGAGACTGGCGAAGGGTGCTCCAGCTGGAGGAACCAGTTCCAGAAACAGAAAGTTACTCTATAGAGTACAGGGAAGTGGGGGGACGAAGGCGGGCAAAAGTTGAGGCTGGGCCAGATGAGGTGGCTCATGCCAGTAATCCTAGCACTCTGGGAGGCCGAGGCGGGAGGATCGTTTGAGCTCAGGAGTTTGAGACCAGCCTGAGCAAGAGCGAGACCCCGTCTCTACTAAAAATAGAAAGAAATTAGCTGGACAACTAAAAATATATAGAAAAAATTAGCCAGGCATGGTGGTGCATGCCTGTAGTCCCAGCTACTTGGGAGGCTGAGGCAGGAGGATTGCTTGAGCTCAGGAGTTTGAGGTTTTAGTGAGCTAGGCTGACACCACAGCACTCTAGTCTGGGCAACAGAGCAAGACTCTGTCTCAAAAAAAAAAAAAAAAAAAAGTTGAGGCTGGAGAGACAGACCGGGTCAGAGGGCCTGGTGAGGCTACTATGCTGAAAGCAAGAAGGAGTCCTGAAGAGTTTTAGGCAAGGAAGTGACATGATGCCACTTATTCAGGCCAAAGCACTTAAGAGGGACTGGAGGGACACAAACTGGGGGCCAGAGAGCAGCTCTCTAACACTCCGCCCCTTCTCTCCTCCAGATAAAGTATTTCTTCCCAACAGTGGAGCAGGAAACAAAGGGGATTGTGCAATCCTTTATCTGAGGTGTGGTTTATTACTGGTTTCAGAAACTGTAGGGAGGAGCCTAAACCAACTCCCCAAGGTCCTTTCAGTTGTAAAGTCTCTCATTATAGTTTTTCCGAAATGGCACCTCCCACTAAAAATAAACTTGGTTGCCTAGTTGTGCTAATTACACTCCAATCAACTCTGGCTAGAAGTGGTGATCCTCTCAAGCACAGCCCTTATTGTCCTCAGGGCAGAATGTCTTCTAGATGGTCGGGGACAATTCTACGTGGTAGACCATGGCTTAACATACTGCGTCAACTACAATTTTCTCAGGAATCTTGTTTCTCTTTCCCATACTTTTTCTCCACCCTTCCTGGCCAACATTTCTAATGGACTCTAGTTCCTTTCTTTTTCATTTTAATGAACCCAAATAAAACCCATCTTTAGCAAATTCCATTTTCACAGTTCGGGGGTCAAACAACTAGTTGATCATTGAATCAACAAATACTTATTGAACCCTTGTTTGTACCGGGTGAGTAAAATCTACACATGTATCCCTCTCCACCCGAGCTTATATTACTGCAGCTGAGAGATTTTAAAAACATGCTCCTAGAAATAAATATTAATATATATTCACCAAACGGCATAAATCCCACTGTCAAAAGACAAATCACAACAGGTTTAGTTTAAAGATTTTAACTGGCTTTATCTGCAATTCTAGAATTGGGCAACATATTTTATAAAATAGAATAAGTGTTCCAATGAGCTGAGCAGAGGAAATTGGTTTTATAGACAGAAAGGGCTGAAGAAAGCAGAAATAAGGAACAAAAAGTGGATTGGTCATTTCTAAGGTAGTTTCCTTGTAAGGCCAGAACAGAGAAACAATAGAAAAATAACTGATGGTTACTTTAGATTACTGTTTGTTGTAAGGATTAAGGGCAGAGGGAACTTCATTATACTGATGGAAACTGGCCTGTTTGGGAAATTTGGCTATTAACCCTCTCTCCTGATTGTTTGCAACGTCAGAAAACAACTTAGTTTCAGTTTGGTGACATAGTTTTAGTATGAGTGAGTCCACTTTGATTTTTAGTCTGGTCTGTGGGGGCCTAGTGCAGGAACTTAGTCGGAAAAAATGGCCCCCTCTAATTTTTATTAACATCCCAAAGGAGAGCAGGGTACAGTGAGATCACATTACAGAGAAACATGACCTTGCCTTCGAAATGGTGAGGCTTGAGCTGAGATAGAGAAATGAGAGAGAAGTGGCTGGGACAAGAGCTGTGCATGGTGCGTGTGTTTCTGTGAGCGAGCACGTTAGGAAGAGGATGCCACGTGTGGAAGCCTCCTGTGGCCACAGCAAACCAGTTGACTTTGGCTTTCAATTAAACGCAGGAGTTTTTATTTTTTTTTTATTTTATTTATTTTATTATTATTTTTTTTTGGAGACAGAGTCTTGCTCTGTTGCCCGGGCTAGAGTGCTGTGGCGTCAGCCTAGCTCACAGCAACCTCAAACTCCTGGGCTCAAGCGATCCTTCTGCCTTAGCCTCCCGAGTAGCTGGGACTACAGGCATGCGCCACTGTGCCCGGCTAATTTTCTATATATATTTTTAGTTGTCTGGCTAATTTCTTTCTATTTTTAGTAGAGACGGGGTCTCGCTCTTGCTCAGGCTGGTCTTGAACTCCTGACCTCAAACGATCCTCCTGCCTCGGCCTCCCAGAGTGTTAGGATTACAGGCGTGAGCCACCGCGCCCGGCCCAACACAGTTTTTGAAGCACTCTACCTTGAGGATAAACTGTGTAAATATGTAAATCTCAAAAAAAAAAAATATTCCTATTAGACACTTAGCTAACAAACAATAACCACCTTGGAAGAAATGGTCTGGACTTAGCATGTCTTCAAACCAATCAGTTCTATCAGTTTTCCTCAAACTGCAATCATCATTGAATCCCTTTCCCAATTTTTACCACATCCAAATAGCATTTGTTTTAGCAAATGCAATCTATTTTTTACTTTAAGTCAACTCACTTCTCAAAAGCTTAAGTATTAACTTTGGCTTTGTGCTAAAGCCTTGATATCCAAAATGAAGGGGATTTGACAGTCTTGTTATTTTTCGTAATAGGCAATAATAATAAGTATTTTTATTAAAATAAAAACTGTGCGTCCGTTATGACAACATTGCCCTACATCTTCTAGGTCTCTATTTGTCGTTCTGGGAACCAGGGTCAGAAAGGTCAACACTCACGTCATTTCCCTTATTTGAGGCCCACCTACTAAGGCAGGACAGGCTGATAACATGGTTTGCAAAGTACCCCCCAGCCCCTGCCCCCAGAGGGGTGAAAACAATGGCTACAGGTTTTTCATCAACCTTCAGTTCAGTAAAAATTTCAGTGAACCAGACTCCTATCCATTTTGCAAGCCTTCTAGTAGATCAAGGAAGGATTTGCAATAAAGCAATCTGATTATCAGTTTCTTATTCCTTTTGTTTTTTTCCACTTATTTTGATTGGATTTGCTTGAGGAAATGGCCATTGCTTTTGTGTAGTCTTTCACTGATTTTACGCAAACCCATTTACAGATGAAGAAATGAACGTCGGGGCAATAGGATGATTTCTCTTCGGAGCCTGTAATGTCTTCGTTCTCCCTTTCAATAAAAGCTATATGTACTAGAATCCAAGATGTCATTTTTGTTTCACATTTTAATATTTCAAACCTCGATTATTTCACACAATTGATATGGTAGTGTTTATTTATTTAATTGTTTTTACATACTCAAAAGTATTATTAAACTTATGGCGTCTTAGATTCCAGAAAATCCATGTAGTCGCAGAAACATATGCCAGAAAACAGAAATCACCACTTGAAAGACTCTCAATAAGTTTTCTAGTTCTGGGACCTCCCCAGGAAAGCTCAGTAAGGTCTTGGTGGGAAAGGACTAGTCCAAGGGGAGACCTTACTCTGCAGTCGGGTTTGGAGAGGCGAGACACATGGGGAAGGCTGAAATTCAGAATCCTCATCTACGTTGCACTCAGCCACGGGAGTCTACATCCAGTGCTTGTCTGTAATCAGTTCTTAGAAGCACCAGAAAGTGCTCTGTCCTTCCCAATGGGAAGAGCAAGAGCTGGAATTGTGCCTCATTCACAGATGACAAAACCTGTCTTATAGTTAGGATGCCACATGCTAACTTCTGCTAGAGAGGAAGAAATATTGAGTACGAATGTGTGCAGGGGTGGGATAGGGGTTGTCCCCCACTATGAAGAGTGGGAAAGGTGGGCGAGAGTGAGAAAGAAATAGTAACTGCCTTAAATAACATTAATCAAAGGATATCATTCTGTAGAAGATAATTAAAGCCCATGACAAATGAAATCCTACAGAATGGGCCTTTGTGGGAAGCGGAGACCTTCTCGTGCCGTGGCATCATCAGCCTGCCTTGCTTAACCTCTGTCTTTGCGCTGATGCTCTGATTGGTTTTCTCCTAGCTCCCCAGCCCATAAGAGCCTCGTAATAGATTTTCAAGGACAAATATGTTTTAAACAGACAAGAAGATATTTCTTCTCTACCATGTTATATACCTCATCATCCCCCCAAATTCATGAGAGTTTAGGGTACCACTAGTTAGTTACCTGGCAAGCTGGTCTCCCATTTGGTGTATTTGGAGCTCAGACCTCTCTCATGGGCTTCACATCAGAGTATCCCATTGCTGATTTGGCATCTCTACCTCAAGCATGCAAGTGTTCTCTCTCTCTCCCCGCCACACCCCTGTAGGCATTTAGTAGTTCCTTTCCTTTAAAAGCTCTTTCTTCACTCTTTGCCTAGCATCTTAGTCAAGGTAGGCTAGGATATGCTGTAAAAACAAATAAAGCCCCAAATCTCAGTGGCTTAGAACAACCCACGAAGAGTTTGCAGGTGTAGGTGACTCTCCTCCATCCAATGACACTGGGATCCAGGCTCCCTCCACCTCATATCTCGCCATGTGGCTTTGAACATAGCCACACAGGGACCCAGAAGAGAACTGCACCACTTTGCTCGTAGTCTAATGGCCAGAACTACTTTCATGGCCTCATCCCAACTGCAGGGGAGGCTAGGCTATGTGGGAAGCACATAGAATCTTTTTATGAAAACATTTTTAAATGATACATAATAATTATACATGTTTATGGAGTACGTGTGAGATTTTGATACACGTATACAAAGTGTAGTGATTAAATCAAGGTATTTAGGATATCCATCAACTCAAATATTTATCATTTCTTTGTGTTGGCGACATTTAAAGTCTTCTCTTCTAGGTATTTTATAATATACAACATACTGTTGTAAACTGTCATTATCCTACTGTGCTATTGAACACTAGACTTCTACCTAACTATATATTTGTACTCATTGATCACCCCTCCCATTATGCTCTCTACCTCCATGAGATTAACTTTTTTAGCTCCGCTGTAAGAGTGAGAATGTGCAATATTTGTCTTTCCAACAGAATATTTAGAGATCACTATCTCTCCAGGTCCCAGATTAAATGACATTTCTTCAGAGAGTTGGGTATAGCACTAATCCAGTGAGGTCTACTGGAGTAATTTTATGGCAATAGGGTATGGCTGGACCTGTCATTATTGGTTTGTTAACTGAAAAATGTATTCCATAATTTCCAAACACTGACACCCTTCTATTTGGGTGCCTCACTCCAAATTTGAGGCCAGAGAGTTGCCCCTAAACCCTGGCCCTGAGATAGGCTACTAATGGCACGATGTCAGAGAATTCATACGTGCTCCTGATGTAGATGGAACATATTATATGCTTCATACATATGGGAGCCACTATTTTTAAGCATAATGTTGAGATTGATATATTGCAAATTTATTCAAAGGCATTACTGATTTCACGGTAAAATTTGCAATAATATAATTTCCTCAATCCATGAATACTAAAATTATAGCTACTTGCAAACAGAAGTTGTGAATTTTTTGATGATAAAAGGGATCTTTGGGCTCAGAAAGGCTGTTCACACTGGTGTAGCACAGGGAGCCCAGAGCTAAAAGCAGGTTACTAGGTGACGTGCAGAGAGTAAGGGCAGTGATGCAGAGTTCCTGACCTAATAAAGTGGTCGGGGAAGTGAGCTATACACATATGCAAAGGTAACCGGATGGGCTATCAATGGGGAGTTGAGCAAATGGCATACAGCAAGCGCCAGAAGGTTTTAGAGATGAAAGAGAATATAGATGACTGAGAAGGACACGGCCAGCATCCTGGAGAAGTAGAAGTGGCGATTACTGAATCGGAACTGGGTAGCCAGCGGCAGGCCGGCGTCCACAAAGTGCAAGAATAAGCAAGTAAGAGTCTCCACCTCTTGACCCCACATCAGCCCCCCTGAATCAGAAGCTCTGGAAATGGGTGTGGGAAATCTGCATTCTCAACCAGCCCCCAAGCCATGCTAAAGTAAGGGTTGCCAAACAGCACACCTGGAGAAAGAAACACTGCCCTACACACTCATTTAACTTCTCTCCATTGAAAACTGCAACTACCGTTTCCCTTTATCCCCCCCTTTATTCCAAGCCTGATTTCCCAGGTATCTTCCTAATGAAAGCCAAAAGATCTTGGGAAATAAAAAGACAGGGCAGGCCATCTTTCCTTTGTAAGAGACAGGTAAAATAAGATGCATAATTGCATTTTTACTATCCCTCTAGGCAGAAATGCGATTTCACTTAAAAATTGTTTTATAGATTCTTTTGTTTTGTTTTACTGACAAAATAATTAAGTTGGGTCTAATTAAAAGTAAATAAATTGCTCACAGAAGCTGAATAAATCAGTGCTCAGCTGAGAGGTGAATAAAAGTTGTTCATCGTCCATAGGGCTGAAAGCAATTAAAAGGCAATAGCACACATTGACTGGCTTGGTTCACCGCACTCAGACATTTGTATGGTACCATACGGGAGTTACGTGCTGACTAATACACCTGGGAAAAGCTGAGTCAGGGCAGGCAGAGAGCAGGACCCAGGAAATTTGGGAGCAGCTTCCTCAAGTTCAAATGAACTAGGCACTGGGTTTAGCACAAAGTGTGTGGGGGCAGATTTGTGAAGTGGGGTGAGAAAAACTGTTATTAGAATAGCTACCTCCAGAGTTTCCTTAGGGGAGGAATATACTCTTCATCAGCACTTGGAGTGAAAGGCAAGGGGACAAGAATTAAGGGGAAAAAGAAAAGGAAGAAGGAGAAGGAGATGGAGGGAGAATTTTTGGGCAAAAGCACAAGAAATTGAGATTAAAATGGTAGCAGGTTGGTGCCTGTGTTGGCAGAAAAGGGCAGAGGACTTTTTTTTAAGTCAAATATTCACTTAGAAAAATATATAATATTGTAATATGATATGATGTCCTCCCATGTTACTTTAAAATTGTTAGTAAAAGTTTACCAGATAGAGTTGCCAACTAGGAAAGGTATGATTTGATGGAGAGTAGAGGTCTAGAAGAAAAAGAGGCTGTCCACATATTTGGCTCAATGCCAAGAGGAGAAGATAAAACAAAGAGTGGAGAATGAGAAATATACCAAATACTGGAAGTCAGAACCAGAGATGACTGGGAGAAACATAAATCCCACAGGAATTATAGCAGTTGGGGGGGGAAGTGGCACTGGGTTCTCATTAGGATATGGGTTGGATGTTCAAATGGATTTCATCTAGATCTTAAAAGGCAGGGTAAGCCGAACCAAGACATCTGCTCCTACGTCCCACTAACCAGCTGTGTGGCTGTGGGCAAGTCATTATGCTCCCTGGACCCTACTTCCTTCCTCTATAAAAAGAGGGAATTGGACCAGGTGGTTGTTAGGGCCATATACATCTCTAGCACTTTCGCCTCAGGTTTAATTAGCACCTCGACTGCTGTGAAGTCAAGAGGATGACTGACCCTGATCAGAGGCCTTTCCAGAGGGCAATTACTTCCTCCTCAAATGACAGCCTTGACTCTCTTTAAAAGGTAAGTGATCTCTGAGCACATAATTGCTAAGTGGCTGATCCTTTTTCTGTTCAGAGATGGAGAATTTTCATTCATCTCTTTGGGTTGAGTTACTCTCTCATATTTTCTTTGGGTTGGACATTCTCACCCTTCCAAACAAATAATGGAACCCTCTCCTCTTTATTACTTTCTGTCTTATATTAGAGTAATAGAACAATAAGGTTCTCAAAAGGCCTCCATATGTTCCAAACGACTTTTTGATGTGACCCACACTGCTTCTAGCTCTTCTGCTGCGGTAGGACCGCTGGGCTAGTACAGATGGGCAGAGATTGGGCTCTTCAGGGCAGGAACCCTGGGCTCTCGATGACAGCCCATCACAACTTTCTTGTATCCCTTGAGACTCTAAAAGAGCTCTCTGGTTATTATAAGACTCATTAGACTATAAGCAAGCATATTTCTGGACAGAGAAGTTCCCTTGGAATGTGACAATATCATATACTTTTCCCTTTATTGCAATATGCACATTTTATCTTCTGAATAGAGACACACAGATCCAAGTACATCTTTCTGATGAATAATAGACCACAGTTGTTATTCTGCTTATTTCTTATAGTAACAAAGTTTTTTAACATTTGATGAATGGAAGAGGGTCTGTAAGGTTGTAAAAGAGAAAATGACTAAAAATCTCCTGTAATGAGAACATAAACCCACAGAGGCAGAGAGGGGAGAAGAGTCAGAAAAGAAATGCGAAGAAAGTAGAGAAACAGGTTTCACTACTTAAATACTCCTCTGGCTTAAAAGGCAAAGGCCCTGGGAGACTTGGAGGAGTTGCGCAGAGATAAATCAATCAGCACAGAGATAAATCAGCCACCAGGAGCTGGAAGGAAAATGACAGAGTGATGTCCCCTGGTGGGATTGCTTCCCAGGCTTGGGGGCTGCACATGGCTCCAGGAAATACACCTCTCCTGAAGACTTAGTCTCCGCGGCGTAATTTTCCTCTCCTCATTAAATCTCAATTGTCGGTAAGAGATCCTGGATGTTTAGAAAAACCACTGGGCATTTCTTTTTAGGTTTCTGTCTGATTGAATTCTGATTGAGGCTGCCGAAGCAGACCCATTGACATACCCTGGTGTCCAGAGAGGTCAGCACCCATTTCAATATTTTTAGGGTGTTCCAGGGGTTTTGTTGTCTGATTTTCAAAGCAAAATTAGCTTTCTCTCTGGGGTATTTTGTCTTATTCTGATATAAGAAATTGAGATAAAAGCAAATTAACATGTAGGTAGCTACACTCCCTACTCCTCCACACCCCACCTTCCTAGTAACTTCATTTTGTCTTTTCATGAGAAAGCCAAGGAGATAACACTCCATCTAGGGAATGGGTAATTTATTTTCACTTTTCTCAATCTTGTTAGAGCTGTGGATGGGGGGAATTCGGTGACGTCTTACATCTCCAATATAATGATCTTTGTCACGAGTGCTTCATACCTATCCAGGCTATAAATACTGTATCTAAGCAACTTTTCTTCCTTTTGGCCTATTAGTAAGATGGATGGTGCTGCTGTTCAGCAGTGTGGAGTGGGGCCCTGCTGAGCACGGAATCACGTGGAGAAGACCCTGCTGGCAGCAGAAGGCATGAATGGGTTTTGAAGTCTGAAATATCACAAGGTATATATTGAGAAGAGAGGCAAAAGGCAAGTTTGCGTTAAGCCTATCCTCCCTTCTTGTGTGCTCCTATGGCACGGAGGCTTGTTCTACAACATGCTGGAAGAGCTGTCTGTCTAGGGGAAAATTCGTCCTAACTATAATTTGATTTATCTGCATGTTACCAATAAATGAAGGTTTCTGAATTATTTTATGGATTAAAGGCCCTTTAGAGACTGAGATTCAGATGGTGTGTATTGGCTTCAGGACAGCAAACAGACAAATGATTCACACCAGAGAGCCAGGCAACAGACCCGTGTATATATGGGGACTTGTTATGGGGCAGACATGGCCTTGCACGTCAGTACAGAGAGACTACTCAATGAATGGTGTTGAGATCATTGATAGCCCATACAACAACAGCAACACATAGTTTCTGCTTCACACACAGAAAGTAAATTCTAGGTGCATTAAAGACCTCCCTCATGGGGAGGGTAGATTTAAAAAAAAAAATAGGAAAATATCCTTATGGCCTTGAGGTAGGGAGGGAACTCTTAAGTCACAGGTAGCAATACTAAAGATTGACAAATCTGACTACGTTCAACTTTCTGTGCCCTAAGCAACATGGAAAGGCAAACCACAGATTGGGAGGAGATGTTTGTTACATTATTGTATATACAAATTCAAAAAGGAAGAGATAAACAGCCCCTTTGAAAAATAAGAAATGATAGGAATAGGTGGTTTGCAGAAGAGGAAACCCAAATAGCTCCACATCATACAAAATTATTTTCAGCTTCACTAGTAATCAGGGACATGCAAATTAAAGCAACAATGAAGTGGTACCTTGTTACACCATCAGACTGGCACAAAATGAGAAGTCTAATTAAGTTGGGATTTGGCGAAGATGAGATGCAATGAGCACTTTCATATATACCAATTGTTGTGACCACTTTGGAAAGAAATTTAGCTGTATCGAGCCAGGTTGAAAGTGCCCATGTCCTTAGACCCAGCATTTCCACTTCTAGGTAGAGATCCTGAAGAAACTTGCACACATGTACACAAGGAGAAATAATCAGAAATGTTCATCGCACCATCATTTAGTAAATGTTAAAAATAGAAACAAATGTCTATTGTACAGTAGAATAAAACACAAATTGTAGCATATTTGTAAAATGGAATGTTATATGGCAGTTAAGATGGTGTTATATCTCATGAATAAATAGCAAAATAATAGTGAATAAGTCTCATGAAAGGTTAATTATTATTTTGCTGTGGATACTACTGTAAGCACTTCGTATGTCAATATTAACTCATATAATTCTCACGACAACCCTGTGATGGGGGTACTATTAGCACCCCCATTTTATAGATGAGGAGAGAAGTTTCAATAATTACCAAAAGGTCCCATAGCTGTCAGTGGCAGTGGTAGGCTATGAATGAGCCAGTTTAACTCCAAAGCTGGTGCTTTAAACACTCCACTTCCCTTGTAAAGCAGACAGAATGCTGGGCAGCAAGGGTATAATGAAGAGCAAAAAATTCAGTTTGGAAGACGAGACACACAGTATGATTCTCTATTGTTTAGGGTTAGGTTCCACCACATTTAACAACAACTACTACAAAAACAATAACAACAAGTGTCTTAAACAAGATAGAGATTATTTATGACATAAACCAGATCTACAAATAGGTAGTCCAAGGCTGCTATGGAGTCTCCAAGGTCATGAGACACCCAGATCTTTCTTCTGTTCCATCATCTTCACTACTGATTTCTGACATCAAGATGGTGTCATGAACCAAAGGACTATCAGAGCTTCATCCACCACCGTCATGATCCAAGTAGGAAGAGAGAAGAAAAGGGGAGGGAAAGGAAAAGATACACCTGCCACGTGAGTCCCTTTAAGGAGGCTATCCCAGTGACCTTGCCCTGACCCTATGGCCGCAAGAGGAGGTGGGAAATATAGTTCTTTCGTTGAATGTTGCCCCAAATAAACTACATGTTCTGTAAGAAAAAAAAAGTAACATTGAGTAGGCAACTAAGAGTTTCTGTCATAAATACCATTTATAAGGCTTAAAACAATGCTACATATTATTTATGCAAAACAATATAATTGGGATCTTATAGGTACTTACTATAGTATAAAAGCATGCATGGAAAAAATTAATACCAAATTTAGGAGAATAGTTATATTTGGAGAAGGAGGGAAAGAGAGGGATTGGAGAGGGATACATAATAAACTTAAACTATATCTCCAACTTAAAAAAAACCAAAGGAAAAATGACATAATGTTAAAATTTGATCAGCTGGGTGGAGCGTAAGGCCTAGTGTGTCTTTGGGGAGTATATGTTTGTCTCCAGTTCTCTCTTTCTTTTTTTGTGTAGTTCACTCACTCTTTCTGTCTCAGTTTCTTCTCTTGCTGTAGAAAAAGGTCTGGATCCCTGAGAACTGCCTCCCCTGTTGAAAATTGAAGCCCTCAGTGAATTTGGGACAGCTTGTTCCAAAGTGCAGCATTTTTGGAGAGCACCTGCTTTAACAGCCATAAATTGGTTGAGAGCTTATCAAATGTCACACACTAAGCTAAGCCCTTTGCAAATATGAATTTGTTTAATCCTCACAAGAGCCCTGAAAACTAAAACTATTGTTATTTTCGTATTACAGAAGAGGAAACTAGGGCTCAGAGAGGTTAAATGTCTTCCTTAAAACCCCACAGTTCACAGAGTCAGGGTCCAGGTTGGGGTCTGCACCTGTCTGACTTCAGAACTGGGTCCTGAAATGGCCATGCCACACTGAGACACTCAATGAGCTCTTTCAGTGTCCAGTCGCACACCCTGCCCATCTCCTACTCGAGCTTCTAGGAAGAGCTCTCTGGTACGTGCCTAAAACAAGATGCTTGGTGGGTCTCAGCTTAGCAGGACACCTAGGGCCAGGCTGAGATGAAGGAGGAAGCAAGCCAGGCGCTAATTTCTCTAGGAGAGGACTTGGTCTAGAAACTAAAGAAAGAAAGGAGGGCTTCTTAAGCCTTTTGTTATTCAGTCTTGCCTCTGCAGGGCAGGAAGCAGCGAGGCATTCAAGGTGGAAACTTGGGCCAGGAAGAGTGTACACACACCAACATCACTAGTGCCGTTTCTCTCCACAATCTAAACTAGGTTACGGCACTAATCACTCTGCACTGTCATTGCCTGTTCACTTGGTTTTGCCTTGGCTTAGTCTGTTTTGTGTTGTTATAACAGAATACCTGGGACCGGGTAGTTTATAAAGAAATGAGGTTTATTTAGCTCATGGTTCTGAGGGCTGAGAAGTTTGGGCACGGCCCTGGCTTCTGGTAAGAGCTTTTATGCTGCATCATAACATAGTGGAGAAGATCAAAGGGGAAGTGGACACACGTGAAGGGAGGAAACCTGAGGGCCATCCTGGCTTTACAACAACCCACTGTCTCTGCAACTAATCCATTTTTTGAGAACTAATCCAGCCCCATCGGAGTGAAAACTTAACTACCGTGAGGACGGCAGTAAGCCATTCACAAGGGATCTGCCCCCACAACCCGAACACCCCCCACGAGGCCCCACTTCCTATCACTGCTACATTGAGGATCCCAAATTCCAACATGAGTTTTGGTGGGGACAAAACAAACCATAGCACCCCTCTGGAGATCTCCTTGAGGACAGGGACTGTGTCGGGTTCAAGATCTGCCACAATGCTGGCACATAGTAGGAACTGGAATGTTTGCTAAATAAACAGATGAATGAACAAATGAATAGGTAAGTAAACTTAATAAAATTGAAGTTCACCAGAGTTCTCTGAACCGGGACTGAGCACAATAACAGCAAAATTAAAGTTCCCGGAGGGCAAAGACCAAGGCATTATTTGTGTTTGCATGCTTTGCCTTAGTGCTGTGCCCACAGTAGTACTTGCAGAATAGTTGCTGAGTTGAATTGAGATGAATTATTTAAAAAACAGGGATTTATGACAATGAACTGGCATCATATAGGGCATTCCAGAGATCCGTATGTGAAAAGCCAGCAGGTTGTTTGAAAATGATCTCAAACTGCTAATAAAAACATCATTGTCTTCATTATCAAAAATAAAATAACTATGGCCACCATTTATTTGGTCCATCCTACATGTCAGTTTCTGTTGAGTAGATTATCTCTAATACTTATACTATCACCTTGCAAGGGAGGTATTATTATTATCACTTTACAATAGAGAAACCCAGTCCTAGAAGGTGAAGTGACTTTCTGAAGCTCAAACAAATGATAAAAGATCCAGTTAGGATTTATATGCAGGTCTCTTAGGCTCCAAAATCTATGATTCTGCCATCCCAAGAAAAACTAACAAAACTATTGGAGTGGTTGAACTTCTTTCCTTTCACATGCTGAACTGCAGCATCAACAAATGGCAGTAAAGAAGTTGCATTTCTCCTTGAGGAAAGATTCTGGAATGCCCTGTAACTCCTCCCCAGGCATTGGTGATTTTATGGCTACTCTGAATATACTTGAGCTGGCTGCGACTCCTAACCTAATTGTTTTCTGCTGGCAAATCTAGTGAATGTAATATAAACCCTTATTTCCCCTTGGTGTGATGTTATGAATTGGTATTATGCTATGAAAACTCTTTGTATGCCATAAAAGCACCAACACTAATCGTGAAAATAAATGAAGAGAAAAATTATCCCCCCAAATATGCGCTTTTGCAAACATTTATTAGGAAGCAAAAATCAAACGCTAAATGTAAAGGCTACAGTGCAATTTTTTTTCTTTCTTTTTAAAGAGGCTTTTAAAAAATCTGAGTGCAGTGAAGTTTGAAATGAAAACACTGGTTTCTTATCCTGGAAAATATGTCTCTTAACAAGCTTCTTAAGCACTCTTTGCTGTTCCAGGGTCCCCTGGACTGAATTTCAAATAAGTCAATTCTCTTAAAACTTTTCTTATGAGTCAATCTGCCTAAAAGCCTCTGCAATCAGGCTTTGACCAAGGAAGTTTGATCCTTGCTGTGTGATGTAAAATATTCTGAAATTACCAGCCTCTTACTTCAACAATTTCAGCTCAGTTCTCTGGAAGATGTTTCCTTTGCTGCTTTTCTGCATTTGCAGCTTTTCCCTGAGTTTATAGCCCTCTCTCCCGAAAGAGTTCAAACCATCCTTTGCTCATGCCGAAAACTCCTTCCTGGATGTCTCACCACACGAGTTCTTAGCTTTTCAAAGAGAAATGTTGCTTGGGAAGCATTGTAGCTTTGGTGGAAAAGCATATGATTTGCATATCTGCTCACAAAGCCATGCGATCAAAAATTATTTCACTTCATGACTCATCCCATTGCTTTTCTTATTATTGTTGGTTATATTGGCTTGATGCCAAACTACTCAACTGATAATTGGCATGAGAGTTGATTGTAGTAAGTAGGCCAGTTGTGAATACAAGTTGGGTATGCCAAGAAGTGTGTGTGTGTGTGTGTGTGTGTGTGTGTGTGTGTATTTTATAATACAATAAAAAACAGTCTAAATGTGGAAAGTTGCCATTTGGGCTTTCATAGTTTGGGGACTGTGCACACACACACATCTTGCTTTTTTTGAATCATGGGACAGACAGGATATGTCCGAACACTGAGGGACTCATGGACCGTGGTGCTCTGTCCGTATGGAATGTTAACACTTCCTGAATAATAGGCATCCATAGAAAATCATTGTAATGTTGACTTGATTTATAATATTGATTTTGCTCACAGGGAAAAATAAGGTTTCAAGGTATAAAACAGGTTCTGTGAGATCTCCAAAACTGCCATGCCTAGGCTGACACATACATTTTCCTTCCTCTAGGCCCAGGTTCATTGCCACAGGTGTCATGGTATAAGGGATGTGGAGTTCTGAACAGGCTGCTGCACTGCACCGCAAGATTTCCAATGAAGCTTCTGGAAATTAAACTTTTAAATCTCTCTCCATTGAGGCTAGTCATTGTTATCTTTAAAGTCATAGATGACTGGGAGACTGATGACAGAAAATGTGAGAGGCAGATGGAAAAGGCTAGGAAGGTGGTGCCACTGTGCTGGCCACCCATGATGGGCCACGTTCAAGCTGATGAGTGGGTGCCTGGGCCCGGCTTGCAGGGAAAACACAAAGAGCTAAGAGACCAGGCAGATGGCTGCAAAGGCTCCTTTTGACTTTACAGTGCCTGATTTCAATTTCTTACAAGACTGACTGCTCTCTTTGCTCTAGGATTCTAAGAGATGGTCCTGATTCCTTTCAATATGCCCTCCTTTATAAGACAAAATGAAAAAGCAACTCCAGTCGAGGCTCTCTCCTGGATCCATCATGTCATTTTGCATCTGATTGGATCCAGAATACTTGGATCGAATCCCAGCTCTGCCACTTGCCATCTATAAGTTCCACTGAACTGCTCAGGATCTCAATTACCTTCTCTGTGTGGGGATAATAGTAATATCTACCTTCTAGGTTGTGAAGATTCCATGAGATAATGTTTCTAAATCATTGAAATAATGACTATCCCATAGGAAGTACTATCTTTATAAGTGGTTGCTAACTAAAAATATTCAAATAAACACATCTCAGACAGTCTATGGATTCTAATGAATCCATTGATCTGGGTTAAAAATCCCCTAATTTGGATTGAAATCTGTGTTTAACTCAGAAGGGGTATTATTTCCTTGAGGATTACATTCTGTGGAATACCATCTATACAAAGACTTAGAACGACAACATATAGACTAAATAATATTATAGAATTTAGCTTATTTCCCCATCTTCCAGCTAAAATAAGTGGAAATAATTATTGAGGCTTTACTCATTCATTCATTTATAACATCATTTGTTCTGCACATTCCCTGCCCATTGGGTTGTTCTAGCACCATGTGAACTGGTCATTGGTGCCCTTATGAACTTGTCTAATTACTGGTTGCTACTTTAGCTGCTCCTAAGAATTTGACATATTCATTTCCAACCAAATTGCCTTTTTGCCTGCAGCAAACATGTCAAAACACAAGGAAAAAGGCTCAGGGATTCAAAAAATACATATAAGACACAGAGAACAGGACTTGCCATACCAAATGGAGCAAATCTTATTTACAAATGACCTCTAACCTCTGAGATCAGCCCAAATAAAGAAGCATCTGTCATCTTTGAGAGCATCCAATGTTCTTCGCTCTGACAAGGGGCCTCCAAAGACTAGATTCCATTTCAATCTAATTGGCTCCTTGCCCTTCTCCTGCTTCCCTGCAGCCATGCACGGCCAGCTAAACCACCTTGGGATGGAAAGCCAGCCCAGAGACGTGCAACACCTTGACAGCAGAACCAGGGGGTGGAGGCAGGGCAGCAGCTCTGCTAATTACAGAACAACAGCGTGTATTGATTTCAGCTTCTGCAGGAGCAGGCCTAGATGGCTGTGCTTGGCATCTTGGAGCTCTTGCTGATGGCTCTGTTTAACTGGAAATCTTCCCCTCATCAAGGCACAGCACACAGAGAGATCTTTCTGAGTGGACCATCTAACCTATCTGGTCCATCTTCATGGCAGTCACGAAATTTTCCAAGCCACAAATGGACAAGCTTGAGTGTGTGAAACAGACAGTACTTTTGTCCAGGGAGATACCATGGAAAATCCAGGTTGCCTGGCTGTTATACCTTTTCATGCTTCTACTCATTAAATATTCACCAATCATCAACTAAGATTGAAACACTGTTGTAAAAGCTGATGATATGGCATGAACTTGACAGATATGACTGTTGCCCTCATAAAACTTACATTTTGGTGGAGGGGATACATAAAAAAAGTACCAAACAAGATCATATCAAACTGTGCTTAGTTCTCTGAAGGAGTATGTTGGGAAAGGAGGAAAAAGATGATAACAGTAGCTAACATGTGCTTCTTATGCACCAGGCACAATTCTAACCATTTTGCTTGTATTAACTCATTTAACTTTCATAACCACCTTATCATTTCAGTTATTTTTCCCATTTGGCAGATGAGAAAACCGAGGCAGAGAGAGATTAATCATCATTTGTCCTCAAATGACCATGGCAACTTCATCCTTCTAGTTGTTGTTCAAAACCTTTTGAATCATTCTTTTTTTTCTCTCTCTCTCTCATCCTATATTCAATCATAGACAATTAATCAAGAAATGCTGCCTTCTTTCTGTTCTCTACACCAATATGTATACAGTCTGACCACTTCTCATCACCTTCACTGATGCTACCTTGATCCAAGCCACCGTTCGTTATCTCTCAGTCGGCTTATAGCAATAACCCCTCACTGGTTGCACTTCTACCTTGCTATTGAGTCTATTCTCAAGGAGTAGCTATAATCATTCTTAAAACTATAAGTCAAGTAGTTTCTCAGCTGTATTCAATGGCTTCCTATATGCTTGGAGTAAAAGCACTGTAACTATGATTCATTTGTGCTTGCATCCCTTGGTCACTCTGCAGTTACTACCGAAGCCCCTACACACTGGGCCCTTCCCCTCTTCTCTGACCATTGTTCCAAGTCCCCCTTCTCTCCTGCTCACTCTGCTCCAGCCACAGCAGCCTCCTGGTTGTTCTCAGGGCACACTAGTCATGTGCCCCTCAAAGCCTTTGAGCCTGTGGTCACCTCTTTCTTGATATCCATCAGGCTCCCTCGACCACATCCTCTGGCTGGTGCCCTTTCCAATGAAGGCTTCCTTGACCGCCCTATCAAAAACCACAAGTGCTCTCTGTCTCATGGTCTTTGTCATCTTTTCTTACATTTTTTCCTTCAGAGCATTTATTATAATCTGATACGATATACGTTTTTACTATTTTTGTTTGCTTATTGCTTGCTTTCCACTACTAACATATAAACTACATGAGAGCAGGAATTTTTGTTTTGTTTGTTGCTTTTTCCAAAATGTCTAGAATAGTTAGCTCCTTGCATGTAGGAGATACCTAATAAATACCTTTTGATTGAATGAGCTAAGGAAGAAGACCTATTTCTCTGATGTGATAATAAAAAAGTTTAAGATTGAAAAAGATGGTGGTATCCGATCTAGAAGAGAAAGAGGAAAAAGAATGACTACAAAATAGAAGAAGGGAGGAGGGTGTGCTTATAGGGAGTGAATAATGTGAAGCTAAACAAGAGAGGGCAGTCATAAAAATAGCCTGAACACGTGGAAAGCAAAATGTTTGGTTTAGCTCATTTCAGTTCAGTCTTCACCAATCACCCCACTTGCTCACTAAGAATGTTTATGACTTGGAGAAGTGACTTTCTCTCTCTGGACCTTGTAGATAAAACAAAGTTGGTGCATGAATGTTTGATTGTCCTGCCTAGCTCTAATTACAGAGACCACGTCACAGGTTTACTGCAGGATTCTCAGGCGGGAAGGCCCATTGTCATTGGCCATTCTGAATGCCACATTTGTGGGAAGAGGTGAAGGAAAGGAAATGGCACAATCTGTGACTCAGATTTTTAATAGTCTGAAAACTGAGACCCTAAACTAGGAATTTTGTTTTGTTTTGTTGTTTTGTTTTTTTCATGGTTATAGTTCTATAAAGAATAGGATGTGTGGTCAGGGAGAAGTATGGGGGTAGGAGAAGTTATTTTTGGAGAAAGTGTACATGGAAGGCTTATCTCAATCATGGAATATGGGTCTGGGGAAGGTTTGCCTTTCCCCAAACCGCAGAACAATTCTAAGATGCATCAGGAGAGCCGTTGAGAGACTCACAAGCCTAATTTGGGATGGTGTGAGTTCTGTGGTCTCACTATGACTTTGCTTCATAATGTGGTCAATGTTACTCCAGGGTGCCTTAGACTCTTTCTCTTTGTGGTGAGTTTATTGTTTGCTCACACCCAGAAGAAGTGCAGGGCTTTCTTCAGAAAAGTTGTCTGGCATGCGAGCCCAGTCATGTGAGCCCTGAAGAGAAGCCCAGACAAGATTATTGTGTAACTGAAGGTGAAACAGGCCCGGACATCCGCAGAAGCCGGGGTATTTTTGGAAAACACATTTTCATCTTCAATTTACACCAGATGTGGAGTGGAGCTAAGTTATTACAAAGTGTTAGTCCTGTTCGTCCCAGCCCTGGACAGCTAGCTTTGCTAAACGCATACTGTCAGGTGCCATCTCTAGGGGGCAGGGTCCCCCAAGGCTACAGCAAAGATTTGGTTCCCTTCAATTTGGCATTTCCTTATTCACAGCACACTGAAGTGACATCCTCCTATCCTGAGAGACAATGGAAGGTTGGAAAAGGAAACAAAGAGCAATTGGAATCGGGGAGGAGAAAAAGGGAGAGAAGGAAGAGGAGGAGGAGAGAGTAAAGAATAGGAGAAAGCTATTAATGTGAGCTTTCATTTATTGGGTGCCTATCCATTAGCGTGCTATTAAATACGTTGCAAGTATGAACTCTGACCCTTACAAACACCACAAGGGATAAGCACCTCTTTCTTCATTTTCTAAAGGAGAAAACTGAGACTTAGAGGCTGAGGTCTAAGGTACAAGCGGTGGAGCCTGCACAGCCTGTCTGACTCCCGGCACAGGTATTTCCTGATGTGCTTTGCTGAAGTGAGGTTAAGGAAGGTCAGGAAGAATATCTGTGCTGGGCTCTGTTTAGTCAAGAATTTAACCTTGCCCAGGAGAGCTCTGCCTTTGCCTCTGGCTTCTGGTAATCTCTAAGCCCTTAGAATGTCATGCCTGAGGGTGTTCTTGTTTTTCTTTGACTGGGGGTGTTGAGTCATGCCAGATAGCTTAACAAAGTGATTTAGGGTAGGATCTTTGGGTCATCTGGTATCAGCTCAACGTCGAGGTGGGCTGGAGACTAAGGTCAGCTAGGTGGGCATTCAGCCATAATGATGTGATGGAACCCCAGTAAAAACTCTGGATACCGAGGTGTGGGTGAGCTTCCCTGGTTGGCAGTACTCTGTGAGTGTCGTCACATACTGATGCCAGGAAAGTCACATTGTCCATGACTCCATGGGAAGAGGACGATGGAACCTCTGCATTCAGAACTTTCCTGGACTCTGCCCCATGTGTCTCTTCCCTTGGCTGAGTACAAATTGTACCCTTTCCATGTGATAAAATCTAGCCACGAGCATAACTTTCAGTGCATTCTGTGAGTCCTGCTAGTGAATGATCAAACTGGAGGGTAGTCTTGGGGGTTCCCCCAAACTTGCAGTTGGTGTCAGACATTAATTAGGATGGCCTTGTGGACTGCGCTCCCTCTAACTTTGCTCTCTCACTCAGCCCTCTTGCTGGCACCCTCATTCTCCTGGGGTGTCACTCTCTTCTCTCTTCATCTGAGTAACAAGCCCCTGGAACGAGTCCCTGTCCCATTGGGTTGGGCCAGCAGGGAACTGAGGGTGCAGGGCCAGGGATTAAGCCCAGGGAAATAAAACTCAGGCAAAGCTTGGGAATGGTAGGTAGGAGCCAATGAAGGGATGGTCTGGATGTGGCAGACACAGAGGTCCCTGGGGCTTATTTGCTGAATACCTTTGGGGGACAGAGGTTGAAGCTCTCTCGGCCTCAGTTTGTATATCTGTAATATGGAGATACTGAATTAAATTATCATTAGGTCCCTTAGGCCTTCAGGTTTTCTGGGATTTCACAATCTGACAGCATGGAAATATTAAAAATTCTCTGAAGGCTTCTAATCAAAGGAAGAAGTTCCTTTTTCCATTTCTGGATATTCTTGGGCTGTGCAGCTTGGTTGGTTAAAACGTAATGCTAATGTTTAAAATCATCACAGTTCTGCACTCCACAGAGGGCAGCTCACAGCACACCTTCCTTCTGTCCTCCTGCCCTCCTTCCTTCTCTCCTTTCCAAGGACTACTGTGTTCTACCTGTGTGTCCACCGCTGTGCTAGCTGAGGGGGATTACAAAGATGGTTATGACACACACCTCCCCTTCTGCTCTAAAGGGGCTTATAATGGGGTGGGCGGTTGGGCCAGGTATGTAGCTAAGTAGAATATCTCAGTAAATTGATGGCTAAATAGGAATGGAGGCACATGCGGCAGAAAGGGCCTAGGTCTAGGAGAAGGTTTTATTGGACTTGAAATATGAATTTCAACAGGTAGAGACAGGTCAAAGGATCTTTCCAAGAGTAGAAAATGGAAAGAAGAAAGGAACAGAGATTTGAAGTATGGAGTGTGTTTGGGGAGTGGCCTGTAGCCAGGGGCCTGGGCTGTAGAGTAGAGCTGGGGAGGTGGTGGGAACAGGAGACAGGAAGAGAGACAGGCGAGGCTGGAAAACTGTCATCAGAGCCCAGGCAGCCTTGTCTGTCAAGTCGAGGCATTTTTATCTTACTTGATAGCAATGAAGAGTCTTTTGAAGAAGGAAGGATAAGACTACACTTTAAAGCTATACTTCCTTCGTTCTTGGTTCCTTGGAACCTGTGGTTCCTCGAATCAGTGATGATGCTGATGACAACAGCCATGCTGACAATAATAATATGAAACCCACAGTGTGCATCTCTAGGTATTTCTTTTTTACATTTTCAAAGCACTATCACTTAGAAGCAGTTTTTAACCACAGTTTTAACCCATCTAACTATCAGACATTATGCACAGTGATTTATTTCCATCACGTAATGCTGACCAAGTCCACAATGGGCTTACCTGACCTTGTTTCATAGAAGTGGAGAGTGCCGCTGAGAGGAGGCGAGGCGTGCGCGGGGCCTCACAGCCAGGCATGGCAGGGCAGGACCAGGGGACCTAGGTGCCAAGGCTCAAGTCTGCACTCTCAGCGTCTGCGCCTGCTCCCTGCCATCCCACTGCATTCTGACCCTGTGTGGGAATAGATTACTCTTCCCGTTTTATAGATGAGGAACCTGAGGCAAATAAAGATTAAGCCCTAAATCTAAGGCCACACAACCAGAATGGAAATTAATTCTTTGGCTTTCCTAATGTGCTTTTCCCCTGCTTGATGGAGGTTGTTAACGATGCATACTAGACACAGTGAGCACAGCTGTTGCACATGCTTACGGCTGAATGAGATGTTGGGAAAAATCTATGTTTTTGTTGTTGGACTGGGAGACTGAGTACAAGAAGTGTTTTTCGTTTGTATGTGTACACTGGCTCCAAAGCAGCTCCTCTGAAATTGCCCTTCTGTTCTCCTAACGGCCCCTCCGCCCCCACATGGGTCCTAGACACCTCCCAGGGTATCTGTCCATTAGTCCCCCTCTTCTTAAAAATGCACCCTTCCCACCTCCAACACTATGTTTCTACTATACGACCCACCCGCTGTGGACTTGGTGGAACTTGGATGTATCTTCAAATCAGATAAGCCAGTTGGATTCTCTCCAGCCTTGAGAGTTGCTGGGGAGTCACTCTATTGGCAGAACACTCATGGAGAGGGTCTTGAAGCCTCCTGCTGAGGCCCGTGGGATGCCCTGGCCCCTGCTCTCCCTGCAGCCTGATTTGGCCGTTCTCTGAGTTCTATGTGAGACCTCATTAACCTTCCATAAAT